>NW_028270139.1:40386391-40688203 GCF_037043375.1 Chiloscyllium plagiosum | reverse complement strand
GGGGGAGGTGAGGAGGAGGGGGTGAGGAGGAGGAGGGGGAGGGGGGTGAGGAGGAGGAGGAGGAGGGGTGGAGGGAAAGGTGAAGTGGAGGGGCGGAGGGAAAGGTGAAGTGGAGGGGGAGGGAGGTGAAGTGGTAAAGTGGAGGGGAGGGAAGTGAAGTGGAGGTGTAGTGGAGGAGGGGATTGGGGGTGTGAGTGGGGGGATGAGGGAGTGGGGCGTGTGCGAGGGGAGATGAGTGGGGGGTTATGGAGGTGGTGAGTGAGCGAGGGGAGGGGGTTTAGGGAGGCGACGAGTGAGCGAGGGAGGGGGTTTAGGGAGGCGACGAGTGAGCGAGGGAGGGGGTTTAGGGAGGCGGAGAGTGGGAGGGAGGGGGTTTAGGGAGGCGGCGAGTGAGGGAGGGAGGGGGTTAGGGAGGCACATAGTTGGGGACTGCAGGGGCGGGGTGAACGTGCAGGAGTGGGGCGAGTGTGCAATATGGGTGTGGGGGTGGTGGGCAGGGTCGGGTGAGTGTGCAAGGCGGGATGGTCTTCTCCCAATGTAGAGCTGACCACCTTGAGAACAAAGGATGCAGTAGATGATAAGTTTGGATGTGCGGGAAAATCTCTGCCGGATGTGGAAGGTTCCGCTTGGGGCCTTGGATGGAGGTGAGGGGCAGGAATAGATGCAGGTTTTACACCTCTTACTGCGGCAAGGGAAGTTGGAGGATGGGTTGGTGGGGGTTGTGGACCTAACGAGGAAGTCGTGGAGGGAATGTTCTCTGCAGAATGCTGATATGTGTGGGAAGGGAAGTATATCCCTGGTGGTGGGGTCTGATTGTAGGTGGTGGAGGATAATTCCATGTATCCAGAGATTAGTGGGGTGGAAGGTGAGGACCAGGGAGTTTCTATGCTTGTTGCAGTTGGAGGAGTGGGGTTCAAGGGTAGAGGTGCAGGAAGTGGAGGAGATGCGCTGGAGAGCATTGTTGACCACATATGAGGAGAAATTGCAGTACTTGAAGTCAGAGGGCATCTGGGATGTCCTGATATGGCACCTCCTTGGAGCAGATGCAGCAGAGGGTTTGGGAGTAAGAGATAGCATTTTTACAGGGGGGAAGGAGGTGGAGTCCAGGTAGCTGTGGTAGTCGGTGGGTTTGAAATAATGTCCATGTCGAGTTGGTTGCCGGAGATGGTCACAGAGGTTTGGGAAGGGAGGGACGTATCTGAGATGATCAGGTGAATTGAGGTCAGGGTGGAAGGTGTTTGTGAAGGTGATGAACTGTTCAACCTCCTCATGGGAGCACGAGATGGCGCTGATACTGTCTCAATATAGTGGAGGAAAAGGTGGGGAATAGTGCAAGTACAACTGCAGGAGACGGACTGTTTATCATCTATCCACCTGTGACATTCGAAGATTAATGAACAGTAGGAAAGGTTGTCTACTTGGTGGGCAGCCTAGACAGTCACCCTGTATTATTCCACAAGTTAGCAGGTGAACCCCCCCGGTGTAAAGGCTTGATTTTATGTACTGGTGCAGGCTATTGCAGACATAGCCGAAGTGATGCTTCAACAGACTGCATCGGCTTTCTCTGAAGATCAGTGGCATCGGTTTTAGCACTGAATATTTTCATTTTTGCTTTTTTTTAAGACATACTACAGATCTAGATTTGAATTAGAGAAAATTACTAACAAGACTACAAAACCAGCTACTATCTCAATTACTACTAATTATGGTGATGCTATGGGTCCCTGTCCTGTAACATATACCAGGTGTGATGTTTTATCGACATTGGCCAGTGTTCATTCGTCAGAGTTCTGTAGAACAAAACCTGCATGAACTGACATTTTTATTCACGTGTGATGTGAGCATCATTGGGCTCTGTCAGCATTTTATTGCCTTTACCGAGTAGCCCTGGAAGGTGGTGAGCTACCATCTCGAATCACTGCAATCCAAGTGGTGTAGGTGGACCCACAATCAGCTTTTTTATCTTCTAGTTTCTTATGGTGCCATTTGCTTTTGTTTCTTCTGTATTAAGCAGGCTGAGCACCGCAGCAGTGTAGGTTTTCATTTGCTATGTATAGACCTCCACCATCCATCAGGGAAACTTTACTTTGCCAAAAGTGAAAACCTCCATTCAGAAGAACTAGGTTAGGCTGTAATTGTCCTACCTGGTAGAAATGGCTGGCATCCACTCATGGCTGATTACGACACTAGTTCTGAAATAAATAGCATTTTTGCATTGTTTACAATATTGTTTTTATTAAGACATTGAAATCTTTGTAACATAAGGGTCACCTGCACCACTAAAGTCATGCTTGTGTATGCTTCATCTTCTGCAAAATAGTGTACATTTCCATTTTTAAGCAAGTGACATCCTTTGGATAACACTTGACCTGTTGTCCAGAAACAAAACTATATCCCCTTATTCCCATAGAACACATAAGGAAATCTCTTCAGATTTTTGTCTTCAGAAAGTATAATGAAAAAGAACGATCACTGTGAGCCAAAGAACTGGAACCAAAGAGTAAAATGTGATAACTTATAACTTGCGATTTTCTGTTGTTGAAGCTTGATGGAAAATGTCTCTTGATTCCAGTCAACTTGGATTCAAGTTGTTGAGAATTGGTCATAATCTACCCTTCAGGTTTTATTAGGCAGTCTGAAAAAACTGATATTTAGAAACTCTTTACCAGGTTCCCAGAAGCATCTCCTGAGAAACAGGATTCTAGGATTGAGGCTCACAGCTACTAAGGTGTCAACTTTGTGGCTTGTTGGTCTGTAAAACAGAACGCTAGGACCAGCAAGGCAACTATTAGCATAGAGATTCTTCTCCTCCTCGTCGCCCCCCCCGTCGCCCCCCCCCCCCCCCCCCCCCCACAAGTTCACCTTTAAGCCGGTTTTGAAGTCTGTAGCAGCAGTTTTTAATTTGCCTTTCAGCACAAGTACCAAAATTAGGGATAAGTCAAGCCACAAGCAGGGGAGTAGATAATGTTGGCTAACAGTAATTAAAGCAACCAAACTCTGGAAGAGGGTTGTTGTGGATACTCATTTTGTTTTTGTTCTGCTATAATGGTCTTATCCTCCCTGTACTGTCAAACTCTACAGCTTGTCATTTGGATACTGGAAAGTGACTGAGTCAAGCAACCTAGGAGGAAAGAAAGGCCTTGCATGTTTAGTCCATTAATTCTCACATCTCAACTTCTGAATATGAAATGTGATGAGGAAAGGTGCAAATACTTTTTTTTGAAAAAGTTGATTATTCTTGATATCTTGATGAGATGTCAATGTTAGGCATTGTCACAGAACAACTTTATTTTTCAGTTCTCATTTAGGGGTCACTTTTTTTGAGTTCCATTTGTAATCAATTAATCTTAATTTTTTAGCATTCTTTTAAATTAAAAGTATAGTTGCAAGTTTACCTTTAACAAGTTTTGAGAAGATTTGTAGCTCAGGTTGAGGTTCTGGATGTAGGTTTGCTCACTGAGCTTGAAGGTTCATTTTCAGACATTTCGTCACCATACATTAGTCTGGCGGCTGACTGAAGATGTTACCTAGTATGGTGACGAAACGTCTGAAAATGAACCTTCCAGCTGAGCAAGCAAATATACATCCAGTTTACCTTTAACGTTTTTACTTGCTATTATGGAAATAAGATTTGTTTCGCTGCATATAAGAAATGCCTAGCTGCAATTTTCAGCTATGCTAATCTGATTGAAGGGCTGATAGTGGGCAGTGTAAAAACTGGTTGTCCACAAGATGGTATGCACATCTCTTGATAGCGAGTTAATTTGAAGATCTGCCAACAGATTGCTGATGTGGAGATGTTACCTGGGTGAAGACATTTCATATGCTGATTCCATTCATTGTTTTTAGTGACCTGGAATGCTTCCACACGGTATGAAGTAGGGCAATATAAAAACCTGTAAAATAGGAATCTTAAATTATTCATTGTGCTTTTGCATAAGAAAAGACAGTGAATAAATACTGCAAATCCTGTGGCAAATTCATCTGATCTTTATTAGTCAAGGACTTCTAAGACCATTTGTCAGTGTGCAAATTGTGGGCCTGAAGATTTGCAGTTGAACGTAAATTGATGTAGTAAATCTATCGTGTTTTGCTGTCCCACACACTTCTCATCAAACTATCAATCAGTTATTAACTGAAAAATCACTCTTGAAGTCTAATTTTGAATCAGCAATCATTTAAGCCAATAAATAGAACTTTTACTTTTCTCAATATTACACCATCCTTGAATATTATTTGTTTTTTCACGGGGTATGGGTGTCACTGGCCAACCAGCATTTAATACCCCTTCATAACTGCCTTTGTGGTAGCGACCCATTGCCTCCAGCTGCTGCAGTTCATGTGATGTTGATACATTATGGAGCTGATAGAAAGGGAGCTGCAGGGATTTTGAGCCAGTAGTAGTGAAGCTGCTGGTTCCAAGTGCAGATAGTGTGTTGCTCGAGGGGAATTTGGCCAGTGGTGGTGTTCCCATGTATCTGTTGTCCTTGTCCTTCTAGGATCAAGTTTGGAAAATTTGATGAGTTCTATTATATGTTGAAGACTGTGTTGACAATAAAGTGAGTGAATATTTAAAGAGGTGGACAGGGCACCAAACAAGTGGACTGCATTGACTTGGCTGGTGTCAAGCTTGAATATTGCTGGAGCTGCCTTCATCCAGGCAAGTGTAGAGTTTCCCACCACTCTTGACTCCTGCATTTTAAATGGATAGTCTGGGAATTAGGAGACAAATTACTATTTTTAAAGACCATTTTAATTTTAATGTCATGTAAGGTGTTTTCCTTTGCTTTAGAGATCTTGGCTTACCTGTGATTTTTTTTAAAGGTCACATGACATTGAAACTTACACCTCCTAGACACATGATTTAAAAAAAACAAACATGGACAGTATTTGAAAAGTGTTTAAATCCGCAGAGTTCTGATTAAAGGGTAATGTATTGGGTATAGTCTCATGTGATTCTTTACATTTTGTGAACTTTATTTTGATTTGTTGTGGTGCAATTTCATTCCCCAGATATTGTTTCTGCCCTAATAATGAATAGCTAGTACGCGTGACCCATTCTCTGTTTTGTATTTGTTTGGAATGATTGACTAGAAGGCAAAGTATTGAATGGATTTGGGAAGTGCTAGCAGTTGGACTGGAATGGTGGTTCTTTGTTTTAGAATTTAGTCTTGTTTTGTGATTCTGAGAATTTGTGACAGCGTTAAATTCAAGAATTGCAGAGGTGTGAAATGACTTTGCCAACCTAGGGATTCCACAATCTTATTTAGAAAGTTTTATTTGAATCTCTTTGTATCTAGTAACAAAATTGGCTTCAAGAGCTATTTTCTGTATCACCTATTAATGGGATTGTCTGAGTTTTTGCTGCATGGTCTCTTGATAGCTGATCCCTGATATATTGATTTGTTCGTGAATTTTGATCAATGTAGCGAGTCAAAGTTGAAAACTAATATGGTCAGATATAAAGAGTGCCTACGATCCAACCCATTGTTCAGCTCTTGAAGTAGCAGTTTGGCTTGTTTCTTTCTCTATGTATGTTTTTTCCTGTTTTGTTTTGGCTTTAGTTTCTTTAAGCTGTCATCTTGGAGAATTGGCTAAGACTGCTACCTCATTGAGTAGCTTTAAGCTGCGAAAAGCGAAACCTTTACCAACACTTCTGTCTTGTCAGTTTTAGAAGTTGTGCAGTTGTGTGCAATATGGTTGTCCTTTATATTGCATCAAGAATCAGCTAGTTATTGTAAATATAAAATGTTGCAGGAATTTGTAAGCTCTGCCCAACCTAATATGCATGGCATCTGTACATCCAAACAATACAGAAAGATTTTTGAAACTTGGATGTATTACCCATATTAAGCAAGGATTAATCACTTCATGGTGATTGAGGGAGATGGACAGAACCATCCACATTAGCAAGTAGCTGTGCACCTGAAAGCTTACTCAATTTTCATTGATCTGGTAAACTGGGGCAAATCTGTCCTCCAGAATTAAAAGGAGCAGATTTTATAGCAGCAGTAGCCTCAGCTACTTGTGGTTGTCTTATTACTTGTGCAGTGGACAATGTTGCAAAATACTTGCGCCTGAGCTAAATAGCATTTTAATTTCATTGCAGAATGTAGTATTTCAATATGGAATGCAGTCTACAAATTGGTTTATCTTTTTCATACAATTACATTTGCAATGAGTAAAATTGCATTCTACAGTGGCGCAGGTATTGCAGTAAGTGCAACACTAAAAATATACTGGGTCTAGCAGCATCTATGGGAGAGAAACAGAAATTAATCTTTCAGGTCCTGAGCATTCTCCACTCCTTTCTGACCTAAAACATCGGTTGAAATGTTTTGTAGAGCAGCAGTCATCATTAGATTACTATTTTTTTTGAGCTTCCCACGCCCTAACTTAGCTCTGCTTTTCTTGCTTGATCTTTTGAGCCTGGCTTCTCCAGAAATGTGGAGTGTCAGAGCTAAGACTGGATATGCCCACCTTTTACAGCACTAGCTGCTATATGACAAGGTTAAGTGCCCATTGTGAATGGGGGTTGTGCGGGTGGGGGTGTAGTTAGTCTGATTGAGAGTGGTAGTCTGAGTCACTGCAAGTTTAAGGGCAGGTGAAGATTACAAAGGAGTTGGACGTGGTTTTAATCTAACATTCTCTGTGTCGTTTTGAGGTTTCTAGCTCAGTCTCAAAATGCTGGAGCTTCATTCAATGTGTTACTTGTTGCTGTCCATGTGACAGTGATGTCGTAGAATGTGCTATAGCATACTATTAATCCAGTATCTAATAATATAATGTATAAAGTACAGGAGATGATGTAACATGACATGATTTAGGCTCATGTACAGCCTGCTCGAAGATGCCAGAAACCAACGGCAGGTTCACGGAGTAGCAGACTTTCCTGTGAAAAGTTCAAACTTCCCAAGCAGCTCCCAATGAGTCAATGTGGCAAGATGTGCACAAAATCCTGACACACTCTTCTCAGGTCCATTGTCTGGTCTCTGACCTGGGGTAGGGGCAGAGACTGAGTCAGTTTGGTTTGGTTTTTATATAATATATTTTTATTCAGAAAAAATAGATTTTAAAATATTACAACAAATACAAAACAATGCAATTCAAAACAGTACAAAAATAGTACAAAACTAAACCCAAATAATAAAAAAATTCCCCAACCCACCCTCCTATACGAATGTATAAACATAGATAGAGAAGTGTAAAATAAAAAAAAACCCTAAACTAGCTATTTAACTAACTAAATAAATACCCAACATCAAATAAATAGTAATAACTCAGCCCAGCCAAACAAAACACTCATACATTCACAGTTCCTCCTCCCTGGATATTGGACTCATGAAACACAATCGTTACGGCTATATAAAAGCCCTTGTTAGTGTGGCAGATAAATCTGTGTCCAGGTATTTCAAAAAGGGTTGCCGTGTCTTGTAAAAATTCTCAGTTTTGTGGTGTACCATATTTGTGAGAAAATCCAAGGGAATATGCTCCGTAACAATCTTCCGCCAACCCGACAGGCCTGGGGGGGTTTTCTGATATACAACCTAGGAAGATATTCTTCCTTGCACAGAATGTAAGAATATTGAAAAGTTTTGCCTTATGCGAGTCTGCAGGAAATACAATGGGAAGGCCCAAAAGGAGCGAAATGGGGTCCTTCTCCACCCCACACCTAAAGCCCTCTCCATTGCACCCACCACAGCGCTCCAATATGTTTGAAGCCTGTCACAAGACCAAAGACAATGGGTAAGAGTACCCGTACAGACCTTGCACTTGAGGCATGCTGAAGATACCCCTGGTTTATATTTTGACAAACGGTCTGGGGCTAAGTGGACCCTGTGGAGAATCTTCAACTGTAACTGTGGAGCTTGTTCAAGGAGCAACTATTGAGTGTCCTTGATAAGTATGTGCCCGTCTGGCAGGGAGGAAAGGGTCGTGTGTGGGAGCCGTGGTTTAATAAGGAATTGGAATCCCTTGTTAAATGGAAGAGGGCGGCCTATGTAAAGATGAGGCGTGAAGGTTCAATTGGGGCGATTGAGAGTTATAAGGTAGCCAGGAAGGACCTGAAGAGAGAGCTAAGAGCAGCAAGGAGGGGACATGAAAGGTCCTTAGTTGGTAGGATTAGGGAAAACCCTAAGGCTTTCTATAGGTATGTCAGGAATAAAAGAATGACTAGGGTAGGAATAGGTCCAGTCAAGGATAGTAGTGGGAGGTTGCGTGTGGAGGCTGAAGAGATTGGGGAGACACTGAATGAATACTTTTCGTCAGTATTCAATCAGGAACAGGACATTGTTGTCAATGTGAGTACTGAGTCACAATTAAGTAGAATGGATGGCTTTGAGGTATGTAGAGAAGAGGTGTTGGAAATTCTGGAAAGGGTGAAAATAGATAAGTCCCCTGGGCCTGATGGCATTTATCCTAGGATTCTCTAGGAAGCAAGGGAGGAGATTGCAGAGCCATTGGCCTTGATTTTTATGTCCTCGTTGTCTACAGGAGTTGTGCCAGAAGATTGGAGGCTGGCAAATGTGGTTCCCTTGTTCAAGAAGGGGAGTAGGGATAATCCTAGTAACTATAGACCGGTGAGTCTCACTTCTGTTGTGGGCAAAATCTAGAGAGAATTGTAAGGGATAGGATTTATGAACATCTGGATAGGAATAATGTGATCAAGGATAGTCAGCATGGTTTTGTGAAGGGCAGGTCGTGCCTCACAAACCTTGTTGAATTCTTTGAGAAGGTGACTAAGGAGGTGGACGAGGGGAAAGCAGTAGATGTCGTGTATATGGATTTTAGTAAGGCGTTTGATAAGGTTCCCCATGGTAGACTACTGCAAAAAATACGGAGGTATGGCATTGAGGGTGAGTTGGAGGTTTGGATTAGGAGTTGGCTGGCTGGAAGAAGACAGAGGGTAGTAGTTGATGGCAAAGGTTCATCTTGGAGTGCCGTCACTAGTGGTGTTCCGCAAGGATCTGTTTTGGGACCATTGCTGTTTGTCATTTTTATAAATGACCTGGAGGAGGGGTTAGAAGGTTGGGTGAGCAAGTTTGCGGATGATACGAAAGTCGGAGGAGTTGTAGACAGTGAGGAAGGATGTGGCAGGTTACAGCGGGATATAGATAAGCTGCAGAACTGGGCAGAAAGGTGGCAAATGGAGTTCAATGTAGCCAAGTGTGAGGTGATTCACTTTGGTAAGAGTAATAAAAAGATGGGGTACTGGGCTAACGGTCGGATACTTGGTAGTGTGGATGAGCAGAGGGATCTTGGTGTCCATGTACACAGATCTTTGAAAGTTGCCACCCAGGTAAATAGTGCGGTGAAGAAGGCATATGGCGTACTGGCTTTTATTGGTAGAGGAATTGAGTTCCGGAGTACTGAGGTCATGTTGCAGTTGTATAAGACTCTGGTGCGGCCGCATCTGGAGTATTGTGTGCAGTTTTGGTCGCCATACTATAGGAAAGATGTGGAGGCACTGGAACGGGTGCAGAGGAGGTTTACCAGGATGTTGCCTGGTATGGCAGAAAGATCGTATGAGGAAAGGCTGAGGCACTTGGGGTTGTTTCCATTGGAGAAAAGAAGGTTTAGGGGTGACTTGATAGAGGTGTATAAGATGATTAGGGGTTTAGATAGGGTCGACAGTGAGAATCTTTTTCCACGTATGGAGTCAGCTATTACAAGGGGGCATAGCTTTAAATTAAGGGGGGGTAGATATAGGACAGATGTTAGGGGTAGGTTCTTTACTCAGCGAGTCGTGAGTTCATGGAATGCCCTGCCAGTAGCAGTGGTGGACTCTCCCTCATTATGGGCATTTAAGCGGGCATTGGATAGGCATATGGAGGATAGTGGGCTAGTGTAGGTTAGGTGGGCTTGGATCGGCGCAACATCGAGGGCCGAAGGGCCTGTACTGCGCTGTATTCTTCTATGTTCTATGTTCTATGTAAAGCATGGGTCCTATTGCAAATTGATATCTTCCTTGCATTCTCCCAAATATCCTCCCATGCCTCTGAAGAAACTTCAACACCCAGCTCTCTTTCCCACATCTTGCAGAGTCGATCAGACTCATTTGAGGTGGCACCCCCCAACTGGTGATATAGAGTACTGACAGAGAGTGTACTCTTAGCTCTTAGTACCCCTCTTTTTTATGTCAGATTTGTAGGGCTCAGTCAAAAGTGTGGTCTTTTTTTGAATAAAATCCCTAACTTGAAAAAAACGAAAGGTCTCTATTAGGTAACTTGTACTTCCGTACTGACTGATCAAAGGACATCATTACATCTCCCTCAAATAAATCACCCATGCAAGATATACCCCTAGCTGCCCAACGTTTAAATCCTGAATCTATCATACCTGGTTGAAAACTCGGCATACCCACTAAAGGTGTAAACAAAGATGTTTTGCCAATATTACCTTCCCTCTACCGAATTGTCCTCCATGCTTTAACAGTATTGACGACTATTGGGTAATGGCAATATTCCCTAACTGTCCTCACCTTGTCCAAAAACAGCAAACTGGTAAGGGGGCACCTTGCCTGGGAGACTTCGATAACTAGCCATATTGAAAGAGGGTCCCCACAAACCCAATCACTTACGTAGGTCAAGAGCGAGCTTAATTGGTAATTTTTAATGTCCGGAAGGTCTACTCCCCCCATCCTTTGGTATGTCCTAACTTAGAAATTTAAAATGTACATCTTAACCACTGCTAGACATAGTTTGAATCAAATTATTATCAATAGAGGTAAAAAAAAAGGGGGAAAAACAAAGCTCCAACCGGATTTCCTCCACTTTTTTTAAAGAATTTTAAACACATACCCAAGCAACAATATTTATACATACTACAATTGTTTAACTTAGGTTAGTTTGTCCACAAAGTCTCTTGCCTTCTCCGATGTGTCAAAGAGATGCATGGATCCATCTAAGGTGATCCGAAGCACTGCCGGATATCTCAGGGAGTACTGAATCCCAAGCTCCTTCAGTCTTCTCTTGACACCATCATACGATTTTCGTTTCTGGATCACCGCCGCTGAAAAGTCCTGAAAAACATGATCTTAGACCCCTCGTAAATTAGGGCCTTTGGATCCTTCCCCTGGAGTCTGGAAGCCTCCATGACTCTCTCCTTATCCCGGTAATGATGGAACCGTACCAGGAAAGGACGATGGCGTTGACCCAGACCCGACCTCCGTGCTGCAACCCGGTGAGCCCCCTTTATCTTCAATCCTCTCATGCCAGTCTCCAAGTCAAGGAATTTCGGAAGCCAATCTTCAACAAATTCCGCAGACCGCTCACCTTCCTTACCCTCGGGCAGACCGATGATCCGAATGTTTTTTCTGTTGCCCCTGTTTTCAAGATCATCCACTTGGTCACGCAAATTACGAACCTGCATCTTCAGGGCTTGGATCTCTTCCTTGAATGAACTGGCATCAGCTTCCACCGCTGTGACCCTGTGCTCCATCTCAGCCGTCCTCTTCTCCAGGTCTCCCAGCTGCTGCTCATGCTTATGCCGCATGAGAGAGACTGGAGCCAGCTTCTCTTCAATCTGTTTCCCCAACATCTCGCGAGATTTCGAGAGCTGGTTCACCAGGTCCTGGAGAGTAATCGGCTCCGAGGCTGCTGCAGGTTGAGCTGCGGGCCCGGCCTCAGATGCTCCTCCTCCCTTTTTAGGCATTTCTGGACAGCTGAAAATACAGGTAAGTCAATTTTTAAATGTTTCTTGGGGCTCCACAATCTTTCCAACACCCCAAGAAATCCTGATGACCTAGGTTGGGTGGGTTAAAGGACCGTCCTGCTCCTGCTGCGATGCGAAGCTCTGCAGTGTGATCTTCTCAGATCGCCGCCATCTTAGATCCCCCAGTTTGGTTTGGTTTTTAAACCTCTGATTTTTCCTGAATAGCTATGAAGCTTAAGTGAGTCAAAGCTCTCCAATTTATGACTTCTGGTATCATTCAAAATGTATGGAATGCATATGAAATGCATAAATCTAGGTCAATGTATCAGCTTATCAATCTAACAGCTGCAATATTCTTGGTATTGTTAACTAATACAAAGGACTTTAAATGAGCCTGTAGAAGTATATGAAGCAGGACCTTTTGTGAACTTATCTTGATACTTTGGTTTGCATGTAACGCCAGACTGTACTTGAGACAAAATCATGTGATGCATCATTTGCTGTGTGGTATTGAGTATATGATTAGCATTTTGTAACACATTACACTCCACTACTGCCATCTGGAGTGCAGCAACAATTGTGTTCGATAAAGCTCCAGAAGTTTGATTCTAAAGTGTGCTAATTATGGAACCTAGAAGAGATACCATGCAGTATTTTGCTTCAGGATTGCAATAAACTGACGTTCGTTGTAAAAATAACTTGTGGCAAATGCACAAGAGGCATTCTGCTCTTAATTGCAATTTCATATGCCTGTAGTTTCAGTCTTCAGTGCATCAATTCCTTTTACAAGGCAACACTTGATGCAGCATGTTGCAAAATCATTTGCTGTCTTTGGAATGTGCACAGATCAGGGAACACTGGTACTTTCCTGTGCAGCATGCTTCATTTCTTTCCCCAAATTCTGATGAGGACTGTGGAAGCCATTTACAGGCATTTGTGAACTAGTGCTTCTTACCCAATGGGCAGAGTGCCAGATACTCGGTCACAGATATTGAGTGGCCTCCCAGGAATAGAATGCTTTCTCTGCCACAATGGATGTTGACAAAAGAAGAGACAACTCTACAGAATCTTTTTAACAGTACTTGGCCATTTACCAAATATGGTCACACGGACACAAAAACAACTATTAGTCCCCAAGATTCACCAATAGTTACTCTGTCTGCTTTTCGACCATGAGACACAGGAGCAGAAGTAGTCCACTGAGGTCATTAAATCTGTTCCACCATTCAACAAGATCATGGCTGATCTGGTAATCCTCAGCTCCACTTTTCTGCTTGGTCCCCATTACCCTTGATTTCCATTACTAGTTAGAAATATCTATCTTGGCCTTGAATGTACTCCGCCTCAGCAGCCCTCTGCAGTAAAGAATTCCCCTGATACACCACTCTGAAACTGAAAAAGCTTCCTCCGTCTTAAATGGGGAAAATTCTTATTTTGAGATTATGCCCTCCGGTCTTCGATTCCTCCATAAGTGAAATCCGCCTCTTTGCATCTACCTGTCAAGCCCCTTATGAATTTCCTTGTTTCAATAAGGTCTCCTCTAATTCTTCTAAACTCCAATGAACACAGACTCAATCTCTTAAAATCCCTACATACCCAAGATCAACCTAGTGAACCTTTTGCTGGATTGCCTCTAATATCAGTATATCTTTACCTAGATAATGGGACCAAAACTGTTTACATTATTCCAGCTGTGATCTGATTAGTCCCTAGTATAGTATTGCAAGTACAGTTGTATAGCACTATACTTTTGTCTGGCAAGATCTCTCTATAGTTATACTCCATTCCCTTTGAAATATAAGCTAACGTTCAATCTTCCATCCCTATTACCCACTGAACTTGAGTGCTAGCCTTTTGAGACTCATGCACAGGGACCCCCAAATCTTTGTGCTGCAGTTTTTTGCAGTCTTTCACCTATTAAATAATGGGTTTTTTCTTGCCACAGTGTATAATTACATTTTCCCATGTTTTATTCCATCTGCCAGATTTTGTTTCATCTTTATACTTTTATGTGTTCTGTCCTAACCTGTTTTGCAGCTCGTGGAGATGATGACTTTTCCTTAAATATTGTTCAATAATTATCTACAGTTCTCTCGTACCTTGCCCGAAGTGGCCATTTTCGTTTGAATGTGGTTTGGGTGGCTTCCTTGAGATCGAAACCTTGTTTTTAGGGAAGTTTTTCATCCTATTTTCATGCTTCCTGCATTTTCCAGCAAGGGTCACTGGCAGCAGTTAGGAGTAAGAGCCCTGTCTTGCGCCACTCCTCCTTTTCCAATTACCTAATGGTTGAAAAGCCTTCATATTTTAAAAATATTTTAGCTAAATGGTTCAACAATTTCCAATAAAATAGTTCATTAATATGTTGTGGTTCTGTTCGCCGAGCTGGGAATTTGTGTTGCAGACGTTTCGTCCCCTGTCTATGGGGCATCCTCAGTGCTTGGGAGCCTCCTGTGAAGCGCTTCTGTGATCTTTCCTCTGGCATTTGTAGTGGTTTGAATCTGCCGCTTCTGATTGTCAGTTCCAGCTGTCCGTTGCAGTGGTCGGTATATTGGGTCCAGGTCGATGTGCTTATTGATTGAATCGAATGCCAAAGGAACGATCACAGAAGCGCTTCACAGGAGACTCCCAAGCACTGAGGATGTCACCTAGACAGGGGACGAAACGTCTGCAACACAAATTCCCAGCTCGGCGAACAGAACCACAACAACGAGTACCCGAGCTACAAATCTTCTCACACACTTTGAGTTCATTAATATTGACATTTTTGAACACTAATTCAAATGACAGTTGAGCTGCAGAAAATCTAGTATTAAATTATGGCTTTTCTCCCAAATGTTCATGCTACAGGGTCATTCATTTGTGTGCCGTCTCAGTTTATTAACTTGATTGATTAATACTTTTCACCTAGTTTTTTGTTGCAGGGTTTGAACTATAGGGCAAGGCTGAATAAGCTGGGGCTGTTTTCCCTGGAGCGTCGGAGGCTGAGGGGTGACCATGTTGAGATTTATAAAATCATGAGGGGCTTGGATAGGGAAAATAGACAAGGTCTTTTCCCTGGGGTGGGGGAGTCCAAAGCTAGAGGGCATTGGTTTAAGGTGAGAGGGGAAAGATTTGATCACTAACTTCACGCAGAGGGTGATGCATGTATGGAATGAACTTCCAGAGGAAATGGTAGAGGCTGGTACTGATACACAATCCTTTATCTGAAATGCTTGTGACCAGCTGGTTTTTTTGAATTCAGAATTTTTTGGATTTCGGAATAAGTGACAGTTCAACGGTGAAATTTTAAAAACTTTGGCCAAACAGCAGACTTTGCTATGACTAATGGGCCCTGAGACAGAATTGAGGCCTGCCAGTGGTGGGCCATGCCCCCCTTGCGTCACATCAGAGTGACGCGCTTCAAGTGGGTGTGGAGTTGGAGTTGGCCAAACAACCTTGTTAATGAGATAAAACTTCACAGAAAAACCTCCAGATTTTGGAGCTTTTCAGATTTCGGATAAAGGGTTGTCTATCTGTACAATTACAACATTTATAAGACATCTGGATGGGTATCTGAGAAGGAAGGATTTAGTGGGATATAGTCCAAATGCTGGCAAATGGGTCTAGATTTATTTAGAATATTTGGCGTGGACGGGTTGGACCGAAGGGTCTGTTTCTATGGTGAACATCTCTATGCCTCGATAGACCTAGATAGCAAAAAGTTTCAACTTCTTTGAGTCTTAGGAATATTTGATTAATTTTGTAAATCTCATTTGAGCAATTGAATGAAGGATTGAGTATTGTAGTACTGAAATATCGATAAATTACTAAGGTACTGTTTGGTAGGTTTGCTCAATGGAATGAGGAGTGACTGGCTAGAAAGATTCATAGAGGTGTACAGCACAGAAACAGACCCTTTGGTCCAACTCGTCCCTGCCGATCAGATATCCCAACCTAAGCTCGTTCCATTTGCCAGCACTTGGCCCATATCCGTCTGAACCCTTCCTATTCATATACTCATACGCATGCCTTTTAAAAAATGCAATTGTAGCAGCCTCCACCATTTCCTCTGGCAGCTCATTCCATACATGCACCACGCCCTGCGTGAAAAAGTTGCCTCTTGGGTCCCTTACGTATCTTTCTCCTCTCACCCTAAACCTATGCCCTCTAGTTCTGGACTCCCCCACCCCAGGGAAAGACCATGTCTATTTACCCTATCTATGCCCCTCATGATTTTATAAACCTCTGAGGTCACCCCTCAGTCTTCCCTCCAGGAAAACAGCCCCAGCCTATTTAGCTTCTCCCTATAGCTCCAATCCTCCAACCCTGGCAACATCCTTGTAAATCTTTTCTGAACCCTTTCAAGTTTCACAACATCTTTCCAATAGGAAGGAGACCAGAATTGCATGCAATATTCCAACAGTGGCCTAACCACCGTTCTGTACAGCCACAATATGACCTCCCAACTCCTGTGCTCAATGTTCTGACCAATAAAGGAAAACATACCAAATGTTGCCTTCACTATTCTATCTACCTGCCACTCTACTTTCAAGGAGCTATGAACCTGCACTCCATGGTCTCTTTGTTCAGCAACACTCCCTAGGACCTTACCATTAAGTGTATAAGTCCTGCTAAGAGTTGCTTTCCCAAAATGCAGCACCTCATATTTATTTGAATTAAACTCCATCTGCCACGTCTCAGCCCATTGGCCCATCTGATCAAGATTCCCTTGTAATCTGAGGTAACCTTCTTTGCTGTCCACTGCACCTCCAATTTTGGTGTCACCTGCAAATTTATTAACTATACCTCCTATGTTCATATCCAAATCATTTATATAAATGAAGAAAAGTAGTGGACCCAGCACGAATCCACTGGTCACAAGCCTCCAGTCTGAAAAACAACCCTCCACCACCACCCTCTGTCTCCTACCTTTGAGCCAGTTCTGTATCCAAATGGCTAGTTCTTTTTGTATTCCATGAGATCTAACCTTGCTAATCAGTCTCCCATGGGAAACCTTGTCGAATGCCTTGCAGAAGTCTATATAGATCACATCTACGCTCTGCCCTCATCACTCCTCTTTGTTACTTGAAAAAACTCAAATCAAGTTTGAGGCATGATTTCCCACGCACAAAGCCATGTTGACTATACCTAATCAGTCCTTGCATTTCCAAATATGTGTAAATCCTGTCCCTTAGGATTCCCTCCAAGAACTTACCCACCACCGATGTCAAGCTCACAGGTCTGTAGTTTCCTGGCTTGTCCTTACCACTTTTCTTAAACAGTGGCACCACATTAACCAACCTCCAGCCTTCCGGCACCTCTCCTGTGGCAATCGATGATACAAATATCTCAGCAAGGGGCCCAATAATCACTTCACTAGCTTCGCACAGAGTAAACGTGACAGTGAATACCCTCCAGAAACACAGCGCGGTCACCGATCTGATCGAACTGTCCCCCAGCGAGTGGACAGATTACAGATCCAATCCTGATCTGTCTAGAGTTAGCTGATTTTGATTGGTACGATGCTGGAGGTGATGTATTTTTTCTTGTTAACCTTTTGAAAACAGTTCGGAACAGGAAAAGGGAGCATTTGCCCTTCTGCACCTCTGATTCCTGCTGGGAATGGATGAATATTATATGGGGACCCTATCTGATTTGAGCTATCCTACTTCAATAACGATTAGGTGGGCTGCTAATATTCCCCGTCTGCCTGTAGATTTTGCTTCTGTGGCTTCAGGAGAGGATAATAAGTGAAGCCATTACGATGTTACTGTCTGTTATTGAGCTAAATCTGTTCTTTAGTTTTAAATTGCTTTGCAGGAATAGTGAATAGTTTACCTCAACTTTGGCTCAGTTGTTAGTATTACATCTCATTCCATCTTTATTAATCAAGACAGACACTCCATTGTTGTACTGAGTGCACTGCACTGTTTGAGGTGCCATCTTTTAGATGAGATATTATATCAAGGTCTCATGTCTCCTTTCATGACAACATAGAGTCACATCACACTATTTCATTGTAGTTATCCCCAATTTCAATCCAATCTTTAACCTTTAATCAGCATCTCAAAATAGATTACTTGTATGCTATCACATTGTTAGTAGCTGCTTGCTGTTTGCATGTTGCCTGCAATTCCTACATTACTGCAATGACTGTCCTTCAAAAGCTTTGGCTATAAAGCATTTTGGGAGTCCTGTTGCCATGAAAGGTGCTGTGTATATGTACATTCTGTACAAATCCATTTTATGCCTGTGAGAAAACTCTTTTATATTGATTCAGTTTGTTTTTAATTTGCAGGTAGCTGTATCCATTTGGGAGGTTGGCATATCCAAGGGGTGTCATGAAGTTTTCAGGACCCTTGGAGAGTCAGAGGCTGTCCGTCCTTTTGGAAAATGCAGTCTCTAGGGAAGAACAGATGTGGAAGGTGTACGTGCCAAAATACCTATCCAATCCGGTAACTATTATATTACATGTATAATAGACTATATGAAACATTCAGGAGAGCATGCTTTTTTTAAAAAAAAAAGTATTTTTCTGGCACCATAATTGAGAGAAAATGACTTTGGTGATATGTTTTCTTAAGATTGTAATCAGTTACAGTTACTTATACAAATCCTGCTTGATTATTAGAGAGTTCAGTTTGTGGCAAGATGTTGTTAATCTAATATATACAAAATCTATTTCTATGCTTGTTTGTAGACCAATTTATTTGCGTAGGAGTTTAGGAGACTTTGCTATGAAATATTGCATCTATTAGTGTTTATTTTGATCAGTTTCTTTAATTACTCCATCATAAAACTATTTTGAGAATGTTACAGAACTGAATGGGTGCTTAGTTTGTGAAGTGATTTTGATTGAAGGCATTTTGTGTTTTTAAACTAAATGTTAGCTACCATATAAAATGAAGGTGCCAAGTGGTGAGATAGCATACAGTATATCCAATACTAGATATTAGTAGATGAACATATTAGACTACATAAAGCAGGACTAGGTTTTCAAACTTGCTCCTCAATTTAATAAGATCATGGCTGATATTCTGCTTCAACTTTACCTTCATGCATTTTATCCCTGATTTATTCCTAAAAAACCTTTTGTGCCCAAAAGTCGGTCAATGGCTAAGCATCTATGGTTCTGAGATACAAAATTCCAAGATTCACAGCTTTTGGGATAAAGACATTTCACCATCTCAGTCACAAATGTTTAATTCTTTATTCCAAGGCTGCAACCCTGTTTGTAGATTCTGCATACAGGGAAGTCCTGCCAGCACCAATCCTATCAAACACATTAAGGATTTCACATGTTTCACTTCCATCAATTCACATTCCTCTGAACAGTCAGGAAATTAGATCTAGTCTATTAAATCTCTCCTTGGGACAACTTTCTAATCCCAGGTGTCAGTCACAATGAACTTTATTGCATTTCCTTTCAGGCAGATACAGAATTCCTCATTTCCAGCAAAGGTAAATATTGTGCACAGTTAACCTTAATGGAAGAGGCTGCTCAAATATCCCCATCCTTGATAATTAGGTGCATACATCATAGTGAAAAAACAAGGCTAAAGCATTTGCAACCATATCCAGCCAGGTGCTAAGCAGATATTTCACCTTGATCTCATCCAGAGCTACCCAGTATCATTGATGCTAGTCTTCAGCCAATTCAATTTATCCTGCATGATATCTGTGCTGAAGATACTGAATACTGCAAAAGCTATGGGCCCTGACAGCATTCTGGCAGTAATACTGAAGACTTGTGCTCCAGAGCTTGCTGTTCCCCTTGCCAATCTGTTCCAGCACAAATACAACACTGGCATCTATCTGGCAATGTGCAAAATTTCCCAAGTTTGACCTAGATGAACAGAGCAGGACAAATCCACTCTGGCCCACCACTGTTCCATTAAACCTACCTTTGACCATCAGTAAAGTGCGTTCATGCAGCATTTGCTCAGTATTAACCTTGTTGACACTGAATTTGGGTTCTGCCAGGGCCTCCTGGTTTCTTTTCTCACTGCAATCTTGGGTCAAACACAGACCAAAGCGCTGAACTCCAGAGGTGAGAGTGACTGCCCTTGACTTCAAAGCTGTTTTTGACCAAGTTTGGTATCAAGGAACCCTAGCAAAACTGGCATCGATGGGATTTGGGAAAGAAATCCTTCCACTTTTGTAGTCATACCTAAGCACAAAAACAAATTATTGTTTTTTTTTTTGGAGGTCAGTTATCTTTATTCAAGGCATCACTACAGGGTTCCTTAGGGGAGTGCCTTAGGCTCAGCCAGTTTCAGCTGCTTCATCAATCACCTTCCCTCCAGCAAAGGTCAGAAGTGGAGATGTTCACTGACTGCACAATGTTCAACATCATTCACGACTTCTCGGATACTGAAGCAATCAATGTCCAAATGCAACAAGATCTATAATCTGCATATGGTTACAGCAAAGTAGCAAGACACAAACCAAATTGTAAAATCTTATATCGATATCTTAAAAAGGAAGAAGATTAGAATAGATGAATGTGGATTTTTTTTAAGGAGTGGAGACTGGAGAAAATGTAATGAAGTCTCTGGAATTGGTGGACCCATTAAATCCAAGCTGGCATTCAAACACATTACTGAGTGAACTGCATTGTTGATGGTTGTCTTTCACAGGAAATATTAAATCTGCTTGCTCTGGATATTAAAGATTCCATGTTACTCTTTTGATGAACGACAGGGAGTTAATTCCAGTGTCTGACCAATATTTATCTGCCGTGGTGGGATTCGAGTCTAGAATTACCAGTCTTGCAACAGTACTACTCCACCATTACCTTCTCACAATTGACTGAATTTAAAAGTATTGTCATGAACAGAATTTTTGAAAAATATAAGAGCTGCTGCAATTTCAAATGAGTCTTGTAACAAAATTTAAATTCTTTCAGAGTTACCTCTGGACACTCCTGTTGTTTCCACAATCATTAATCTGAACCTTCTTCCCTGTGAGGAAGTATTATGTTTGTTCAATAAATTTAAAGTTCACTTTAAATTGAATGATTACTGAATAGTTAAGCCCTAACTAATTCACGGTACTGTTTATTTGAGCTTTAGGAAATTTGGTGTGATAGGTTTTTAAAATTGCTATACTTTGTGAGAGAGAGAGCACAAATTAAAGTGATTTCATAACACCTTTTTGTTGCTTCAGTCATGCTTCCATGTTACGCCACAAAGTTTGGCCTGCAGAGAGAGTTGCAAATATGGGTGGATGTGCTAGCTGCCAATCAAAGGTTAATATGCAAGGCAAGGATTCATGATGTGGGGGATGACTTTATTAGCATGGACAGGAAGGGCAGAATAGAGACAGCCTCCTATCCTTAAATGTCTTGTCTGTGTCTAGTGGAGTGCCACAAGGATCAGCGCCGGAGCCTCTGCTATTTACAGTATTATGGTATTAGATTAGACATGAATCCAGAGTCATAAAGGACTAACGAGACCTTGCGACTCATCAGGTTGATGCAGCTTATCTATTCTAATCTCACTTTCCAGCACTTAGTCATAACCTTAAATGTCATGACATGGACCCAGGGTGATAGTGAAGAAAGAGATCAATCTGAGACTGGTCCAGTTGAGAAAAGAAGCAAGCTAAAGAGTCAGGGCAGGCAGGGACAAAGCCGAGAACAAGGTAGCACTGATAAATTAAACTGCATTTATTTCAGTGCAAAGGGCCTAACAGGGAAGGCATATGAACTCTGGGCATGGTTAGGAATATGAGACTGGGCTGTCATAGCAATTACAGAAACATGGCTCAGGGATGGGCAGGACTGGCAACTTAATGTTCCAGGATACAAATGCTACAGGAAGGATAGAAAGGGAGGCAAGAGAAGAACCGGAGTGGCCTTTTTGATAAGGGATAGCATTACAGCTGTACTGAGGGAAGACATTCCTGGGAATACATCCAGTGAAGTTATTTGGATGAAACTGAGAAATAAGAAAGGGATGTTCATCTTATTGGGATTGTATTATAGACTCCTCTAATAGTCATAGGAAAATTGAGAAACAAATTTGTAAGGCGATCTCAGTTATCTGTAAGAATAATAGGGTGGTTATGGTAGGGGATTTTAACTTTCCAAACATAGACTGGGATTGCCATAGTGTTAAGGGTTTAGATAGAGAGGAATTTGTTAAGCATGTACAAGAAAATTTTCTGATTCAGTATGTGGATGTACCGATGAGAGAAGGTGCAAAACGTGACCTACTCTTGGGAAATAAGGTGACTGAGGTGTCAGTGAGGAAGTACTTTGGGGCCAGTGACCATAATTCTATTAGTTTTAAAATAGTGATGGAAAAAGATAGACCAGATCTAAAAGTTGAAGTTCTAAATTGGAGAAAGGCCAATTTTGACGGTATTAGGCAAGATCTTTCAAAAGTTGATTGGGTTCAGATGTTCGCAGGTAAAGGGACGGCTGAAAAATGGGAAGCCTTCAGAAATGAGATAACGAGAATCCAGAGAAAGTATATTCCTGTTAGGGTGAAAGGAAAGGCTGAAAGGTCTAGGGAATGCTGGATGACTAAAGAAATTGAGGTTTTGGTTAAGAAAAAGAAGGAAGCATCTGTCAGGCATAGACAGGATAGATTGAGTGAATCCTTAGAGTATAAAGGCATTTGGAGTATACTTAAGAGGGAAATCAGGAGGGCAAAACGGGGACATGTGGTAGCTTTGGCAAATAGTGTTAAGGAGAATCCAAAAGGATTTTACAAATTCAGTAAGGACAAAAGGGTAACTAGGGAGAGAATAGGGCCCCTCAAAGATCAGTAAGGCAGTCTTTGTGTGGAGCAGTAGGAGATGGGGGAGATACTAAACGAGTATTTTGCATCAGTGTTTACTGTGGAAAAGGACATGGAAGATATACAATGTAGGGAAATAGATGGTGCTATCTTGAAAAATGTCCACATTACAGAGGAGGAAGTGTCTTGAAACACAAAGGTGGATACATCCCCAGGTCCTCATCAGGTGTACCCTAGAATTCTTTGGGAAGCTAGAGAAGTGATTGCTGGGCCTCTTACTGAGATATTTGTGTCATCGATGGTCACAGATGAGGTGCCGGAAGACTGGAGGTTGGCTAACGTGGTGCTACTATTTAAGAAAGGTGGTAAGGTCAAGCCAGGGAACTATAGACCGGTGAGCCTGACGACGGTGGTGGGTAAGTTGTTGGAGGGAATCCTGAGGGACAGGATGTACATGTATTTGGAAAGGCAGAGACTGATTAGGGACAGTCAACATGGCTTTGTGCATGGGAAATCACGTCTCACAAACTTGTTAAGTTTTCTTGAAGAAGTAACAAAGGATTGATGAGGGCAGAGTGGTAGATGTGATCTATATGGACTTCAGTAAGGCACTTGACAAGGTTCCCCGGGGAGGCTGGTTAGCAAGGAGAACTAGCCATTTGCATACAGAACTGGCTTAAGGTAGAAGGAAGAGGATGGTGGTGCAGGGTTATTTTTCAGACTGGAGACCTGCGCCCAGTGGAGTGCCACAAGTGGGTGCTGGATCCACTACTTTTCATCATTTATATCAATGATTTGGATGTGAGCTTAAGAGGTGTAGTTAGTAAGTTTGCTGATGACACCAAAATTGGAGATGTAGTGGACAGCAGAGAAGGTTACCTTGGTTAACAATGGGATCTTGATCAGATGAGCCACTGGGCTGAAAAGTGGCAGATGGAATTTAATTTAGGTAAATGTGAGGTGCTGCATTTTGGGAAAGCAAATCTTAGGACTTATACATTTAATGGTAAGGTCCTAGGGAGTGTGACTGAACAAAGAGACCTTGGAGTGCAGGTTTATAGCTCCTTGAAAGTGGAGTCACAGGTAGATGGGATAGTGAGGGCGGCGTTTGATATGCTTTCCTTTATTGGTCAGAGTATTGAGCACATGTTGAGGTCATGTTGTGGCTGTACAGGACGGTGGTTAGGCCATTTTGGAATATTGTGTGCAATTCTGGTCTCTTTGTGAAGAAGGATATTATGAAACTTGAAAGGGTTCAGAAAAGATTTACAAGGATGTTGCCAAGGTTGGTGGATTTGAGCTAGGCTAGGGCTGTTTTCCCTGGAGCGTCGGAGGCTGAGGAGTGACCGTATAGAGGTTTATAAAATCATGAGGGACATGGATAGGATAAATAGACAAGCACTCCAAAATTCTTGTGTTACTCTGAGCTTCCTACTGTCCTGCCATCCATTGAGTATTCCCTTGTGTTGGAACAACTTCCAAAATAACTTTTTGGGGGTTAAATTCCATCTACCACTGATCTGCCTATCTGACCAACCTATCTATAATATTTCTGTAACACAGGAATGTCTTCCTCACTATTAACCACTTGGCCAATGTTTGTGTCTCAAACTCAACCATGCAAAAGCCTCTTATTGTTGTCAGAAGAGTTCGTTGGAAACTAGATGTCCCATAGTGAGTAACTGTCTTTCTGATTCCTCAAAGCCTGTTCACCATCTACAAGGCCCAAGTCAAGAGTGTGATGGAATACTCTTCAGTTGCCTGAATGGATGTAGCTCCAACAGCACTTGAGGAGCTCGATGACATCCATAGCAAAGCATTCTATTTGGTTTCTAACCCATCTTCCATCTTCACTCTTTCTTCACATCTGCAAAATTGCATTAGTGTGTAACATCAACGGAAAGCGTTGCAGAAATTCATCAAGGGTCCTTTGACCCTGCATTCCAAACCCAGGATGGCTACTATCTAAAGTCACCTGCAAATTCCCCTCCATGCCGCCCCATGCTGATTTGGAAATATATCCATTGCCTTCAGTGTTGCTGCGTCAAAATCTTGGAGCTCCCTGGCTACACCAATTTGACAGTAACTTGACAGCAACAATACACCAAATGGATTGCAGCAGTTCAAGAAGGCAGCTCACCACCACCTCCTTGAGAACAGTTAAGAGCAGTAGTTAAGAATGAGCAACAAATGCTGGTTTAGCCAGTGGCACCCACAGCATCTCAAAAACTAAATAAAAAGTAGTACTTTGGTTAGATCCAAAGTCTGATCTATCTAATACCTCTATTTCTGAAGTTAACATTTGAAGGGATAAGAGATGAGAGTGTGGTGCTGGAAAAGCACAGGAGGTCAGGCTGCATCTGAGAAGCAGGAAAATTGATGTTTCAGGCAAAAGCTCTTCTTCAGCAATGAGGCTGGGAGCCTCTGGGTTGGAAAGAGAAATGGGAGGGAGGGTTGGGGCTAGGGAGAAGGTAGCTGAGGGTGCAATAGGTGGATGGAGGTGGGGGTAAAGGTGGAGAGGAGGGTGAAGCGGATAGGTGGGAAGGAAGATTGACAGGTAGGACAGGTCATGAGGGTGGTGCTGAGCTGGAAGGTTGGAACTGGGGTAAGGTGAGGGGAGAGGAAATGAGTAAACTGGTGAAATCCACATTGATGCCCTGGGGTTGGAGGTGGAAGATGAGGCATTCTTCCTCCAGGTGTCTGGTGGAAAGGGAGTGGCGATGGAGGAGGCCCAGGAACTGCATGTCCTCGGCAGAGTGAGAGGGGGAGTTGAAATGTTTGGCCACGGGGCAGTGGGCTTGGTTGATTGGTGTGGGTGTCCTGGAGGTGTCCTCTGAAGCGGTCTGTGAGTAGGCGTCTCGTCTTCCCAATGTAGAGGAGACCGCATCGGGAGCAACGGATACAGTAAATGACGTGTGGAAGTGCAGGTGAAACTTTGGATGTGGAAGGCTCCTTTGGGGTCATGGATGGAGGTGAGGGGGGAAATGTGGGCTCAGGTTTTGTAATTCCTGTGGCGGCAGGGGAAGGTGCCGGGAGGGAAGGGTGAGTTTGGGGTGGGGGGGGAGCGGAATGGACCTGATGAGGGACTTTACAGAAGATGGATGGGGTGGGGAGAGAAATATATCTCTGGTGGTGGGGTCCATTTGTAATGGCGGAGGATGATGCGATGTGTATGGAGGTTGGTGGGGTGGAAGGTTTTTTTTCGCCTATTTGAAGGGATAAATCATTTCTTGAGTTGACCCCAAGGGCAGTGTCTTGTCAGATGATCTTTTAAAATGAAACTCCTCTCAAATAGTAATAATGTAAATTCATAATAGATTCTTTTCTGCTGCATTCTGGACCTGTGATTCAATCTTTTAAATTTGATTTTGATTTCACATTAGATCACATTCCTAAGCAGTAGTAGGCATTGAATATAATACTTCCAGCTGAACTGGTTGGTTTTAAACAGGTAAGCAGATATATTCCAAAAGGCATGTTTTGGGATTTTGAATTATTGACATGAAAAGATCATAGAAAAAAAACTGATTTAATAGTTTAGTTTTCATTCTGATGTTGATAGTAAGGATGCCTTGCCCTTTGAAAGAATAGTTCAGTGGATCATGACACTGTGACATATCCAAAATGCCCTTTATAGTGTGAGCTAAAAGGAAGTGATAGATTACTAACAATCCAAATGTTTTTGTTTAACAGATCAATAGAGATGCATTATATACATAAAAATTGAAGTGTTAAAGTGATTGTTTGCAGCAATGCTAAAAACGTATTTTTGATTGTCACAAAGCTGGAGAGGCTTTAGAGTATCAGTGACAGAATTGATTTGATGCTTCAGGGCTGCAAGGATTGGTGCTGGGTCCACTGCTTTTTGACATTTGTATAATTAATCGAGCTGTGAATATAGAAGATATGGTAAGTAAGTTTGCAAATGACACCAAAATAGTTTGTGTAGTGGGCAGTGAAGGCTATCTTTGAGTACAACGGGACTTTGATCAGATGGGCCATTGACCAAGAAGTGGCAGATGTAGTTTAAATTAGATAAATGTGAAGTGTTGCGTTTTAGTAAGACAAACTGGAGCAAGACTTATACAGTCAATGGTAGGGCCCTGGGGAGTGTTGCCAAACAAATAGACCTTGGGGCGCAGTTGCATAGTTACTTGAAAATGGAGTTGCAGGTAGTAGGGTCGTGAAGGCATTTGGCATGTTTGCTTTCATTGGTCAGAACACCGAATATTGGAGTTGGGATATCATGTTACAGCTATACAGGACATTGGTGAGGCCATTTTTAGAATACTGTTCATTTCTGGTCTCCTTCCTATTGGAATGATGTTATGAAACTTGGAAAGGTTCAGAAAGGATTTACAAGGATGTTACTGGATTTGAGCTGTAGGGAGAAGCTGAATAGGCTGGGGCTGTTTTCCCTGGAGTATCAGAGACCGAGGGGTGACCTTAGGTTTATAAAATCATGAGCATGGAAAGGGTGAGTATCCAAGGGCTTTTTTCCAGGATAGGGAAGTCCAAAGTTAGTGGGCATAGGTTTAAGGTGAGAGGGGGAAGATTTAAAAGGCGTCTGAGAAGCAAATGTTTCATGCAGAGAGTGGTGCGTGCATGGGACAAGCTGCCAGAGAAAGTGGTGGAGGCTGGTAAAGAATCTGGACGAGCACATCAAGAGGAATGGTTTGGGGGATATGGGCCAAAATTGGGCAAATGGGACTAGACCAGTTTAGAATATCTGGTCGGCATGGACGAGTTGGACCGACGGGTCTGTTTCCATGCTGGATAACTCCATGGCTGTCTGATTCCCAGCATTGTTTCCTATCCTCTTTACTTTAAACTCCCAGAGCTGTTCTTGGCTTCTGTTTTGAACTTGCACTAAAGTCTGGGCACATGTTGCTCCAGACTGCTAATCCTGAGACTTCAGCTGCAATGTGCTTTAACCAGATTCAATCTCTAGATAGGGCCTGGACAGTATAGGTGTGTTTTTTGCTTAATATTGTACACATTTTCTGTTTTGCAATGTATTTTGGTTTGAAAATCATTTCACCTTGAACTGCTCAATGTTGCACATGTATGGTACAGTCTTTCAGTGTATGACATTGGCCATCTTTTGGGAAAAGCTAATGAAACTTAATCCTGGCTTTAACTTTTATTCTTATAGGAACCGATGATACACTGAAAGTTATAATTTTCAAGAGCAAAACCACAAACTACTAATGTGCAGAGCCACAGGAATAATTGCTTAAGGCTCAATTTTTTGTGAAGTATATACAGCAAATTTTGTTTTTAACCATATGAACTAGCACACTCAATAAAGTGGCAAAAATTATATCTTGCACATACCATGAAGTTTACAGTGTTATTCTGGCCAAATATTTTAGTCTTAAAAATTTATTTCTCAATGTACATAGTCAATCGAATGTCTACACAAAATATCAAGTTGATTCAATTTCTCCTCAAGTACTGCAAACTACCATAATGTCAGCGTAGTCAGTAGAGGGTGCGAGTGAAAAGGCTGTCTGGCGGTAAATTTTATTTAATGCAAAACTACATTATTGTTTGTGATATATTCTGTAAATAAAGTTTAACAGCAATGTGTATACCTGCTACACTACATTTCTATTACTTAATGTTGTTTTTACATTGACTGTGTGGACCTCTTGATCAACTAGCACACTCCTGGTCCCATAGGTACCAGTTAATAAAATGTTTGCTGTATTATCTTGGATGAAGGGACTACTGTATTATAGCTGAATTTGCTGGTGATTCAAAGGTCAGTCACAACGCAAATCAAAGAGGGATGCATCGATTCTGTAAAGAGATATTGATAGGTTAAGTGAGTGAGTGGAAATTTGGTAGATACAATATAATGTTTACTGCAAGGGCAATTAAATTTAAAGGTAGAAAAGTCTTAAAATAATTAGTTTTATGACCAGGTGAGGAGAGACAAAATAATTTTCCTCTTTCTCTACTCCATTTGATTGTAGTAGTCACTTTGAATTTTGAAAGGATGTATTTGCTTTGCAGTGCAGAATGTAAGAATTAAACCAGATAGATATTCTTGAGTTAAACACACAAGGAATTTTTTTTTATTGCTAAAAGCCAATTCAAGTAAAAATGTACACGTACTTCCTAATTCCTACAAATAGACGTACACCCAAAAATACAATAGGTAATACATATTTCTGTGCAATGGGATGTTATCTTGAACAAGTCAGTTCTAGTTTAGAAAGCTAAAATCTGTCAAGCTGCAATGATTGCATCCAAATTAAGTTTTACTGAAGCCCGAGTAACTGGTAGTTACCCTTCCCTTGAAATCATTGTTGCTGGTTTGAGATCCTTCCGACTTCTGTTTGCAGCAAGGACACTATTCTGGCTGGTTTCCAAGTCATAAACAAGATTTGCAGCTTTTGAGAGGAGTCTCTGTGAAGGTA
Organism: Chiloscyllium plagiosum; assembly: GCF_037043375.1. Lineage (NCBI taxonomy): Eukaryota > Metazoa > Chordata > Chondrichthyes > Orectolobiformes > Hemiscylliidae > Chiloscyllium > Chiloscyllium plagiosum. The sequence goes on along the minus strand of NW_028270139.1, from coordinate 40,659,396 downwards.
TCTCAGATAGGCAATCTGTTTGGTAAAAACATTATTTATGTATGCAAAGATCTTGGTCACGTGATTTATGTCAGTTAGTGTGATTGAACCAGATAGTAGTGAAGGATTCTTAAAGGAATCAGTTAACCATGATCTTTTGCTTGTGGCTTTTAACCATTGTCATTATTTTTATTAATGTCTCAGTTAACTGCTAAAAGATCAGACCTGCATATTGATGTTCGAAAAGAGTTGTCCAGTGATGTCCTTTCCTTTAGAGTTTATGTAAACATTTGCAGCTCCATGGAATGGAGTGAGTGTTTGGGATACAGACTAGTTACTTCAAGTCAGTGTCCTTGTCTCGTTAAATAAGGTTTCTCACACATATGACCATCTAATATTAATACTTGATGTATTATATCTCTGTAACACCACAAGATATTGCACATGGAGTACTGTCCACTGGTTTTTGTCTCCTTATATAAGAGATTATGGTTGTCTTGGAAGAAGTTCAGAGAAGGTTCTCTAGGCTGATTTCTGGGAGAAAGAGGTTGTATTATGAGGAATGTTTTAACAGGTTGTGCCTATACTCATTGGAGTCTTTTTTAAAATGTAAGGTTATCTTTTTGAAACATATCATTTTAAAAGGCTTTGATAGGGTAAATGTTGAAAGAATGTTTTGCCTCCTGTGGACAATTGTTAACAATGGGACATGGCTTTAAAATAAGAGGTCTCATTTCAGATTTTTAAAAAAAATTGTTCATGGATGGGCAGAACTTATTGCCCATCCCTAGTTGCCCTTGAAAGTGGTGGTGAGCTGCTGCCTTACCTGCTGCAGCCCATCCATGTGCTGTAGGTAGACCCACAATGCCTTTAGGAAGAATTTCTTCAGTGAGGATGTTGGTATTTGAAATTCTGTGTTTCAGAGAACAGTGAAGACTGGCTCATTAAATATATAAGCTGGGTAGATATGTTTTTAAATGACAAAGTGAAACAATATGGGAGGCAGGCAGCAAAGTGAAGTTAAGCAATCATTTCAGCCTATTAAATGCAGCATTTATATGGAAATCCCCTTCACTGTTTTCTGCAGGATACAGATGTCTCTCCAGCACAGCGGGATGAGGTCATTCAATGGCTGGCTGACTTGAACAGAAAATTCCATTTTTATCCAGAAACACTTTCCCTTGCCATCACTATTTTGGACAGGTTTTTAGCTCTGGTAAAGGTAAGGAACTTGTGTTACATCCTATTTAACCTGATTTATACCTGAACGAAGACAACTCTAGCCTTTTTACACACTCCTTCAGTTTCTTTCTATAAGGAGTGTGGCTTTTTTTTTTCAAATACTTGCATACAAGTTTTTGCTCCTGTAAACTAAAATGCTTACTGACCAAAAGGTTGGGCTAGACTGAAAAATTGTTTGGTCAAAGCCAATAGTAGACTAAATGGCTGCCATCATTTCATTAATCTATATTAGTTCTTTGCTTTTTCTAGTCTTTCTATTTATCATATAACTGTATTTCAAATCATGGGATTAAAAGCAAATCTATGAAGATTGTGTAGTTTAGATATCCTTTTTTTTAAACATTCAACTGTGATGATTGGGGCCAACTGTGAATTTCAAATATCCCCAAGACTTGCTGTATTTTATTTTTGTACTAGTTTCTACTTGATTTGCTGGCTTTGACTGAGAACTATAAAATTCACACAAATTACTTATGTGGATATTTTTGCATATACAAGTGAAAACCATTGCAATGCCATGAGACTGGATTTGTCTGAATTTCCAAGTGAACCAAATTTACAACTAATTGACATGAAAATGATTTATTTAAAGCAAAAGGAATCAAACTAACCAATGATGAATTACTGCAAATATTGACAGTCAAAATTGAAACTAAAACATGCACAAAATATAGCATGTCTTTTTGGTTTTGAAAAATTACAAAATGCAATTTGCTATTTTTAAGCACCAATATAGGATCGGTACACAGTTTGATATTTTATAATTAAGTATTTAAATATGCACGGTTTAATTTTGTACTTTTCCTGATTTTCAAGGCCCGTCCAAAGTATCTGTGGTGTATAGCTATCAGTTGTTTCTTCCTGGCAGCTAAAACCAATGAAGAAGATGAGGTTGGTTGACTTTTTTCAAATTAACAAAATTTATTTAATTTTTTTCTCTTTCCTGAAACTGCTGAGATAATCACTTTCTGTCCTAGCAGACATACTAGACTTCTATAACGTCAAAGCTGAAAGTTATTAACTGTTTGTGAAGTAACATCTTTATTTCAGGATCACACGCTAGAGTGCTTGTTTTAATTATGGTTACCTTAACTCATGGTAGTAAATGCTACACTGCTGTGTATTAAATATCAATTATTTATACTTTCAGCTAAACCAAAAACCTGTAGCATTATGACCCTACAAATATGGAATTGTTCTTCATTGGGTCTTTTCAGATGTGCCTCGGGATGTGTATTTTAAAAACCCTTACATGCTTCAGATTAAGCAGTGATTTGAGTTTCTACTGCTTCCAGGCAGCTGAAAGTAACCAATGTATTTACACTTATGCATTCTGATTGGATGCATATCTGATATTCATAAAGTAATTCTCTTGTATTTCTCTGCTGCAGATCATTCCATCTCTAAAGGACATGGTAAAGACTAGCAACTGTGGTTGTTCATCTGCAGATATTCTTAGAATGGAGAGGATTGTACTGGATAAATTGAACTGGGATTTGCACACAGCAACACCGTTGGATTTTCTTCATATTGTAAGCATGGTTTGAAAAGTTTGATTTAATTACTCCAATGATTGCATGCATGTTCATAAAATACTTTGAAGCTGTTTAGGTCCAGTAATTTATCCACAACACCAAAGGTGGTTTGGGAAATGATTTATGCAATGTTATTTATATCAGACATGCAATGTTTGTGTACATGTCTGTTGTCTTGTCTCCTCCTGAGAAACAATAATTCTAGAACTTTGAATTTAATCAAAATGAATCTACTTCTTGCTGCTGCTTAGTGTAACATGATATAATTTTGACTCTCTGTCTACTTTGTATATTTTTTAATGTTTCTTGGAAAATTGATGTGTTGACAATAGATGATGAAGTCAGACATAATCCAAATAATATACCATTTTGCAGCACTGCACTAATTGCAGGCGACAACCTTCCTCCCTGCAAATGTGGAGTTCAAAACTACTGTCTGAGGGTTGGGGGAAAGAAGTTAGCATTGAGACAATACCTTGGTTACTGCATCTAACTACAGACTCAGAAATGGCTCACCATTGTACTGTAAAGGACAGCTACAATAGTGATTTGTTCAAATTCCACCCATCTTGCCCTCCATGTGTGGAAACTGGCTTGGTTTCTTTGATCATTTCCTGGATATACAACACAAAACCAAACCAGTTAACCCAGCTAGTCTGTTGCCAGTGTTTATGCTCCACTTGAGCGTATCATTGTAATCCTCTATGGCCTTGCTTCATCCTCTCTTGTCTTATGTTTTTAAAAAGAAATCTGTACCATTTGCTTAGCCACATCTTTTGGTTATTATTACCATATTTATGATCATATCTGTGGGAGAGATTGTGTGAAATATTTGATGCTCCTTAGTCCTGCAAGTTTCAACTCCATGCTAATGCTGGTGGTGAGGATTCCCTTTGTATCCTATTTCTGTAATAACGAGTTAATAGTAGGATTTAAGCACTGCATTATGATGTTCAATTTTGTGTTATGCTGTAACCCTTGGAATTTCATTGTGGGGGTACCTTAATTCCTCTTAGCTGTCAGGCTTCAGTACTGCTTCACAGTGCAAATCCACAGGCAAAGGAATTAACTGACTTTACCCTCCATATTCATACATGTGTTTACAAATGTTTGTGGTGCTTTATTTCCTTTGGACATTCTTATAGATGGGCATTTGGTTCTGATAACAGTAGACCTTGTAAAATGGGTGGCTAAACTTTTCAGACCCTGAAGAGCCCAGTTTCAATCATTATAGAGTTAGCTGATTTCTTGTGCCTCACACATGAGATTAGCTAACATCAGCATCATGGAGTAAAGGTAACATTGTCTCTAACTTGAGGTGGAGCTATATACATACTGGAAACCAGTGCATCCTCATGATGTTTTTTCATGGATGAATACTCTAGCAATGTTTTCTTTGTCATTATGGTTGAAATAACTTAACGTTAATGTTTGTTCAGTTTCATGCGATGATGCTAACCAGCCGTCCCCAGTTACTCAGCGACCTGCCTAAGATGACCCCATCCCAACATATTGCACTCCTTATTAGGCAGCTACAGCACTGTGTGGCTTGTCACCAGCTTCTACAGTTCAAGGGCTCTACACTTGCACTGGCTATCATCAGTCTCAAGCTGGAAACATCCATTCCTGATTGGCTAGCTGTCACTATTGATCTGCTGAAAAAGGCACAGGTATGAGCAACTTACATTTATCTGGGTTAGGTGCTTGTGTTTTTATATAAAAAAAACATTTGGCATGTATTATAAAGATCTGCAGCACAGAAAAAAGCCTGTTAGCCCATTGTGTCTGTGCTAGTCAAGATCAATCAGCAAATTGTTCCAATGTTTATGTGTAATGGTCATAGTAATCAGATAGAACTTAGGTTTTGCTTCAGGAACTGGAGTTGGTCCACATTTGCACCTACCTGTCTAGTCCAAGGGGGCAAGAACATGGCAATCAGGAACAAAAATGAAAGCAGTATATTTTATTTCACAGGAGACTAGGAATTATTTGCATTCAGAGAGGCCTAGATACCTTATACATCAAACAGTTAACTTGCAAATGCAACATGCAGTTAAGACGACAGTATTAGCTAGCTTTTGTTAGAGAAGAGTGGCAATATAGGAGTAAAGAACTCTTACTAGAATTATTAAGGGCCACACCTGAAGCAGTTTGTACAGTTTTCATGGTGTCACTGAAAGAAAGGCATGCTTCTAGAGTGCAGTGAAGATTCATTAGGCTGTTTCCTGTGATTAGAGGATTGTCCTATGAGAAGGGGTTGAGTAGAAAATACCTGGAGTTGAAAATGAGAAGTAATGTAATTGAAACCAGTTTTTGAAGTGACCTGACAGGGAAGACATTTTCTCAGTGTCTACACTAACAGGGGAATCTAAAACAATTGTGATCACAATCTCTGAATAAGGGGTTTGCTATTTAGTTTAGAACTGAGGAGAAATTTGTTCACTCATAGGTCAAGAATTCAGCATGCTAGAGTGTGGTGGATCATCAGTTGTGAATGTATTACAGGCTGTTTGTTGGACCTTTGGCTATCAAGGGGCATAGGGATAGTGTGGGAAGGAGGACGTGAAATAGAAGATCTTATTGAATAACCAAGCAGGTTTAAATGCCTAAATGGCGTACTCTTACCCTAAGTTCTTATCACTTGTGGCAAAAAAAATGGAATTACAAAACTACTGTGATTACAGCAAGGTCATAAAGTAGCTCAGAACACTTTAATTGCAGTAGCACCAGGATAATTAGTGTCCTACTGAACAATTTCGAAAAATTTCTCCTGAAACTAGACCCACTATATCGGGCTATTTAATGTAGTTGATGTTAAGAATTTTAAGCTATGTTAACTACTGCATTGTGACAGATATTTAGACTGCCAGGAAATGGAACTCGCTTTTTTGTAAAGGAGCAAATACAATATTTAAGCTTTCAACATCTCACATTATTGTCAGTATATTACATGACAGTATTTAATACATCATTTATGGGCATCCAGTTTCTGTCATTGAAATGTTTCATAAAGTATTCTGTTAATTTTTCAGCTTGATAGCTTACAACTAATTCGTTGTCGAGAGCTTGTGGCTGGACACCTATCCACATTTCATGCTTTCCTACCATCCAATATGGTGTACATCTACAACCCCTGTAAACAAACCATGGTGCTGTGTGGTAGGGGAGCATTTAGCTTATCCTCCTCCCCTACCACAGAGCCAGAGTTTGTTGTCAAGGATGCCACCAAGAGAATTAGCAGTACAGCAGCACCCTACCGACGCCTACCTGATTCCTATAGCTGCAAGCAGGCCTCAGCAAAACGCAAAGTAGAGGAGATGGAAGTGGATGACTTCTATGATGGAATAAAGCGTTTGTACAATGAGGAGTGCAGTCAAGAAATTGTGGGGGTGGATACTGTATCCCCTAGCTGTAGCACAGATCTACAGATTAAAGATGGTAGTATCTCTCCTTGTCCTCCACTTCAGCCAGTTACAGTCATTTAACTGGCCAAAGTAGCTGAAGTTCAGGGCTTGAGCTGCATCACAAGACAACAGTGTTGAAGGGCATACCTTACCAGGCTGAAATGAAGTGAGCCAAACATTTTCATGCTGCTAATTTTAGTCTAATCATTTATTCAAGCACTCAAAAAAAATAAAAAGAATATACTAAAAATATTAAAAGACCCAAAAACTGGAACAAAAAAAATGTTGTAGCAATTCTAACGTTTTCTCTTGTTGTCAGTATAATTGCATCTATTTCTAAATCTTGACTTTTTTTGTGCCGTCTGTTCTTTGTTCTAAATCTACAATTCACTGTGACATATTCATTTGACAGCCTAGTTGTTGCTTACCATCCAATTTCGTCCTGTAGTTTTGTGCTTATATACATTGATGTGCACGTTGTTTTACACACACTGATTTTTGAGGAGGATTTTTGGAGGGGTGTTTTTTTTGTAACTCTTCAGCATGTGTGATGGTAAAAAATTGTCAAGTAAACAAACTTTCTTGGGTAGCTAAGCTGTTGTGCAAACTGCCTGAAAACTAAAATTATGGGGAGGTTTTGGTTATAAACAAAATTTAAACATTGCTACAAAGTCCTCTAAATTTGTTTTATAATGGAAACAGTGAACAGCACTTTTGAGTTTTATTTCCTTTAGTTTGGAAGAGATGCTGTTCTTTTGGGTCTGAAACAAATGTCATTTAATTTTTTTAAACATGGCTGATTTTGTGAATTCTGAACATGGTTTTGTAAATTAATGTTAAAATCAGTTAACTAAAGTACCACAATTTAGATGATGTCTATTTATTTGTCCTTTTAATTGCATTGTGCCATTTTTGGGAAACCATTAACTTGCCATAAATGTACATCAATTTACTTTACATGGACCTGAGTTTTGAAATTTTATACAAAACAAACTTCAGTTCACATCACAGTGGGTTTTATTACCAGGAATTCACATAAGATAAAAATAATTCTAAATGGGCAGTTACTTGAAATTAAACCTATTTTACCTTTCCTATGCTTTACCCTAAATGTGGAGGGGAAAGAACTAATTGTTATTTTTACCCCTACTAGTTTCTTAAATTATCTCTGACTTTGGGCACAGTGCTCTCTCTACAGTCTGAAAAAGGTACTGCAGTCTTTGAAAAAGTGCAATTGTACTGCTGAAGTGCTTCTGGCAGCAATAAAGTTGTCCTTGATTCAACATTGTTTCTTTCTGTATGATTTATTTTCTTAAAAGTTGTTGCGCAATTGCTAACTCTGTTTCTTAAAGAATAATCAGCAAAGTAGCATTTGTAGTGAGTGCGTGCTTCCTTTCTGCCTAATCAATAGCCTTCCCTTTCTCCTTTCTTTCCCCCCCGATGATGGTAAGATATCTTACCAAATTAAATGTTTCAAAGCTGTACATGTCCATATTAATATCACACTAAGAAATTGTAGGCAAATTTGATAATAGAACAAACTTAAGTTCTGTATCTGAATGCACAAAACATTTTATGCCTAAGCAAGGAAGTTAAAAACAAAGGCAAACCATATTGCAGATTTGTATGGCAGACTAGAAGACCTTAGAAACCTTTAAAGATCAGCAAAGTGTTAGTAAAAAAAAAATCCATAAAATGTGTGAGGGCAAATTCAGAAATAAAATGGAGGCAAAATATAAAAAGAGTAGCTAAAGTGAATGTTGGTCCCTTAAGGATGAGACTGTGGAGTTAACATTGGAGTCTCTAAATCAATGTTTTGCTTCATTTTTCACAGTGGTGGACACTAATACTATTCCAATAGTAGCAGGTACAGCAGAGATTATTGAAAGGAAGGAACTTAGAACAATCATCAAGGAAGAAAAAGTACTGAGCAAATATTGGAATTGAAGGCAGACAACTCACTGATGGCCTACATCCTAGAGTCTTGAAATGGCAGCAGAGACACTGGTTATAATATTCCAAAATTCCCTGGATGTGGGAAAGGTTCCAATGGATTGGAAAATGGTAATACCTTAAAAAGAAAGGGAGGCATAAACTAGGAAACTACAGACCTGGTTAAGATGTTGGGAAATTGATAGAACATTTGGAAAGTCAAAATACAATTCATCAGAGGCAGCAGGGTTTTACGAAGGGTAAGTAGTATTTAATTAATATGCTAGAGTTCATATAAGATGTAACAAGCAATATAGATAATGCAGACATAATATCTGGAGATTCATTGGTAAGGTGCTACACAAAAGGTTAATATACACAAGATCACATGGGCTTAACAGTAATTTATTAGCTTGGATTGAGTATTGGCTAACCAACAGAGTTGGGATAAATGAGTCTTTTTCTGGTTGACAAGATGTAACTGATGGGGTGACACAAAGGGTTTGGTCCTCCAGCACCAACTATTTTCAATCAATATTAATCATGTTTAAGCAGGACAAAGTACTATAGCCAAATTTGCAAGTGGGACAAACATGGGAAAGTAAATTGCAATGAAATAAATTTACAAATGGTTGTGAATGGGCCAAAATTTGGCAAATTGTGGATGTGAGGTTATCCTTTTTGCCAAGAGGAATAGAAAGGCAATATATCATAAGTTATTCATTGCCAACTATAGATAAGCATAATAAGACTTATTTACCTATCAAATTGAACAATTTTAAAGCTGTTTCTGTAATGGGAGATGTCAGCTTGTTATTGTGGGAGAGGTATCCATAAAGTCAGCTTTTGACCAAGCAATATCGAGGGGCCTAATCAGTAACTATAAAATTGGCTGTACGGTGTAGTTTCAATTGGTGATCTGAAGTAAGGGGCCCTGGCTAATAAGCCCACAAGTTCATGAATCATCTCTAATAAAAGACTAAGGAGGGTAGTTCATTTGTAATCCAAATATTTACCAAAAACTTCTGTTCTTCCATTTCATGTAACAACCACTGAAGGCATGGCAAACTTTTATGCACTAAAATATCCCAAGGCACCTCCATAGGTGAAAACAACATTGTCACCCCCCACTAACGCAGCTACACATCACAGGTTTCCAAATGTAGGCAGATACCATGAGTGTAGGGATTCTAATTGTTGCAATGAAGGAGACCATTTGGCTCCATCATGGCTGCACTGAATCTTCAAATGAGCAATTCATGTTGTTCCAAATACCAACCTCAATAATACTGCATATTCTTTCATAAACTAAGTTTCCCTTTTAATCACACACATTCTGCATGTCTGACCTTAACCATTCACTGATTTTTTTTCTCTCATTTTGCTGCTTTTGCTAATTGTTTTGAACTTGTTCTCTATCTATTGACAAATGGGTGTAGTTTCTCCCCTAGCTAATCTGACCAGTCCATGCATGAATTTTGAATATCTCCATCAAATCTCCCCTCAATGTTTTTTCCAAGGAAAACAGTCTACCTTCTACAATCTAGCTTCATAACTGAAGTTTCTCATCCTTGGAATCATGCTCATGAATCTTATCTGCGCTCTGGCTGATGTCTTCACCTTCCTGCCTAAAGGTCAGCACCCAAAACTGGATGCAATACAGCTGTGGCCAAACTGTTAAACTTTACAAGTTCAGCTCTGCCTCTATTAAGTCAAACATCTTGAGACTAAACATTGTTTTTCTGTCTACAGATGCTGTCAGACATAAGCATTGCCAGTAATTTTTATATTTCAGATATCCAGCATCTTAAACAGTGTTATGGAGGTTGTAGCAAACTTAAGTGTTTATTTTTGTTTTCAACACACAAGGAGAGAAATTGAAGGCTAACCTGCTGAATAATCAAAATGTTTTACATCATGATTGCCGTTTAATAAATTTCTCCTTGTTAAACTGCAGTCTGCTGTCAAGACAAAACCAATGCAATACTTAGATCTCTTCTTTGTATTTAGTAGTAGTATTTTACCAAGCAAAATACTGACACTGACACCCATAAGCTTAATCAATGAGGTAACTTTTAATGAGTGTTAAAGGAAAAAAAGGACTGTAGAAAAGCACAAAGATCCATGTGTGCAAGAGTGAATAGGCAAAAGAGTGCACAAAATCTTTGGAAATTGACTGAAATTTCAAACCAATGAATAGTCAACTAAGTGATTTTTTAAAATGTAAATTACAGGTTACTTTTGTTGTTTTCTATAATTGTGAAACTTTTAGGTGCTTTATTATGTTTATGATAAAGCCAGTCATAGAGGTGTACAGCATGGAAACACCCTTTGGTCGAACCTGTCCATACCAACCAGATATCCCAACCCAATCTAGTGCCACCTGCCAGCACCCAGCCCATATCCCTCCAAACCCTTCCTATTCATATACCCAACCAAATGCCTCTTAAAATGTTGCAATTGTACCAGCCTCCACCACTTCCTCTGGCAGCTTATTCCATACACGTACCACCCTCTGTGTGAAAAAGCTGCCCCGTAGGTCTCTTTTATGTCTTTCCCTTCTCACCCTAAACTACGTCCTTAGTTCTGGACTCCTTGACCCCAGGTTAAAAAAAAACCTTGTCTATTTATCCTATCCATGCCCCTCATGATTTTGTAAACCTCTATAAGGTCACCCCTCAACCTCCGACTCTCCAGGGAAAACAGCCCCAGCCTGTTCAGCCTCTCCCAATAGCTCAAAAACCCCAACCCTGGCAACATCCTTGTAAATCTTTTCTGAACCCTTTCAAGTTTCACAACATCTTTCCGATAGGAAGGAGGCCAGAACTGCACGCAATATTCCAAGTGGCCTAATCAATGTCCTGTACAGCCGCAACATGACCTCACACTCAATACTGACCAATAAAAGAAAGCATACCAAATGCCACCTTCGCTAACTTATCTACCTATGATCACTGAATTACAATTTAAGACTATTAAAAAGTGTTCATATGGTAGGACAATTTGCACAAAAGTGATCAAAGACAACTATTTATGTGAGAGATACCAACTAAGTTCCCTACCATCCTACGTAGCTGATTGGGCTTGCCAGAACCCACAGTCAATTTGGACAGCGAGGCCTCTCAGGCAAAACGTTCCCTCATTAATCTGTTGTTCCTGGACAAGATGAAGACTGTTATGGACCATTGTAGAAATGCGATTGCCCTTAACACAGATAAAGCATGGAGAATGATGCAGCAAAGTGTGTGCAATTTACAAAAAAACTTCCCCTTTTACCCCCCATAGTAGGAATGATAGGAATCTGGCTGGGAGCAATGGATTCCGGCTTTAGGCCCTGGGAGTCCACAGCAGTTTCCTGTTTGGGAGATTTATTTGATGGGGAGGTCATTATGTCTTTCAAGCAGCTGAGCCAGAAATATGAACTATCTAGGAGGGACCTCTTTCGTTATTTCTAGATTAGGGACTTGATACAGAAAAAGACTACATCAATGGTTAGTCCCTATGTTGGATATGAAAAGGAGAGTACTTTAGTGCATGGGCACTCTCTTGGTCAGCACCCTCTATCATTTATTAGGAGGTAGTGTCTCAAAGGACATTGAGTGTCTGTGGGGAATCTGGGCGGAGATCTCACCAGAGGAGTGAGAGGATATTTGGCAGAACATAAGATTTTGATTTGCAGCAGGATGCAAGTACTCCACAGAGCTTATTTGGAACTGGAGCAACTTGTGAAATTTATGACAGGAGCGTCCCCAAATGTAAAATAGATGTTGGTATTCTTACTCATTGCTTGTGGTCATGCCACAAACTCTGTCGGTATTGGGGCACTATAGTGAGTGTTGTTATTTTAAAGTAATTTTATATTTGTAAAAAATTCAGAATCTTAAAATATTTATTTTAAAAACTTTGTCTAAATTACATGCTAACAGCACTTCTGTACAGTTTACATTATTATTGAATTATTTAATGTCTGGAATAAATATGCAAAAGGAAAATGAGGTACATTAGTTGTTCAGAATTTTCAGGATCTGAATTAGTCAAAGACTATACTATAGATAGACAAAATTCAACACAATTTTCCAGCCAATTCCTTCGTTATTTGTTGCAGCGACATCACCTCTCCCTCTATTCCAATAAAAGACAGACATTAAGTATTTGATGGTTTCAAGTTGGAAATGTGGGGACAATTGAGGTCTGAAGATGTAGTTAACCATTCTGATATTAACCACCAAATAACTTAAGATTAAAGCTAGATAATGTACATCAGAAATAGTACCATTTATTCAAACCATCAATGTAGATTAAGGGAAGGAAAGGAAAACATAAATCCATAATTAGAGTGAAGCTGTGGTTTAAAATCAGTTTATTTTCTTACAGAACATTTCACAGTCTCCACATCAATGGTTCAAATGTATGGCTGGTTACAGAAAAGCATACTGTACTAGATCAACAACATTGCACCTCTGAACAACCAGTATAATTGTGATAGGATAGTTTCCATCCAAGACCACCTCAGCATTGCAGCATTTGTGCAACTTTTGTACTTTTATATTGACTTCAATATTGACTTCTAACATCAGAATAAATGCTGTTACATCAATTATTAATTGTTGGTTATTATTTCACTTTAAACTTTCTTAAATATTAATGCAGAATTGCTATCAATATCTGTGTTAAATCAATAAAAGAATGTAATTTCTCCATTGATGTCAAGTTTACAAATGGTGCATTAAGTAGGCCAAGGTAAAATCCAGAGACTGTACATATTAGCTTTTGCAAAATCCTAAAAACAAACTGTTTATTAGGGCATATATTATTAAAGTGGTCATGGTATGATAACATTAACACTTATAAACTAATAATAAAATTGCAACTCGGTCTCTTATAAAAAGCCTTGGCCATCTTTAATTATCCCCGTTTCCGAAAACTCTGATAAAAATATTAAGTGTCTGCATTGTGATGCATTAAAGGGTCAATCAGTTTTTCCATGCTAATTCAATTTTATGCAGTAGAGTCTGTTATGATTGACTAAAAACATGTTTTTCATTAGTTGTTTAAAGAAATTTGGAAATTTAAGTTTACTTGCAAATGTGGATTGAAGAAAAGAAATAGTGGTAAACTTTTGAAAAGTTTGAAACAATGCAACAACAGCAAGAATCATCAGTGACAGAACATTGAGCGCATGGTTTCTGATGCTGCAAAGAACGATTCTACAAATAACATTAGATACTATCATAAATTCAGAAGATCAACTGTTTCTAAATATTACACTGTCTGATCTTGTTCCTGTCACAAGTAGGTTATTTTATTAGGATATTTTTTCTGTGTCAAAACTATAAAATACTGAGGTTCAACAAGCCACAGTACAAGAAATGTGACCAGGAAGGAGCAGAAATAATGATGACTCAAGAAAGAATTCTTCTGCGTGGTACGTGCATACATTGTAGCTCTTCTATAGCCTAGGAATCTCATCCAGAAGGGGACAGGCAGCAGGACAATTAGATAAAGAAGCTACAGAGGGAAATTAAAGAAAGAATATTGGTTAAACAGATTGCAGATGTGGAGTAGTGCATAAGTGGAGTAGAACCTAATAAATGACCAGGTGTACTCCAGACCCTGGGATGAAACTGGGAAAATCATGCAACAAGTGAAATATCTTGAATGAAAGGTAAGTAAGGGAAATCATAACTACCAATCCAACATCCTTGCAATGAAGACCTTTAAAAGTGTAGTTTCGCTAATACTAGCTACTACCTGATTACACGGCCAACTTCAACTGTTAATTTTAGATAGTATGCATCAGCAGTATATCATCTGCAGCAGACCACAGTAGGATGCAATCCTCATCTCCATTTTCCAACAGAAATCTGGATATTGACCATGAGCTGGAATATCTGGCTCATATTTCTCCTTCCTAAGAATAATTGCATAATCTCTACTACTGTTCCAATGGCATAATTATGAAACAGGCAATTCATTTATCTACTGAGCCCTTTGAAGCGAATTCCTTTCAAAATAGACAAACCCACAAATTTATACTTTTCCCTAATACATTCTTACCACTCGAACAGTTCCCTCCCTTTGAAGAAAGCATCCCGTCTCAATCATGCAGGATACTGTGTGCAGTGAAAATGATGAATATCATAAATATTCAATTCCTAGTTTCACAGCCAAAAGTATTAAGCGCATGTGCTGGTTTACAAAAACAATATATCGACAAGGCAATACACCTTTTACAAGTTCGTCCATGCGGCCACATACAACAAGTAAAGCACTGACTGAACAACAGGAAAGGATGTGTTTGAACTGAAATGTTATACTACACAACAAAAAAAATTCCAATTAAAAAACTATAAAATAAAGTGGACACTATGAATGTATTCAAGAAATGGAGTATTCAGATTCTGGCTCCCTACTATTGGGAGCTGATTACAATAGTGTTACATGAACTCATGGTTATCTTACTAGTGTGACATTTTAGTGGAACAGAAAACATTTCACTAGACACCACACAGATCATACAAAACAGCCATTTGAATAAAATGTATCAGTGCTGGCACCATTATATTTATATGTGCTCTATAATATTCAAGGGTTTGGATAAATCAATAGCTTACTATTTTATGATATCATCAGGAAATTAACCATTACTTCATGACCACCTTAGGAAACCTAATAGCAATAAACAGCGAAGTGCATGTAACTGCAAGCATGCTTTTTGAGTTACAAATTGTTTTGAAACATTCAAGGATTTACTAATACTATTCTCACCCTCCAATATAAACTTAGAAGTACAAAGCAAAAGCATAAAAAGGCATAGAAATACATTGTTGTTATACATGTTCACATTTTTTAAAAGTAAAGACTTCATATAATATAAAAAAGGCTATCCAATGTACACATATGTATGTAATGGTGCGTCTTGGAGAAATGGAAACAATCATGCTTAGCCACAAGGTGATTATGGGGCTGTAATTCATACAAAAATGCATAGAAATCACTATGTTTACTGCTTTAAAATGGCGGGGTACAATAAATGCAAAAATAAATGCAGCATCTTGGTGAGCAAACTATTTGGCAAAGCAAAAAGCAAAGTGGGATACGTGTGTACACGAGGCAGCTGCTGGAACACATCAGTGGTGAAATCAGACAGTAAACTGGCTGAGAAGTATTCTGCTGTTAAAATGGGTTAGATCAGAGGCCAAAGAGTAGGCAACCAATCTTTTGGCTATATATTTATTGCCAAGAATACAAAAGTTCCAACTGCCATACTTACATGCATAGGTGAAAGTACAATCCAACTAGATTTTGTGGGATATTAGTTATTCCGTGCAGAGCCAAGGATTACTGTGAAAACAAGGTAAAAGACATACAAAACAAAATAAAACTGCTGCTAGGGAAATCAGCTCAACATGGCCCAGGAAAGATGTGCAGTTAAAAGCATGTCCTCAAGATTACAGATGACAGGACTAATATTAAAACTTTGATGACCATAAAGTCTTCAATTTATAAAATTATACTTATTGAATTCTATTGGTCCTTTGATCCCCATCATCACTCCTTCCTATCAATTAAAACAGGAGTCACTGCTGTAGCTTGTTGGGGAAGGTTAGAGTAAGATCATTTTTAAACGAATTTGAGAATGAATTCTCAACTGTCACTGGGAGGGACAACTGCTGCAGATGTTTTTCCCCCTGGCTTCCATAATTACCTAATTAGCACATACAATGTTCAGGTAGGAACTGGCAGTGGGCGATCCTACCCAGTTGTTAATAAATGTGAACTGATAGCTACTGAGTTAAATACAATACAATAAAATACTATAATCCAGCTACTGTCACTATTGAAATTGAGATTCACAGGAAAGGAGAGATACTAATACTTAATGCTCAGATGCATATTCAACTTCAAGAGTAAATATGAATTTCAGTTATACCAAATATTAGTTTCAATGGCATCCCCCAGAAAAAAATATTTTTTATGATTTGGTTTTCTGATTTAAAATCACTCTGTAATAAAGAAAAAAGACAAATTTAATTCACTTAGAACCAATTGATAGATTTTATAAGTGTGGATAAAGTAAGTTTTAAAGTAATAGATATGCAGTTAACTGCACTTGTGATTGGAACAGAAATGCCGAAGGTCTAATGTGAGTTGATATTAAGGCTTCTCGTGCACATGCCAAGATGGATACGAACATCTGTTTCCTGAGCCATGTTTGGTTAGTAAGCAAAATTGAAACCTGCCATCAAGAAGTTTGAAAGCTGTATACCTCTGCTAGTAACATTGATCCTAGTTTTAAAATAAACCAGTATGTTCTAAACAAGCTATTGGTCCAAGCCAGAAGAGAGCAGAGACAAATCCACAGCAGACAAGGAACAATAACTAATTTCTTTTTGAAAAGGCATCAAAAAGAGAATCTATTTCAGGATGAACAGCACAAAGTAAAGGATTAAAAGGATCAGCTTTGACCTGTGCATTTAGCATATTTTAAGAGCAAAGACAGATATTAATTCCACCTTAGTAATATCAAAACACACGATGAAACTATGATGGTAGCATTAGAGAAAGGAAAATATAAAGAGAGCTCTATTCATAACCCATGAAATTGCAAATTCTCTCTTTCAGATTTGACTTCTGCAAGACTTCTAAATGAAAAAGGGGTTAGAAAAGTTGTTATCCTGATATGTAGTCCTTTTTCTCACCTACATGGCTGGCCACTTTCCTTTTTGTAATAGTAGTCCTACTATTCTACCTACAGTTTCCATTTTCAAAGAATTAAGACTTCATCCATTACTTCTCACTGCCCCCTTCAAATACCAGTTTTGTTTCAGTTTTAAGTTCTGCCCCTTCTCCATTTCATGGAATGCTTTTGAAAGGAGTTTCCTATATGAAAAGATATTAGTTAATGTTCTCTTAATTTAAAAAAAAAAATGGATGGGCATTCTGATGCCAGACACGTTACAGCTAAGCAGATGGATAGGGTGACATCCTTGACTTGCCAGAGTTGCTTATGTGAAGCTTGCACTGCAATTAAAAAGGGAAAAAAATAAAACATACAATTAGAAATCATACCTCATAAATAAACTAATTTGTTGCATTCCAATACAGTTCCATAAGCAATGATTAAGAAACAAACCATTTTAATTAACAGCTGTATTTAATTATAACTGCAAATAAGTAACTCATGCATTATAGCAAAATATATAAGCATATCAAAGAAAAAACATTCACAAAGCACAGGCATTTGAAAGAAAAATCATACATTACACACCCAACCCAAATTTATGGAAGAATGGAGTCATCAAATAAACTGCCTCTCAAAATACCCTTCCCAAAATTATTGAATAAACCATTTAAAATAACCTGGAGAGTTGGAAATTTAACTTAAGATACAATTATGTGCACTGAGTTTCAACCTTATAGTTGGCAGGCACATCATTTTCAAAGTGATTATGAAATGCAATGCAAAGTTTTTCAACTTTTAAACCACTTCCTTGGAGAACAAACCATAACTTCTCTACTCTCATAATTCCAAACTTTGATGTCATGAAATATTGTTCGATAGTTCAGTCTAACAGTAGAAATTCAAAGCATTGGTCTTGTGTCATTAGATTTAAGTTCAATTACTTCCACACACTTCCCAGCAACTTCAGTTCCTCAGTAATACACTGTACCACTGGAAAGCAAAGTCCTGCATTCTACGATGTAGCTGTCCTTACATAGCTTGTAGCTCCCCCTACTCCCACTTCCAAATCTGAATAAGGGTTATACCCAAAACATTGATTTCTCCATCTCCTGATGCTGCTTGGTTCCAGCCTCCTCTTTGTCTACTTTGGATTCCAGTACCTGCAGTCTTCTTTGTTTCTAAACTGAATTTCCATGTGGCCTCCAACGCTTTCATGCCATTTTGCTGGGAGTGCACCAGAATGCAGATTAGCTACAATTTAATTGAATGGCAGATTGGATGATAAAATAGCTTTTTCCTCTTTATATATGCCCATATGTGCTGAAAAAAAGCTTGGGGAATTTACCCTTTATGCATGAGATTAAATCATAGACTGGATATAAAATTCAGTCTGAATTTTAAGCCTGTTTTCAAAATACTTTCAATAAACTAGAAGAGATTTTGGAACTCTTCAGAAGATGTTTCAGTCATGACAATAAGGAACACCTTGGGGATAACTATCGACAGGAAAAATAAAGTCTGAATCAGAATGAACAGACTATTATTTGACCCCAACCTTATAACTTGCCATTTTTTGTGTGAGGAATGTTTGTGCAATGTCATGCAATGGAGAGACAGCAGATATCCAGTGTCTCTGCTTCATTATTCAACAATTGAAGCTGCTGATATTCCCTTGAAATGCTGAGGAAACGATGATAAATTGGTATTAATGAGGACATGATTGGGAACATTAAAAATGATTGAAAATTCAGCTGCTTAGCCCTCCACACAAATGATCAATGACAATGAAAGAGATTTTAAGGGATTCGTTAGAATTTTGAGTTGGAGTGAAAGAAGCATTAAACTTACATTTTACAAAAAAGACCAAAAGGAATGTCAAGGTAACTTCAGGCCAGTGAGATGCATATCTGTCATGAGTGAAATATTAGAGATACAGAAGAAAAATATTTTGAAGAACAAGAGAACAAGTCAGCATAGTTTTATTGGGGTAAATGGCATGCTTGACAAAGCTGTTTGAATTTGAGGGGTGGTATTGGAGCTCATGAAACACCAGTGAAATTCTTTACACTATTACATTTGAGTTTTTAACCTGCAAAGTGGCAAAACACGATGTAGCAAAGAAGACAGAATAACCAACAGAGTATTGTGCTGGAGTCGTACAAAGCGACCAGTGAGGTATCCCAAGATCAACACAGAAATCCCGTTCATGTTGTAGATCATATCAATGATTTGAAAATGAGGATACAGTCAAAGTTATCTCAATAGCACTAAAATTGCAAGAGGGGTGCAAATAAAATCAACAGCAAGCTGTTCAGGCACAGAGAGAATCAACTAAAACAGGCTGAGAAATAACAAATGAAATATTGACTGAGCAGTGATGAGACTACTGTGAAAATTCAACATTTGACTACAAATTAATGGTTTACTGGATACAGAACAAGATTTGGGAATACCAGTGGAAACTTTCAAGTTACTTACACAGCATGCAACAGTGTTAAATAGAATCTTGTGTTGTATAATACATAAAATAGAACAAAAGGCATAGGATGTGACTCCATATAACAATGGTTTATCTTGATCTGGAGTACGTACTGTTCTAGTTGCCTTATGATAGGAAAGTCATTGTAACATAGAGCTATTTGTCTGAAATTTCAACTACAAGAAGTTAATCATGCTCACATGAAAGAATACCAAGAGGGAATCTTACTGAATTATTCAAAAACAATCCCTTCAGGTTTTTAATGAGTTAAACTCTGAAATATTTTTCCCTGCTCTTCAAATGTCAGAAGCCCAGAAGAGAAGGTGAATGTAAATGTCAGATGTAACTATTTCCCACTGAATGATGAAGTTTACAATGGACTTTCCAATGAGAAAATGGAAACTACAAACCTCAGTAACTTTAAAGCAAAAATAGAATTGATATTTTGCAACTGAGAAAAGGAGGGATACCATGGCATTATTTGGATTCTGTGTTCAATTCTGGACTAGCCATCTGGACCAACACTTTTTCACCTGTATTTACATGCTTCCAAATTATTCACCTTGGACCATTATATGATACTGCTGATCTTAATCAGTAGCCAAATTTTGATTCTATCCCTTATTTGGCATAAAAATGACTCATAAGTGTCAGAAGCTATGCACACATTATACAACAGCTTGAATGTATTCTTAAGACAAATACATATGGAACCGTGCAAAAGATGATGTTTGACAATTTTGCTTAATCAATGCACAGTCAGCAACAAACCATAGCATCAATGATTGAAAAGTTATGTTAATGATGTAGACATGCAAGTTGTAAAATAATGAAAGCAGCACAAACAATGGAGTAACTGTGAAGTGCACACAATATGGAGTAATACCATGGTATGCCAGAGCTTCTGTTAGAAAAAGGGGGCAGCAAAAAAAAAAAAATCACCTGTAGATAGCTGTACCCCACAATTCTTCATCTGGTATTGCCCCAACATATTAGTGACAGAAACAACTTTTCTGTCACTTACTTTTCTCTAGAGTAAACTTGATGTGAAAGGGATAATGGTACTGAAAATGTATTAGAGATTACTTATTCCCATGATTGGAAAATACATAGATTACACTTTATTTCTTACCAAGTCACTTATTACAAACATTTTCACAAAATAAGCCATATGCAGGAAACAGAGATAATTCAAAACTATTTCCTGATCTTTCCATTACTACAAAATAATCCTTCTTAGCATTTTTCAGGCTACATATCTGAGTCTAGTAGGGCAGCAGTAACTGAACTTCAAAAATAATTCAAAATGTTGTTTATAGATAATTTTAATCAAGTAACTAAGCAACTGTTCCTCCTTCAATTTAATGAGAGAAATTAAAATCTGCCTTTACAACAGGTAACTTAAACAGAACACCAAATGGCGTATTCAATAACAATTCAATTAACTACTACTAAGGAATAGACAACACATTGTGTTCTGTTTATGATCAAGGTCATTACATAAGAACACAAGAGACAGGAGCACGTGTCGACTGTATGACCCATTGAGCCTGCTCTCTCATACAATACAAACTTGGCTGATCTTTGTCTTCAACTCTGCTTTCCTACCCATTCCCATATTCCTTGATCCCTTGCCAGATCAAAAATATGTCTATCTCATGCTTAAATCTGTTTAATTGTTTGCCCATCCAAAACCCTCCAGGGTACAGAACTGCAATGTTTCATAACCCTTTGAGCGAAATTTTTCCTTATCTCAGTCCTCAAAGATAGAACAACTCCTGTCCTGAAACTGTGCCTGTGCTCTGGATTCCTCATCCAGCAGGAACAACCTCTGTCTACCTTGCAAAGCCCCTTCAGATTTTTCACTGATCACCTTTCATTCTTCAAAATATCACAGAAAGAAATCCAAATACTCAGCCTCTCACCATAGGTCAACCCTCTCACCCCGGGACCAGTCTGGTGAATCTTTGTACTGCTTCCTATGCAAATATATCTTTCCTTAAAATATAGAGACCCAAAACTGCAAACAGGGACATAAGGTGTGAGCTCACCAAAGCCCTGTACTGGCCAATGTGCTCCTTGCTTTCTTGTTTGATTGCTGCACCTACATGCTAACTTGGACTTTCTCGTACAATCACGCTTTAATTTCCAGAAATATCAACATTTACAACTTTGTCACCTTTGAAAATATATTTTTTTTCTTTTATCACGTAATAGAGATGTACAGCATGGAAACTCATCCACGCCAACCAGATATCCTAAATTAATCTAGTCCCATTTAGCAGCACTTGGCCCATATCTGTCTAAACCCTTCCTATTCATATACTCATTCAGATGCCTTTTAAATGTTGTAATTATACCAGCGTCCACCACTTCCTTTGGCAGTTCATTCCATACACGCACCACCCTCTGCGTGAAAATGTTGCCCCTTAGGTCCCTTCTTTTGACCAAAGTTTTCAGTGCTGGATCAGAAGAGCAGAGAATGAATCAAACCATGCAATGTACACTAGCCTGTGGCTTATCTGTAAGACAGATATAAGGGGACCAATCTTATAGGGATTTAAGCAATGTAGATGATGGAAGATTTGTGGTAAAACTAGATGAGAAGTCCAGCAAGGGCTCTCTCTATACCACGGGGGCATCTCGCTCCATGTCTTTCACGTTTCTGATGAATGGCTTGGGGAGTTTCTCACAAGGCAGAGTAGAGTTAGCAATTAAGGGGGATTACTGCTTGTTGAAAACTTTATTAATGCCACAACTCATCTCACTTATATTCAGCTTTTGATCTTATCAAACAGGCTAGGTATTGAGAAAGCTCAACATGGAAGTCAGAGTTAACAGCTAGCGTGTTCAGGTCACCATTGGCTGTGACCAGCCTCCATGCTGCTCAGCAACAACCAGCATCTCAGGACATGATCCACAGGCATCAGACGCATGTGTCCCTTGTCCATGGACATTGGCATCCAATATCTGTCTTCACAACCATCATGGCACCTCCACAAGCCACTTGCAGGACACTGAGGAAGCAGAGACCTGCAATGAATGGCTGCAGCAGTTTCTCAGAGCAGGTCACTTCCTTCCTCGGTGCTATCCAGACCTTGCCTTGCTGCCCCAATTAGTGCAGTGACACAGCCAGGCAGCTTCCTGTTCAACCACCTTTAATCAAAAGAGGGATACGTCTTGCTGTAAGGCAATGTAGAGTTTCACTCTCACACCTAAAAACATACAACTAGGCGGAAGCCATTCAATATAATCATGGCTGATCATCCAATTCAGTACCTTTTTCCTGCTTTCTCCCAATAATCTTTGATTCCTTTAGCCTCTTAGCAACGTCCTGTCCTGTGAAAAAGGGGTGCCTGGAGTGCGTGCCACATTCTCCCCCCTCCCCCTGTCGCTGTGCAACCAATGACTGGGAGGCTGGAGTGCAGGTGTGTGTCCCTATCCAGCAGACCATATAACTCATGGTAACTTCTGGGCAATGAAGGCCATTGCCTCCCACATTCCTGTCTGCTGCATGTGGGTGAAGTCCAGAATTGCTGACATCATGAGGGTCCTCTCCTGCCTGATCTCTGGCAGTTCTCCAAGTGCCAGCAGCCTGGGGCATTTCTTCCTCAGGCAGCTGTGGAGCTGTCAGTGAGGTGCTCACAGATCCTACACTCTCAAACCTAATGTCCCCACTGGGGCTTGGTGGCCAGTGCAGAAGGCAGCCTTGCTGAGGCCTCAGTACTCCTGTCCTCAGAGCTCAAGAAAGTGGTGTCAGGGGGAGCCATGCATTTCACCTGGAGGTAGAGGAGAAGATGGCAACATCTGCAAAACAAAAAGAGAGACGGTGGTGTGGCCAATGGTTAGAAAAGAGGGTGAAACAAATGACACTGACAGTGGGGTTAACGTGAGAATTCCAATGAAATGAAGAAAGGGACTTACTCGATTGGTGAGAAATGGATGTCCCAACATCTCCAAAGGAGTGGTCCTAGTCTTCTCCAACGAAGGCCAAGATTCTCTTCTTGGCTGGGCTAAGGAGTCCAATTCCGGGCAGTCCTCCATCAATCTGGACCCCTTTCCCCACCTGTAGTGAGAGAGAGGGAGGGATTGAGTGAGGTGAAAGTGGCTGGCATGGTGTTAGTGTTGGCGGTGTAAAGGTGGTGATGTGTCCCAGGGACAGTGAGTAATGCAGAGCCCATGCAGGGTCAGTGGTGTGACAGTAGGGGTAGGAACGAGAGCAAATGAGGCAAAGTGTTGCAGACAACACACAGCAGTAGAGCATGAGCCTTGATGGCAGGGGTGTGCAGCAACAGAGTTAATAGTGAGCGAGAGGTAGCAGAGAATAGATGGCGGCACTTACCCTGGCAGAGCGGAGTAAGTCCATGACCTTATTCCAACACTGCTGGCGGTTCCTCCACACTGACCCCGGTGATGACCTCAGACTGGGCCTGCTCTGCCAGTCCTCTGACAAGAGGGCTCCTCTCCTTCGCACCACCCCCTCGACCAGGACCTCCAGAATTATGGCACTACCTTCTCCTCCAACACACTCAGTCATTGTCCTTGACCAAGCAGGGGAATTTTGGAATGCCAGTCCCCATTCGGGCACATTGAGGCCTTTTAAAGATGGTGCAACCTTTCGGCAGGCATCTGCTGAATGGTGAGTTCTTCCAGGAACAGCATGTGATAAAACAGGGTTGGAATCGGACAGGAGAGATATCGTGGGAGAGAGCAGGTGGTTGATGAGGTGAGTTTGGTAAGATACAGTAAGGAAACACTCCAGGCCCCTCACCAAGAATCCTCCAAAAAACTCAATACAACTCAATTAGTTAAAAAAAGTGTAAGATACAGTCCAAGGAGTTTGCTAGCAGATGACCCTAATCTTTAACGGATGGTGGACATTACAGCTTCAAGAAACTAAATGATCTTCTCCAAATCCTATACCAGTTACAGATACAGGTCAATGGTGATGTCAAATAAGAGGAGTTCTAGTTGACGCTAATTCAGTCTCTAAACAATCTATTACTACCTTAAACAGCTTTTGTTATTTGCAAACTGGCTTTTATGATGAGCAGGCAGATTTCCCTTTCAAAGTCAAAAAAGGTAGTTTCCCAGGAATTAAAATGAAAGATCCAGCTTTACGTCAACACCGCCAACATTAAATAATTAACTCCACAAAAATTACAGGTAGATTTTAAAAATATATTTCTAATTCTAAAGCTTCCCCTTTTTCTTTAAGATAGCTGAGAATTGGTTCAGCACATTTTGTCTGAAATGCATCCTACCTCTCAGGCTGATCAGACGCAAATGAACAATTCACCAGCTAAAAGCACAATATAAGGTGGAAATAGTAGTAATTAAGGGCCTTAAACAACTAGGTTGTGATTTTTTTTTGTTCTGATTTCTCTTTTATGCTGCCTGTCTTTTCTCCTACTCTTGTTTCCCAGGATTAGGACATGGACTTCTATTCGATTGGTCCATGCTTCTGGGCTACCCAGGAAACTGCTTTTTATTCATTCAGGGGATTACATCACAGAATAGGCCAACATTTATTGCCCATCCCTAGTTGCCCTTAAGAAGGTGGTGGTGTGCTACCCACTGCAATATATTTGGTGTAGGTAGACCCACAATGCCATTTGTGACGGTGTTCCAGGATTTTGACTTGGCAACACTGAAGGAAGGGTAACAGTTTTCCAAGTCAGGATGGTGAGTGGCTTGGTGGGGAACTTGTAGATGGTGGTGTTCCCATTTATCTGCTGCCTTTGTCCTTTAAATGGAAGTGGTTGTGCGTTTGGAAGGTGCTAAGGAACCTTGTTGATTTTCAACAGTGCATCTTATGGATGGTACATGTTGCTGCTACTGAGCATTGGTGTAGAAAGGAACGAATGGTTGTGTTATTTGGCAATTAAGTGGGCTGCCGGATGACCACAAGTTTCTTTAGTTTTGTTGGAGCTGCATTCAGCCAGGGAAGTGAGGAGCATTCTATCATAATCATTGTTTGGATCTTGTGGATGGTGGATAGGCTTTAGGGAGTTAGGAGGTGAATTACTCACTGTAACATTCCTAACCTTTGCTCTGCTCTTGTAGCCACAGTAGTTGTTTGGCTATTCTCTGGTCTTTAATTATTCCAGGATGCTCACAGTGAGGGATTCAGTGTGAAGGGATGATGGTTAGATTCTCTCTTCTTGGAGGTAGTTATTGTCTGGCACTTGTCACACAAACCTGGATATTATCCTGGTCCTGCTGCAACTAGACAGGAGCAGCTTCAGTATCTGAGGAGTTGCATAAGGAGCTGAATACTGTGCAGTCCATCAGCAAAAATCCCAATTTCTGATCATTTGCCAGAAGGAAGTACTAACCATTCACCATTAGGAAATTTTCCACAGGAAGGATTTTCTATCTAATAATCTTCCTGTTTGGCCACATCACAAACATATCTTCCATCTAACAAGTCCTGGTATGGGGATATGAACTCAAGAGTTTTCATTAAATAAATTTCAATTTTAGAAAAAAAACTAATGTCAGTAATGATGAATATGAAATCTACTGTGCTTACCAAGTCTGTCCTGTTTGTGACTCCAGATGCACAACAATGGGGTGGATGCTGAACTACACCCTGTAATAGTCTAGTAAGCCAGTTGTATTAAAAATGCTGTAGCAAAGTCTAAGGATATAAACCCTGGCCAGACCACCCTTCAGCAGAAACAATAAAGAAACATGCTAACAAACTGACCATGCAAAGTCCTGCTCTCCAATATTTTTGGATCTTATGCCAAAATTGGAAGAATTGTTTCACAGACATGTCAAGCAGAAGCTTGATATAGTCATATTCACAGATGCACAGCATGCAGTCAATGTTCTAGAATTCATCACTAACATACTTAGGTATGTTCTGCCCACTCAGAGAAAAGATGCACCAGAGGTGGTGACAAGCAGTATAGTGTCAGAGGCAGTATGTTTTGGGTATACTTAACATTGTTTCTGAACAAGTGTCACTATATCAGGCCAAAACTGGACAACAGAACCTTTTATTACTGAACACCTACTCCCCTCCCTCAGTTGATGAGCCTGAACACTTGCATGTCAGAATAAGCACAGAAGGTGGGAGATACACTGAATATACTCTCAATGGGACATTTCCATGTCTATTACAAGAATGGTACTTCAACTAGAGTCCCGCTGAACCAGGTCTGTGACAGTAGGGAAAGAAGCCTTTTTATAATTTATCCCTTGGGTGTAGGCATTGCTGGCAGATGCTGCCTGAACTGCTGTGCTCTTCCAGCACCACTAATGCAGAATCTGGTTTCCAGCATCTGCAGTCATTGTTTTTACCTATATAGCATTTATTGTCCATCCCTTACTAACCTAGAGAGGAGGTGGTGGTGAGCTGCCTTCTTAAACTACTACCTGGAGTGCTTGGAGTGTAGGGACACCCACAGTGCTGTTAGGAAGGGGTTACAGGATTTTGACCCAGCAAGTGAAGAAATGGCGATAAATTTCCAAGTCAGGATGATGAAAGACTTGGCGGGGGTCTTGCTGGTGGTGGTGTTTCCATGTATTTGCTGCCCCAATCTTTCTAGGTGACAGAGGTTGTGGGTTTAGATCTCATGATCACCAATCTACCTGTAGCTGACGCATGTGTCCATGATATTGATGAAACGACTACTGTGTGAGGTGACAAACACCTCGCCTTCACGATGAAGATGCCCTCTATTTGTTTGCAGAGCCTATGGATTGTGTTAAATGAGATAGATGCAGAACAGATCTAGCAGCTCAAAACAACCATCCACGAGATGCTGCAGGCTATCAGCAGCAGCAGAACTGTATTCAACCACAATTGTAACCTTATTCTGGCATATCCTTACTCTGCCATTATCATATGGCTATTGGATTAACCATGGTTTCGTGAAGAGTGCAAGAGTGTTTGACAGGCGTAGCACCAGAGACACCTAAAAATACGGTGGTAATCTAGTGAAGCTACAATAACACAAGATCGTAGAGATACCAAACAGCAGAAGCAGCATGGGATAGGCAGGACTAAAGATCCCCCATCAAAATGGATTGAATCAAAATTCTGCAGTGCGACTACATCCTATCATTAATAGTGAGCAATTAAACAATTAACAGGAGAAGGAGGCTGCATAAACAAATCCGATTGTTAGTGCAAAACACAAAAGGTGAGGTACAGAATCATAGAATCCCTACAGTGTGGAAACAGGCTATTAGGCCCAACAAGTCCACACAGACCCTCCGAAGAGTATCCCACCCAGACCCATTCCCCCTACCCTATTACTTTTTTTCACATTTCCCCAGAATGATGGACCTAACCTATACATCCCTGGATTCTATGGGCAATGTAGCACAGCCAATTCAACTACCTCGCATATCTTTGGACTGTGGGAGGAAACCAGAGCACCCGGAGGAAACCCACGCAGACACAGGAAGAACGTGCAAATTCTACACAGATGGTTGCCAGAGGCTGGAATCGAATTCAGGTCCCTGGCGCGGTGAGGCAGCAATGCTAACCACTGAGCTAACGTTCCACTGACAATCTGCAAGTTCCCTTCCCACACTATGCTGGCTTGGAACTACAATGCCATTGTTGCTGGTCCTTCCTACAAGACTGTGGGTAATCTGACAATACAAGGACTCAGTATTACTCACCACCATCTTCTCAAGGTGTGTGAAACCACCTCCAGCCAGAAGTGCTGAATAGACTAGTGCAGCCCCAACACACTTAAAGAAACTCAACACCATCCAGAACAAGGTAACCAATTTGACTCGCACCCCATCCACCTCCATTATTCATTCCCTCCACCACCAATGCACAATGGTAACACCAATACCAGCTACAAAGATGCACTTCAGCAATTTGATACAATTTCTTCAACATTAATTGCCAAATCTGTGACCTCTACTACCTAAAGGAGAAATTCGGTAGGCACAATGAAACACACAATCTGCAACTTCCCCTCCCACACTATCATGGCTGGAACTACAATGCCATTCCTTCACTGTTGCTGGTCCTTCTTACAGGACTGTGGGTAATCTGACAACACAAGGACTCAGTAATATAAGAAGATGACTCACCACCATCTTCTCAAGGTGAATTAGGGATATACAATAAATGCTGGTCCTTACCTGACATCTACACAAGCTGTCAATACCGTCCTGGCTGAGACCTGCTCACGGCTAAAGAAGATAAGAACATGAAATGACTGAATGACTAAACCTCTTAGCTCTGTCAGGCTCAATGCCACGATTAGGAACTGCATTTGTTCATTACTCCATCTTGGAGCTTTTCCCAAGTTCTAATGAGGAATGCAATAACGTTGCTGAAGCTTGGCCAACTTAGGGTTAGGTTTGTGCATTAAATAATATGTTCACAATTTAATTCTAATTACAAGTCAGATACCATTCCCCATTCGAATTCTAAACGTTAACCACGCTTTTCGGTAACATCAAAGAGAGGGAAAGATATTGGACAAGTTTTACCTGACTATCAACAGGCAGCTAAGATTTTATTCACTTACCAACTTTGCTTAGGTGAACAGATTTAAAGAAGGGCAAAATAAAAACATAAGATGAGAGTAAATTTGTTTCAAAAGTGAATAATTATAAAAATATACCAAGTACTTGATGTATTAAAATACGTTGAGTACAAACAAACAAGTTGTTGTAAAATCCCAAAAAAAATCAACAACTGCAAAGCTCCCCACTTCAACGACTACCATTACAGAACTGGTTCAGTTCATAGCAGTAAATTCTGTCTAGTATTAGTCAGTGGGATAGATCTTTGCTTTGCACAATAGCATAAAACAGGTGTTAGTGAACTGGCAGACTGAGTTACAAACAAATTTTAAATCAAACAAAATCAGAAAGATACAAGACCGGCTGGTGGCTTGCTATAACGTGATGCATTTCATTCCACATAATCAAGATCCAAACCAATATGTCAGAACATTAAGATTTACAAAATAAACTACTCTCTAAGCTTAGTTTCACCTCATTCTTGATCAAAAATATTGAAGTAATTTTCTCAATCTAATAAAACTGTCAAATGCAGAAAGGATCTCATACACTGGCAGGGATGACCACACAAAAGCAAGTACAACCTTTTCTGAAAATGCCCATCAGCATTGAACAGACAACGGAAACCAACCCAAGAAATAGCAGAATGCTACAAGACATACACTTTAAAACTCGCAAGTTCTTTACCCAGGGTTATGCAAACTAAATCAAGAATATATTTTACAAACTTCTCAAACTTAATCCTCAGTTCATAAAAGGAACCTAAACCATACAAACGCACGCAGGGATCCACAAATCACGTTTTGATGAGTTCATGAACTGTAGCTCATTACATTCATCTACTTACATCATTTAGAAATAGCCTATTAATGCTGTTCAGCAAAAATATTTCTTGAATGGTACCTGTACGTATAGGCCTACCTGGCAGAAATGTTACTATATATAATCCTATCAATAAGCATCATTGCTTCTAACCATTATCCAACGGTTGCTTTTCTCTCCTTTCTCGTCCTTCCTTGTCAACATTAAAACCAGATCAGGAGATCGCTGGAGAAAGATGTAAATATATGAAAAGAAAAGAGAACACTAAAAATGTATTGAAAATACATACTTCTTCTTATCCTTGTCCTTCTTGGTGGTCTGGGAAGCTTGCTGAGCCTGTGATTGGAGCAGCTGAGTTGCTGCTTTTCTCTTGTTGAATGCATTCATTTCTTCCTCAAGATCTTTCTTCTTATCCTCAAGTTTCTTTTTCTCATCTTGATGGGTCTTCTTCAGGTGATCAAACTTTTCATGAAGCTGAGAACACACAACACACCATTCAGTTCCAACACAGGTCTACCTCATTCGCCCAACTAAGTGAATGAACATATGAAGCAATGTATGATGCATAAACATAAGAATGTCATGTAGCAAAGACTAGCAACCCAGATGTTGGGAATGATCTCACCATGGCAGGGGGCGAAAACAGATTCAATAAAATCTACTATCTGTGGGCTACCACCAGAAAGGAAAACACAGCATGAAAACTACCAGTTAGATGAAATATTACTGAAAGAAACCTTCTACCCCTTACCTTTCATTACACCAATTCCACCTTGTGTGTTTTTTTTTATTCCCTCTGACCTCAGAGTAACATAGGATAGTTAAAAAATGTAACCTTGCCAGAATCTCACACATCCCAAGTCTGGGCTTTAAAATGTTGGCAGGTATTAGGTTTGCTATTTCAAAACAAAAATCAAGTTGTCTTCCTTTGGCTATAGCATGAACCCACAGGTGACGAGCACTCCTCATTCAAGCAAACCTTCTCTCCCTGTAAATTAAGCAGGTGAAATGATGTTGGTGGAAGAGGCATCACATTTGAAGGATATCTTGTTCCCATGAGCAATTTCTAACAGGGGAGACTGGATAACTTTCAGACTCAGGATCATCGTAATCCCACTGCCTCTTAACTTGGGGAAGAGCACAGATATTTTGAAAGCTAGTTTGAGTAATGGTGGTCATGAAACTATTATTGATTGTTGTAAAAATACATTTTGATGATCGCTACACCAGAAACGTAATTAGGTAGATGTATAAATGTAGATGTAAGCAGCTCAGAAGCTGTGAATTATGCAGCAAACAGCTCAACTCCTGACTCCCAAACCCTGCCCACAAGCACAAGTCAGGATGTGATGGAATACTCTCCACTTACCTGGATGGGTGCAGCTCTAACATCACTCGAGAAACTGAACACTATCCATGGCAGTCAATCCCCAACTTCCTGACAACTTGCCCAGACAACAAACAAATTGCAACAACTTCTCAAGAGACACGACCCAACTACAGTGTGCTAAACCATCCCGTCTCCCCAAAGAACCTAGACTCAGGTACCTAGACTCTCAGAGAAATATAATTGGATAACTCCCAAACCCCTGCTAAGTAACATTTTGCTCTTTTCCTTCTGCTCCAACACTGCCATCCCTTGTCCTGTCGCTTCCCTGTCTTCCCTATCCATTCTGTTCTCCGGTCCTACATCATCCACTGACTGAGTCCTCCTCTCCCTATCTTCCTCCTTCCCCCAGATTTAATCATATTATTCCCTTTACCCCTGAGCCTTTACAGTGTTCTTGATTGCAATCCTGTGGGTTTAATACTGCAAAGATCAGCTAATTTCTATTGGATTCATAACATGAAGAAAATAGTGCCTTGCTTTTCGCCCAGTTCCTTGCATAAACTGTTGCTAACTGCCTCTCTTTCAGACAAACCTCTGCAGATTTGAACTGTACCACAGAAATCTGGACTACCTAATATCATTGGGGAGGATTAAGATTGAAAGGAGAAAAGTGTGTGTACAGGTTGACCGATTGAGGCAATGTGTGATATTTAAATTTCCAGATGTATGAAACAGAGGTCGAAGTCAGCAATGTGTTGGGCCTTGCACCCTTAAATTCCCTATCACAAGGGAAGAGAGTGGGAGAATGGCAGTTCACATGGAGTCTCAGGACTGGCAAGGGTTGCTGAGCTGTGAGGAGGGGATGGTATGGAGTAGGGTCAGGGGCTTGGAGGAGCACAAGAGAGATCCAGGTGATGAGCGAAATGGGGAGGCTGTGTGTTCTGGTAATGGTAGGAGTAGCAAGTCCAGACAAAGGAAAACATTAGTGGCCCGAAGGGAGGATTGTTCAGATGCATGTCTATTTCAGGGTGGCAAAGCCTTTACAGTGCTTTGAGCTCTGACCTACAGCATTTCAAAAATACCTGTCAAGAAGGCAGAGGACATCGTCTACATTCAATGCACAGGATGGAGGGCCAGTTGATCCTGTATGATCAGCCTTTTCCCCACTCAGTGGCAAGTACAATATTGGACAAGAGCATGAACATTCAGTAAGAATGAATAAAAATAAAACACAACTTTGTTTCTCCCATAGAAAAATCCTCAACTCCCCTATAATCATTAAGGTGCGCAAGTACATTTACTTCTTTGACTAAGCTATCCAAAACAGATAACTGATACATGAAAAAAATGTATTGTGAAATATTAATAAGTCAAATTTATATTTACAAAAATCATCTCTGTTCCATCTTTGTGCTCTTAAATCTTATGTTGGTGGCAATGGAGTTACAATCATAGGATCCCCAAAGTGTGGCAGAGGCCATTTCGGCCCATTGAGTCCACACAGACCCTCCAAAGAGTCCACGCAGACCCAAACTCACACCCTACCCTATCCCTGTAACCCTGTATTTTGGATGGTCAATTCACCTAGCCTGCACATCCGTGGACACTTTGGGCAATTTAGCATAGCCAATCCACCTAACCTGCACGTCTTTAGACTGTTGGAGGAAACTAGAACACCTGGAAGAAACCAAGCAGACATGTGGAGTAAGTGCAAACTCCACACTAACAGGTGCCCAAGGGTAGAATTGAACCCGGGTCCCTAATGCTGTAAGGCAGCAATGCTAACCACTGAACCATGATGCCGTCCCTAAAGTTGACAGGAAGTCATGATCCCTGTGGCACTCCATTTAGTTACAGGTTACCATCCTGAAAGTGACTCTGTAATCCCAATTCTCTATCTCCTATTACTTACTCAATCATTCATCCATTCTAATATGCCACCACTAACACCATGGGCTGTAATCGCATCAAGGTGCCTCACATGATACCTTTCTATACTCCTTTCGGAAATCCAAAATACATTAAATTTACTGGTTCCCCTTTATCTATCTTGCTTGTTACTTCCTCAATAAATAGGCAGGAGGCTGGAAGAACACAGCAAGCCAGGCAACATCAGGACGTAGAGAAGTCAATGTTTCAGGTGCAACCCTTCTTCAGGACTGGGGGTGGGTGTAGAAGGATCTGCAGATAAAGGGGATGGCAGGGGCAGGGTGGTGAAGTGGGGATAGGTGAAGACAGAGAGTATGACCTGGTTGGAAGGAATGAATCCGGTTGGTGGCAGTGAACCAAACTAAATGTTAAATTTGCCCGAGGAGATCTTTTATTGTGACATCGTTTATTAAACCCACCTCATCACACAACCAAATCCAGAACAGCCTGATCTCTGGGTGATTTCACAACATATTGTTCTAGGAAATATCCAAATGCACTCTACAAATTTTTCTTCTGCTACTTCTGCCAATTCAATTTTCCTAATGTACAAGAAAATCAAAATCACCAATGATTATTGCACTGTCTTTTTACATGTTCTCATTATCTCCTGATTTAATGTCTGTCTTACAAACAGCTTTTTCATGGGGAGGGGTGTGTGCATGTGTGTCTGCGCACATGCAAGCACACATGCACTGTGTATTACAGGTTATCACCAATGTCGTCTTCTCCTTCTTATTTATTACCTCCAACCATATGAATTCTACACCATTCAATCCAAGATCAATCATTGCTATGACTCCTATTCCATCTCGTACTAACAAAACTAACCGGCCATCCTTCCATTCTCTGTCCTCTTGAAAAGTGATATACCTCTGAATATTTAGTTTCAAGCTTTGATCTCTTTGTAACCATGTCACTGTGATGGTGACAAGATCATACCCATTAACCTCTATCTGTTTCATTTGAGTAAAGAGCCAATCATTTTTGCCATTTTACCATTTTTTTTAGTCCCATTGGCCCATTTACTGCCTTCTTAAAATGCTTGTTCACAGTCTCCCTTCTTGTCCCACTTTGGCAATCATTATCCAATACTTGCCGTGTATTGCCACCATATCCTTTTGCTTTGTGTCCCTTCTTCTGAACCCTACCTCCCCCCAACTCTACCCCAATTAGTCCTCTCTCGAGCCCTGCTATCTCATTTGTCAGGAAACTGGTCCCAACACATTTCAAGTGAAGCCATCTGACCCGAACAACCCTCTTCTATCTGAGGACCAGTGCCAGTGCCCCACACATTGAAACCCATTCCACGCACTCACAATCTTACGAGCCACAGAGTTAACTCCTTGACTCTGTTTACTCTGTCAGTCAGTTTGTCAATGGCTCAGGTAGTAATACCAAGGTCTTTATCTTGGAGGTTCTGCTTTTTAGTTCAGTTCCTAACTATTCAAAATCTTTCAGCAAAACATCCTTTCCAGATCTATGAATGTCGTTAATACCAAAGTGGAGTACCATACTGGATCCCGCCTCTCCAGCAAACATTAAACGGGGAATTTTGGACTATTCATTCAGTGATATTACTGCTACGTCACTTGATAAAAACTTAAGTGACACATTGAATTGGAACTGACATTTGTGCACCCAAACTAAAAATGTGAATAGGCAAAAGTAGGCTCGAATTTTGGCAGTGGTGGGGTTCAAACTCATAGAAACAGTAACATGAATCCAGCACCTTAGGTTGCACTGCC
Source organism: Chiloscyllium plagiosum (assembly GCF_037043375.1). NCBI lineage: Eukaryota > Metazoa > Chordata > Chondrichthyes > Orectolobiformes > Hemiscylliidae > Chiloscyllium > Chiloscyllium plagiosum. The sequence goes on along the minus strand of NW_028270139.1, from coordinate 40,624,800 downwards.
TTGATGCTCCATTTTAATTGTAATCATGTGTCGAAATGGACAAAAGAAAGAGAGAAAGGAAATGGATCATATTTCACTGGGAATGGCACATCAATGATAAATTCCTCCCATAATGTTTCTTTCAGTGGAAGTGGAGTTCTACCTCTTTCTCAGCTTCTTTCAGCTCAGACTCCTTCTCTTTCACCCTCATGACAAACATCTGTCTCATCTCTTCTTCCTTTTTCTGCAGCTCAGTCAGAAATTCATTTCTTTTTGCTTCATAGGTCTCCTGCAAGCTAAGGCAAGAGAATAAAAGAACACATTAGCCAAACTGTATTTTCTATGTAAACATTCCCTAAATATGAATATGTGTTTTCCTAGGAAAGGAACAAGATTTCTCTTTGGCTCCATCCCACACAGAGGAGTTAAAATATAGTTTTTATTCATTATAAATATTTAAAAAGCTATTGTCACAAAATGTAATGATGAATACAACCTTTAAATTAAATTGAAATATTGTACTCTAATTGATACAAAACTAACAAAGTGTATTTCTAAATACCTACAGCACAAAATATTGTAGATTATACTTAATTGGATGGAAATAATTTTAAGACACATTGGGGCCTCAAGCTCTTTGATTTCTGTTTGTTCTGCTCATTTTGCAAGCACCAATCAAACTCAGACATAAAATTTATCCAATTCAATTAACACTTATTTGAAATTTATTTACTATCTTTTATAACCCTACATTCCACAGAAGTTGACCAGTTATGGAAATTTTTCACAGTTATAACCCAAGTTTTAATAAGCGATGTGACTGGAGAGTTGAACTGTTGAATTAGATCCTTATTTGTCAACACCCAAACCCACATGTAATAAAGACAAGTATTAATAAATATAGGGAGAAAGTGAGGACTGCAGATGCTGGAGATCAGAGCCGAAAATGTGTTGCTGGAAAAGCGCAGCAAGTCAGGCAGCATCCAAGGAGCAGGAGAATCGACGTTTCGGGCATGAGCCCTTCTTCAGGAAGGATTCCTGCTCCTTGGATGCTGCCTGACCTGCTGCGCTTTTCCAGCAGCACATTTTCGGCTATTAATAAATATGATCAGAATAATGAATCAATCAATGTTCCCTTTCTTGCTCAGGGACTCTGAAGTTGCTATACTGCCCCTAACATTGCACTATTTGAATTCAATGAATGAAACTTTGGACATGCATCCACAACCAGGGCCTCCCTAATTGGTAAACTTGATATTACATGATCATAAAACCAGTGACAGATATAGCAAATGTCTCAAGTGCAAAAGCTCACATTTTAAAATTCACCATCATAAACCTAAGTTCTTACAGGACATTAAAAAACTATTTTCTATTCCAATGGATTTCAATAAATCAACACTATACAACATATTTTGATTTGAAATAGAAAAATATCAAATATCAAGAGATCAAACGCCAACAACTTTAAATTCATTTCTGTACCTGAATGGTTTGCTGTCTGGATCAGTGTCTTTAAATCCCATTTCCTCCAGTTTGCAACGTCTGTACAGTTCATAATGGCGTGCATGTGTTTGCTCCCTTAGATCCTCCATATTTACACGAATCAACATTTCACGGAGCTTTACAAAGTCACAGTGGCTTTCATTCTCCACTATAAAGTTGTTTATTTTTCCCATGAAAGGAAAAAAAGGGAAACATTTTCTTGTCAATAACTGATTTCTTTCAACGAAGTTTAAAGTATAAAAAAATCAAGTTTCTTAACATTTCCACAAATTAATGATTACAGACTGAGGGCATTTTCATATTACACTTTTACCTTGTCAAATGGTTTAAAATACCTACAATGTGGAAACAGTCTCTTCGGCCCAACAAGTCACACCAACCCTCTGAACAGTAACCCACCCAGACCCATTTCCCTACCCCATGTTTACCCCTGATTAATGGGTAATCACACAATCTCACAATTGTTCGTTCAATCATTAAATACATGAAACAGAGGAAGGGCATTTAAAAAGAAAGATGCATCTTCTTCAAACATACCCTGGACAACTCCCCAGGGATACTGCCGAGCTTTTGCCATTTTATTACCAATCTTTATTTCTTCAGTGCTGCCAACAACAGCAAATGGAAGATGACCCTGGACAGAAAGTAAAAAAGTTAGTTCTTCCCGCATTAGTCAGCATCAGAATGAAACCGCAACAGTACATTCCACTGGAATGTCTGTTAACATGGAAATTCTTTCTTTGACATGGAGCATGTTTTTCAATTCAAACAAATGGCATTGCAAGTATATAAAGAACAAAACCCTACTACAATGCCTAACTTTGAAATGTAAAACACATCAATTCTAAAATACAATCCTCATGAATATTTGACAACTGTAAACAGAAAACATTTTTTCTTTAAGAGTAGGTAGTGAAGTTCAAAATGTTAATGCTTGCCCCAAAGCATACTGTCTCAAAGAACCACAACATCTTCCCGCTTCTGAAGTTACTGCGACAAAATGGCATTACAACCCTGAAACTGAACACATTTATTCTAATACAATTTCATGGTTTGTTTAAAGATATAACAAATTAGATGGCAAAAAAGTGTAAAGCAATTGAAATATCAAAAAAGAAAATATACCCCCTCCCCTCACAAGTAATTACAACTTACATTCATTGTCGAATTGATCTCAGCAACAGTTTCATCATCTGTTGGGAACTGGTAAATCTGCACACCATTACTGACCAATTCACTCATGATTTTTATCTTGAATTTATGTAATTCGCTCTTGGAGATTGTGTCTGCTTTGGCGATTATGGGGATTATATTCACCTGCAAAAATAAAAATACATGCCTTGTTTGGTCCAAGAACACATCGGAAGTTCTGCAGTATTAAAAGGTAGAACAGCATTTCAGGGAGATGCACTTTTGATTGACATTGATGACAATAAACTGAACAGTGGCAATAGTAACAGATGACTTACAGCTCACTCACATATACTCATGCATGTGTTATTAGTTTGCGTGTTCTCCCCACATCTGCATGGGTTTCCTCCGGGTGCTCCATTTCCTCCCACAGTCCAAAAGAGTGCAGGTTAGACAGTTTGGCCATGCCAAACTGTCCAGTGATGTATAGGCTAGGTAGATTAGCCATAGTAAATGCAGGATCCCAGGGATAGGTAAAGTGGGTAGCTCATCAGAGGAGTCAGTTTGGACTCAATGGTCAAATGGCCTGCTTCCACACTATGGGGATTGTATGATTCTATGTATAGAATTGTGAGCATGTGGAATTCTTCATCTCTGAGGATTGTGGTATTTCAGAGATGAATAATGGTGTTGGACAGCAAGGAAATTAATGATGTGATATGTGATAAGCCAAGAAGTTGAAGGTGGATTGAAACTTCAACCATGCACTTAATAAATGCGAGAGTAGATTTTCAAGAGGCCACGTAGTCTACTTTCGCTTCTTATGTGCTTATATTAGAATGCAAGGATAGAGTAATGAATTGTTAACATTGTGCAAGTCGAAAAATTCTTTTTCCATGGAACTAGTATAACTGACTCCTGAAATTATCTTTTCCCTCCATTTCTAAACATATCATTCTATTTGATTACTTGTACTGAAAATTGAAAAAAATATGAGATACTTATTGGATTCTGCAAATGCAATGAACTTTGGAGATAAACATCAATGGTAAGCAAAGTTCAGAAAATGAATGACTGACTAGAAACAAATGAGGAAACATAAAATAATTTACTTGTGAATGTGTATTAAGCAAGAGCAGATGAAAAAAGTGAGGTTATGAAACGAAATTGTTAGTAAAGGTGCCAGCAGATCAGAGCTCTTCAAACTGATGTTGTAGGACTTGGCATGAAGGGAATAGAAACATAATTAACTTAGATCACAAAGTGGAAAAGACTTCAAAGCCAATTCTAGTTTTGCAAAGATTAAGAAATATATATTTCAACTATTGTCGTGTGTAGTCAGCAAAGGTTGTGAATTTGAAGGTAAGAAGATGGGAGCCCTGCTGTTTGTTTTTAACAAAGAATCTAGGAAACAATCTTTCATTCTGGACAAATAAAATAAAGCACTGAACAATAATCTTATTTTTAAAAATTTTGCTACTTCCTTTTAAGTAGCTGTAACAGAAAAACCAGTGTCTGCATCCTTTCAACAAACTAAAAAGGAATGAAGAAGGAGCATGCCACAGGAAATAAAAACTGTATGAGATTTGCAACAGGAAATGAATTATCCCAACACATTGAGGTAATTTCTTTAAAATGAGCTTATTTGAATTTATAGATCTACAAAACCACACTATTTAACACATGGAAATCTCATGATAGCTCATCTCATGATAATCTTGTAAGCACAGATTTACCAGAAAGCTAACCTTATAGATGTTTTTCTACTCACAAATTATGTGCAGTTTATTGCATCTTAAAATTTATTTTCAAATTCCATCTGATCAAATCAAATAACAGCTTCTTCAGGAAACAGAAATGGAAAGGAGGAACAGGAAGTGCTTTAAAAAGGGGAAGGAAGGGTAACTACCCTTGACATCAAAACACGATTGACTAAGTGTGACTTCTAGAAGCTCTAACAAATCTGGAGTCAACGGAGATCAGTTGCAAAACTCTCTGCTGGTTGGAGTCATACTTGCCAGATAGAATGATGGAGGTCAATCGTCTCAGTAGGAGTTCCTCAGGGTGTAGAATTTCAAATCTATTACACACCTCTACAGCAAGTGGTACCTGTTAGCTCAGAAATAGGGACACTTCCATGGTGCCACAAGAGCCCCAGGTTCCTCAGGATAATGTCCTAGGCCCAACCATCTTCAGCTGCTTCATCAATGACCTTTCCTCCAGCAGAAGATGAGAGTTGGGAATGTTCATACATGACTGCACAATGTTCAATACCATTCACGACTCAGCAGATACTGAAACAATCCATGTCCAAATGCAGCAAGACTTGGATAACTTTCAGGACTGGGCTAAATGGCAAGTAACATTCATCCCACACAAATTTCAAGCAATCACCATTTTCAACATAAAAGAATACAACCATTGTCTCTTGACCATCGCTGAATTCCTCACTATGAATATCCTGAGGGTTTACCTTTGATCAGAAATGAAACTGGATCAGCCATATAAATAATATGGCTACAAAGAGTAGGTCAGAGGCTGTGATGCACCGCCTGACTGCCAAAGCCTGTGCACTACCTACACGGTGTGAATCTGTGATTGAATACTCTCCACTTGCCTGAATAAATGCAGCTTCAACAAACCTCATGTAGCTCAACAACATCGATGTCAAAACAACCGTTTGATTGGCACTCCATCCAAAACTTTAAATATTCACTCCTTGCACCAGTGATATACAGTGACAGTAATGTGTACCATCTACAAGATGCACTGACAACAAGCTACTAAGGCTCATCTGACAGTACCTTCAGCACAAGGTCAGAAGTGGGGACATTCGCCGATAATGGCACAATGTTCAGCACCAGTCACAACTCCTCAGATACTGAAGCAGGGTCAAAAAGTGTGGTGCTGGAAAAGCACAGCTGATCTGGCAGCGTCCAAGCAACAGGAGCTCTCCTGGTCCTTGGATGCTGCCTGACCAGATGCGCTTTTCCAGAACCACACTTTTTGACTCTGATCTCCAGCATAATATCAGAACTCCTGACAAGGTTAAGACAAGACAGAAGCATGTGATTTTGAGTTAGCCCTGAATGAGATGCTGAGAGACCGCTTGCTACGTGAGATTAATGACAAAATCATGCGGAAGCACTTACTAGCGGAAGCCCAACTGGACTTCAAACAGGCATTACAATTGGCTTTGTCATTAGAAAATGTGGCAAGTGGAACATGGGAACTACAGGGCATCCCAATAGAAGTAGACACCCTCACCTGTCTGACTGAGCTTGGAGAACACCACTCGAGTGTAGGAATCACAGAGCCTCACGTAGGGCAAATCCTGAGCAGAGAGACCCTAAGGCAGAAGAACCCCACAACACAGCAAAGTCTCGGCTAAGTAGCTAAAACGCTCTTCAGGATCTGGGCTGGCAAGCTGTTGTAGTTGCTGCTAGTACGTGGAGTTGACAGCAAAGTAGTCCTACAAGGCCTGACTTGAGTAACAATATTCATAGGCCAGTACACAGGAGAGTGCACACCCTGGACAGTCCCTCTACTATGTAGGTTGAACAATTCAATTGCTTAGCAACGTCCAAATCAAAACCAATTAAAATTAATGTTTGGATAAATGGTCACCCAGTTCCTGTGGAGGTCGATACCGGCACAGCTTCATCTGTGATTGTAGAAGCTGTCTTTAACAAGATTAATTCGGAGCTCCAACCCTTGACTTTGCTCAGCCAGACTGAGAACATACACTGGGGAACCGTTTCAAGTTAAGGGTACGACTTCAGTTCCAGTCTATGAGGACAGGTTGATGGAGTTACCACCAATGGTAGTAAAAGACTTGGGCTCAAGCATATTGGGGTGGAATTGGTTGAGAAAGATTTGCCTATATTGGCTCAACATTTTTCGATTAGAAAATGGTTGCCTCATTAAAGTCCTAGTGAAATACCCAGGAGATTTTCAGGAAGGGCTTGGAACTATCAAAGGGGCCAAAGCCAATTTACATGTTGACCAGGAAGCAATTCCACGATTTTGCAAGGCCCCCCCGGTGCCATTTGCCTTGCGGGCAAAACTAGAGGTGCAAATCAGAAGGCTGGAGAGTGAATGAATCACCAAACCAGTGCAGTTTGCAGTATGGGCAACACCTGTTGTATCAATTATGAAGCCTGAAGGCTCAGTTCTCCTTTATGGGGATTTTAAGCAAATGGTAAACCACTTCTCACCCAATGCCTCGCATAGACTGTATGGGTGTGTGCGTGTCTTGTCCTTTATGAAGCTGGACAAGAGCTATGTATACATGCAATTCAACTGGATGAGGAGTCCCAGGAGTATGCTACAATTAATATGCATAAGTGGTTATACCAATATACACGACTACCATTTGGGGTACCATCAGCTTGTGTCCATGGAGAACATTTTACAAGGGCCACCCCAGGTTGGAATTTATCTGGTTGATACACTAATAATAGGGAAGACCGATAAAAAGCACTTGAACAAATACTTAAACAATTCCTCCAGGTGGGTACGCGCCTGAGAAGGATGTGTGCTCCAGGCACCCCAAATGTGTTACACTTGTTAAAGGATAAAGTGAGGGCAATCAAAGGAGCCCCAGCTCCCACATCTGTACTGAAGCTCAGGTCTTCCCTTGTACTAATGAATATTACAGGAAATTCATACGTAACCTGGCCTCCACTTGGGACACTTACACCTGCAATTGAAAAAGGGTCAGCCTTGGAAATGGTCATGGTCAAGAAGTAGCCTTTAGGGAAGTGAAAATGCAGCTATTATCCAACGTGTTGGCCCACTATGACCCAAAGCAAGAAGTACAGATGATAAGCGATGCCTCCCCATACACATCAGGGCAGTGTTGGCTCACTAGTGTCCCAACAGAGATGAACGCCCAAAAGCGGATGCTTCCCAGACATTGGCTGATGCTGAATGCAAATATGCCCAGATTGAGAAGGAAGCTTTGGTGGTCTTCTTTCGTGTGAGTAAGTTCCACCAATACCTTTATGGATGGGAATTTGTCTTAGTAACAGATCACAAAGCCTTGTTAGGGCTACTGAAGGAAGACAAGGCATTGCTGCCCATAGCTTCCAGTAGAATTAAGTGTTGGGCCCTTATTCTCAGTGCATACACCATCCAGGAAGCCAAGTGGCTAATCCGGATGCCTTGAGCTGCCTCCCACTGGCAGATACTCCACCAGTGATGCCTCCACTGGAAAAGTCCATTATGGTTTTAAACCTCCTGGATACCTTTCTAGTCACCACTGACAATATCTGACTGTGGACACAAAAAGATCCTATCCTCGGAAAGCTAAGTGGCAATAGGGAAACAGAAGGGCCATCGCGATTGGAATCGGCCCTCTATGGCTAAGAGATGAGGTTGATGCGAGGTCAGGTCCTGTCACTTACAAAATTCGGGCAGGTGATACAGTCCTGAACAAACACATGGATCACCTGAAAGCTGTTACCTCGCAAATGGGGCAAGAGAAAAACATACCTAGCCCCTCAGAAACCGTAGGTTCTCCCCCACTGTCTAGTATCGAGCAAACCTCCGAGTCCGAAATGGATGCTATCTTGATACCATGATCACTGAAAGAAGAGGAGGAAACTCTCCCGAGGTGCTTCAGACGCTAGAGATGGGCTACAGTCCAGTACACTATGCTTGTGGTCAGAGTCCAAATTTGAGAAATTGCCAGTTGAACAAAAACATGCCAGGAAAAGCTACAAGAGAAAGATCAGGCCTATATTCCCAGAATTAGGAGGGGAGAGATGTAGGGATTGGAACCTCGTTGACTACAAAGTTTTGATTGAGGTTGATAGCCTGGGCCAATCAGGAAAGCCCTAGCTAACCAATATTAACGAGGATTTAGAATCTCCTCAGTTCAGAGGACTGACTCCGAGCTGGCTGGCCAAAGCCAGTGTACTTTTCACATGTAAATAAAGGGTGACTTGGTAATGGAATACTGCCCCCTGTGCAGTTATTTCAGTCAGCTAAGTTGAAGTCCATGAAATGTAACAAAAAACATTGATACAAAGTTGGCTGAATGACAAAACAAGTAATTCTGAACCTTTGTTTCTCATAATGGATGTAGATTTACAGTGGTGTTCCCTAGATGTCGGCACTGGAGCCCTGTTTCTCTTGATACATAATAATGATCTAGGTTTGGCTGTGCAGCACAGTTTCAAAATGTGCAGATGACACAAAAACTTGGAAACATGGTAAACCATGACAAAATCCGAACAAACATAGAAGGACTGGCAAAATGGATGAACTAATCCAGACTGAGGGAATTTAATGCAGAGAAAGTGACATGGAACATTGGGGGCGGCACGGTGGCACAGTGGTTAGCACTGCTGCCTCACAGCGCTAGAGACCCGGGTTCAATTCCTGCCTCAGGTGACTGACTGTGTGGAGTTTGCACGTTCTCCCCGTGTCTGCGTGGGTTTCCTCCGGGTGCTCCGGTTTCCTCCCACAGTCCAAAGATGTGCAGGTTAGGTGAATTGGCCATGCTAAATTGCCCATAGTGTTAGGTAAGGGGTAAATGTAGGGGTATGGGTGGGTTGCGCTTCGGCGGGGCGGTGTGGACTTGTTGGGCTGAAGGGCCTGTTTCCACACTGTAAGTAATCTAATCTAATTAGTAGGAAGAATGATGAGGCCATTAAAAAAATAATGAATGTAATACTAAAGAGAATTCTAGAGAAGAGGAACCTGGGGTTACAATAACTGCACAAATCATTGGAGGTGGCAGCGTAGTGGCTGAAAAAAGTGGTTAAAATAGACCCTGAACTTTATAAATAGGGGCAAGTACAAAAACAAGTTGAAATATGATGACTGGATATGAACATAGGAGGTATAGTTAGTAAGTTTGCAGATGACAGCAAAATTGGAGGTGCGGTGGACAGCGAAGAAGGTTACTTCAGAGTACAACAGGATCTTGATCAGATAGGCCAATGGATGAGGAGTGGCAGAATGGATGGAGTTTAATTTAAATAAATAAAAGGTGCTGCATTTTGGGAAAGCAAACCTTAGCAGGATGTATATACTTAACGGTAAGGTCCTAGGGAGTGTTGCTGAACAAAAAGACCTTGGAGTGCAGGTTCATAGCTTCTTGAAAGTAGAGTCGCAGGTAGTTAGGATAGTGAAGGCGACGTTTAATATGCTTTCCTTTATTGGTCAAAGCAGTGAGTATAGGATTGGGAAATCATGTTGCGGCTGTACAGGATGTTGGTTAGGCCACTTTTAGAATATTGCGTGCAATTCTGGATTCCTTCCTACCAAAAGGATGTTGTGAAACTTGAAAGTGTTCAGAAAAGACTTACAAGGATTTTGGCAGGATTGGAAGATTTGAGCTATAGGGAGAGACTGAATCTGCTGGGGCTGTTTTCCCTGGAATGTCAAAGGCTGAGGGATGACCTCACAGAGGTTTATAAAATCATGAGGGGCGTGAATAGGATAAGTAGACAAAGCCTGGGGTGGGAGAGTCCAGAACTAGAGGGCATAGGTTTAGGGTGAGAGGGGAAAGATATAAAAGAGACCTAAGGGGCAACTTTTTCACACAGAGGATGGTGCGTGTATGGAATGAGCTGCCAGAGGATGTGGTGGAGGCTGGTACAATTGCAAACATTTAAAAGACATCTGGATGGGTAAATGAATAGAAAGGGTTTAGAGGGGTATGGGCCAAGTGCTGGCAAATGGGACTAGATTAGGTTGAGATATCTGATCAGCATGGATGAGTTGGACCGAAGGGTCTGTTTCTCTGCTGTACTTCTCTATGACTCTACAACTCTTTATGTAACACGAGTTCAGCCTCTGCCAACTCTGGCTGCTATACCTTTGGAAGCATGTGGGAAATCGTGAAATGGTGAAATACCCAGCAGTTGAAAGATCAGAGAATACAAGCTGCAACAAGGTAAAGTGGGTTGCAGGTCATGAAGAAATTGGTATGGATTAGCAAAGATTTATAAAACAGCAATAATGGGCTGATTTTCTCCTCCGTATGAATTATGTTTAAAAGATAATGTTTAAAAGATTGCTGATATTTTTCAGATGATACACACAGGGCCTAATCAGTAGCAGGGACAGGACACTACCATCAGGGGTCACTACCACACGACCCTTGACTATCAACTTAGCATTTATTTGCTCAGTAATAAACTAGTTGGATCGTGTTTTTCAAACTGAAGAGGGAATGGAGGGAGAAAGGAGTGAGATAGGAAGTATGAATCTTCGGAAATACAATAGAACTTTCTAATCAGCTGACTCAATATTTAGATCTGAAGTGACTTTTCCTTGAATAAAAATGTTAGAAAATAAGTTGTCACTATTCACATTTGACAATCTTCAACAAGGAGTTACTGACAGTCAAATGAAATAGAGGCTGAGTTTTCTATGAAAATGACAAACCTACTAATTATATATAATTTGAAATTATGAAACAAAGCATTTCTGCAACAGCTATCATACAAGAACTTATGAAATTTATTGTGTTGACATCTGTTGTCATTGGAGTTGAAAACTAATATCTGCCCCAATGATTTCTACAAAGAGTCATTGAATCATGCCTGGAACACAAATGCAGTGATAGCAGAGAAAAACAAAACAATTTGCAAATTTATATTGCTCTTTTAATAAGCTCAATCAAGGAATATTTTCAAGAAAGATTGCTGATTTCTAGATATTAATAACATTCGCAGATATGAGAAATATGTAATAGGACAGAGAGTAAGAACAGTTAGTTCTTACAGAGTAAGAACAGGAATCTAACATCAGGCACAGAAGATAAGAAAAACAATTATGAGAAGGCAATTAATGCAGGACTGAGGTTCTGTACTTAATTGCATGCAGTATACGAAATAAAGTAAATAAGCTTGTAGCGCAGACTGAAATTGACAGGTACAATGTTGTGAGTATCCAGAGATGTGGCTGTAAAGGGATCAGAGCTGGGAACTAAATATCCAATATCAAAAAGGACAGGTAGATGAGCAAAGAGGGTAGAATTGTCTTCCTACTAAGAAACTAAATTAAAATCGATAGCAAGAAGTGAGAGTCGGAAAATGTACAATCTGTACAGATCGAGTTGAGGAACCACAAAGGAAAAAAGGACCTGAATGGGAGTTATTTACAGGCCAAGATTACAGTGATGCTGGAAAAGCACAGTAGGTCAGGCAGCATCTGAGGAGCAGGAAAATCGACATTTCGGGCAGGAACCCTTCATCAAGAACATTTACAGGCCTCCTAGTAGTATAGTAGTCAGGACATGCTGAAGAAAATAAATCAGGAGATAGAAAAGGCATGTAATAAATGCCCGATTACAATTACCATGGGGGACTTCAATATGCAGGAAAATTCAGGTTGGTAATCAAAGGATCTCAAGATAAAGATTTGATGGAATGTCTATGAGATTTTTGTTGGAGCAGCTTGTAGTACAGCCCACTAAGAAACACGCAATTCTGGATCTGGTGATGTGAAATAAGGCAGACTTGATTAGGGAGCTTAAGGTGAAGGAGGGACCAGTGACCAAAGTATGATAAATTTACCCTATAGTTTGAGAGGGAGAAGATTGAATCAGATGTAATTGAGTATTACAACTGGAGTAAAGGTAACTAAAAAGACATGAGGGAGGAGTTGGCCAGAATTGATTGGAAGAAGAGTCTAGTAATGAAGACAGTGGAGCAGCAATGGCATAAGTTTCTACGGGCAATTCAAGAAGCTTGGCAGAAATTCATCCCGAAAAGCAGCAGCATAGCAAGGGGAGAATAAGGCAATCTTGGCAAGCAAGGTAAGACACAGATAGCATAAATGCAAAAGAAAAAACTTGCAACATGAAGATGATTTGTGGAAGACAAGAGGATTGGGAAGCCTTTAAAAACTTGTACAGGAAACTAAAAAAACAATAAGGTAGGTGGGCCCAGTTAGCTGGTAATATCAAAGACTACAAGTGTCTTTTTTAGATATCTAAAAGGTAAGCGAGGCAAGAGCTGACATTGGACCGCTGGAAAATGAGGCTGCTGAAATAGTAATAGGGAACAAAGAAATGGTGGATGAACTGAATCGGTACTTTGCATCAGTTTTCACAGTTGAAGGCACCAACAATATACTGGAACTTCAAGAGAGTCAGGAAGCAGAGATGAGTGTAGTGGCCATCATTAAGGAGAAGGTGCTGGGAAAGTTAAAAGGTATGAAGACTATAAAAAACAGTCAGTCCATATGGACTGCACCCCGGAGTTCAGAAAGCTTTAGCTGAAGAGATTCTAGAGGCATTGGTGCTGATCTTTCAGGAAACACTGGAGTCAGGGACTCCAGAGGACTAGAAAATGGGTGATAGTAGCAGCACTGTTTAAGAAGGGAGCAGGCAGAAACAGGAAACTGAGACCATTAATAAGAATGCAATTGCTGAGTACTTGTACATGCATTGTAAAATAGAGCTAAATCAGTACGGTTTCATCCAGGGGAGGTCAAGCCTGACAGAGCTGTTAGAATGCTTTGAGGTGGTAATGAGCAAATTAGACAAAGTATAGCCAGTGGACGTGATCTATTTGGATTTGCAGAAGGACTGTGTCAAGGTGGCGCACAGGAGGCTGCTAAATAAGATAACAATCCATAGTGGCAACGGCAAGGTACTGGTAAGAAAGAGGATTTGCTGATTGGGAGCAAGTGGAGACTAAGGCTAAATGACTCTTTTTCAGGAATGGCAGCTGGTGACTAGTGGAGTTCTATAGGGATCAGTGTTGGGACCTTAACTATTCACATTATACATTAACCATCTGGACGAAGGAACTGAAGGCATTGTTGCTAAGTTTGCAGATGACACAAAGGTAGATGGACAGACAAGTAGCATTGAGGAAATGGGGCGACTGCAGAAGGACTTGGACATGATAAACAGGGGGCAATGAAGTGGCAGTTAGGATGCAATGTGGGGAAAGTGTGAAGTTATGCATTTTGGTAGGAAGTACAGAGATGTAGACTATTTTCTAAATGGGAAAAGGTTTCAGAAATCTGAAACTTAGGCATCCTAGTGCAGGATTCCCTACAGACTAACATGCAGGTTCAGATAGCAGTTAGGAAGGCAAATACACTGTTAGCATTCATTTCAAGAGAGCTAAAATACTTGAGTAGAAATGTACTGCTGAGGCTGCATAAGGGTCCGGGCAGATTACATTTGGAACATTGTGCTGAAAACAACAAACGCTGGAGATCACAGCAGATCAGGCCGCATTCATGGAGAGCAAGCTAATGTTTTGAGTCTGGATGACTCTCCATCACAGCTGGTGAAGTATGGAGGGACAGTATTTATGCTATAGTTTGTGGGGATTGGTGGTGGGGTTAGTGGGTGTAGGGTGATGGTGGAGAAAAGTAGCTTACATTAAGTGGTCAGAACGTGAGAATGGCAGAACAATGGTGTGTCACCTACTAGACTTGAAAGTGGGATGGCGGAGGGAAGGACATGATAAGATAAAAGAAAGGAAAGAAATAGTCCCTAATATTGAATTCAACACTTTTAAATTAAGTCCAGGCAGCTGTAAAGTGCCTAGTCTGAAGATGAGATGTGATTCATTGGAACACAGCAGCATGCAGAGGACAGACATGTGGGCATGCGAGCATGATGATGTGTTAAAATGACCAGCTACGGGAAGGTTGGGGTCTTGCTTGTGCACAGACTGAAGGTTCTCCACAAAGTCGTCACCCAGTCTACATTTGGTTTCTCCGATGCAGAGTAGGCCACATTGGGTGCAGCGAATACAATACACAAGATTGGAGATAGTACAGGTGAAATGCTGCTCACCTGGAAGGACTGTTTAGGCACTTGGATAGTGAGCAATGAGGTGGTGAAAGGGCAGGTGTTGCACCTTCTGCAGTTACGTGGGAAGGTGCCATGATGAGGAGGGATGGTGTTGGTGGTTGTGGAATGATCTTTGGTGTCCTGGAGGGAACAATCCCTGCAAAATGCAGTCAGGCAGAGTGAGGGGGAAGATGTGTTTGGTGGTGGCGTTCTGCTGGATTTGCCTGAAATGGCAGAGAACGATCCTTTGAATGCCAAGGCTGGTGGGATGAAAAGTGAGGACAAAGGGAACCCGATTATGTTGTTGTGAGTGATGAGAAGGGGCAAGACCGGAAGCACGGGTGATAGGTTGGATGCATTTGAAGATCCTGTCAACCACAGTCATGGTATAAGCAAGCCGTGTCAACAGTGCTGATTTGGAAGGTAGCATCATTCAAACAGATGTGATATAGGGGAAGGAACTGGGATGAAGTCCTTACAGGACGTGGGGTGTGATGACCTGTAATGAAGGTAGCTATAGGAGTCAGTGGTTTGGTAGTGGATAGCAGAGGATAGTTTATTTCCCAAATTGGAGACAGAGAGGTCAGGGAAAAGAAGGGAAGTGTTGGAAATGGATGATGTGGAAGTTATGGAACATTGTGAGCACATTTGGGCCTGGTATCTAAGGAAAGATGTACTGGTGTTGGAAAGGGTCCAGAGGAGGTTTACAATAATGATTCTGGGGATGAAGGGCTTGTCATATGTGGAGTAATTGAAGACTCTGGATAGGTATTTGATGGAGTTTAGAAGGATAAGGAAGGAGCTGATTGAAACATAAAGAATACTGAGAGACCTGAATAGAGTGGAAATGGAGAAAATGTTTCAACTAGTAGGAGAGATTAGGACCTGAGGACACGGCCTCAGAGTGAAAGAACTGACACTTTAGAACTGAGACGAGGAGGAATTTATTCAGCCAGAGGGTGGTTAACCTGTGGAACTCACTGCCATATAAGGGTGTGGAAACAAAGTCCTTGAATGTACTTAAGACAAAGATAGATAGGTTCCTGATTAGTAAGTGCATCAAGAATTAAGGGGAGGAGGCAGGAAAACAGGGTTGTGAAACATATCAGCCATGATTAAATGGTAGAATAGCTTGATGGGCTGAATGACCTAATTCTGTTCCTTTGATTTTGATCTTATACGATGTTGAGGTGCCGGTGTTGGACTGGAGTCAAAAATCACATGACACTGGGATATAGTCCAACAGGTTTATTTGAAACTGCAAGCTTTCGGAGCCCCCACTCCTTCCTCAGGCAGCTACTGAGAGAGAATACATCGGACACAGAATTTATAAGTAAAAGATCAAAGAGTAATACAACTAATGTGAATGCATTGTACAAACCTAGATGGCTATTAAGTCCTTACCAGTTAGAATGGAGGTGTAGGTTTTGATTTATTAATATGCAAATCCCAGAATTTCTTTCAAATCACTGCCTGAAGATAACTTCAGGTTTTATCAGAATAAAGGTAATAGCTTAGGTCAGACAATGCATTTTAGGTGTGAAGCCATGTTTCAAATCTGTTTGTATCTCATCCTGGAGTCAGACTAGGTTTATTTTCAAAGTAGGAATTTATTGAATGCCACATTGACTACTGTCTACAGATTGTGCGCTTTTTGAACAAAATAGAATATATCTGCAAGTACAAATCGCAAATGTAAATCCACCCCCACAGATTTGTGTATGTGTGCAAGAGAGAGAGGGAGAGAGAGAGGGAGAGAGAGAGGGAGAGAGAGAGGGAGAGAGAGAGGGAGAGAGAGAGGGAGAGAGAGAGGGAGAGAGAGAGGGAGAGAGAGAGGGAGAGAGAGAGGGAGAGAGAGAGGGAGAGAGAGAGGGAGAGAGAGAGGGGGAGAGAGAGGGGGAGAGAGAGGGGGAGAGAGGGGGAGAGAGGGGGAGAGAGAGGGAGAGAGAGGGAGAGAGAGGGAGAGAGAGGGAGAGAGAGAGAGAGAGAGGGAGAGAGAGGGAGGGAGGGAGAGAGAGGGAGAGAGAGGGAGAGAGAAGGAGAGAGAGGGAGAGAGAGGGAGAGAGAGGGAGAGAGAGGGAGAGAGAGGGAGAGAGAGGGAGAGAGAATGTGTGACAGAGGGAGTGTGTGTGAGCAAATGCATGACAGAGAGAGTGTGGGGGTGTGTGTGCACGCATGTGAGCGTGAAGGAGTATATGTGTGTGAGTACCCGTTTGAGTGTGCACACAGGTGTGAGTGAGTGCGCTATCAGCCTTTGTGAGAGGCAGTATATGCAGTGAGTGGTTGGGTGAGTGAGTGTGTGCGCTATCAGCCTCTGTGAGAGGGAGTATATGCCGGTGAGTGAGTGAGTGTGCTATCAGCCTCTGTTCGGCAATTCTGTCTTGTTGTGTGTCCCGAAGTCCACCGTGAACATCCGAGGCTAAATGTCCTTGACTGTTAAGGAGATCAACCCCTGAGAGGGAACATCGCTGTCTGGTGATTGTTGCACGGTCTCCATTCATCCGTTGTTGGTTTCACCAATGAACCATGCCTCCGTGCATTCCTGCCTGCAGCATTTGTGATAGACAAACGTTGGCAGAGTCACATAGTACCTGCCATGCATGTGGTAGATGGTGTCCCCATGTGTAATGCTAGTATCCATGTGTATGTTTTGACATGTCTTGCAGTGGTTGCCATGGCAGGGATGTATGGAGCTGTGGTCAATGTTGTCCTGAGGCTGGCAGTTTGCTGTAAACAATGGTCTATTTAAGGTTTGGAGAATGCTTGAAGGCGAGAAGTGGAGGCGCAGGGAAAATCTTGGTGAGGTGTTTGTTATCATCGATAATGTGTTGCAAGATGCGAAGAACATGGTGTAGTCCCGCCATTCCCATGAAGTACAGGATGGTGAAGGATATCTTATTGGTCATATCCCGGTCTTCTTTCTGAGGAGGTCATTACAGTTTTCGCTGTGGCAGATCGGAACTGGTGATTGATGAGTTGAGCATCGTATCCAATCCTTGAGGGCGTCCTTCAGCACCTTCAGGTGTTCATTGCATTCCTCCTCATCTGAGCAGATCCTGTGCATGCATAGGACTTGTCTGTAGGGGATGGCTGTTTTAATATGTTTAGGTTGGAAGTTCGAAGTGCAGCATCATGAGGTTATCCGTGGGCTTGCGATAGTGCAGTACTGAGCTGTTCGTCTTTAATGGAGATGCGCGTGTCCAAGAATGATATTGGTTCTAAACAGTTGTCCATGAAGATCTAATGGTGGGATGAAACTTGTTGATATCACTATGTAGTTGTTTCAGTGATTCCTCGCCATGAGACCAAAGGAAGAAAATGTAGTCAATGTATCTGGTGTGAAGCATTGATCAGGAGTCCTGTGCAGCAAAGAAACCTTGTTTCAACTGGAGTAATAAAGTGCTGGCAAATTGGAGGGAGAGAGAGGGAGTGTGTGTGTGGGAGTGTATGTGTATGCGCTCTTGAGACAGTGAGAGAGTGAGAGTGTGTGTGTTTGTGTGTGTCCATGTCTTCACCTTTGACAACCAATACTCTATCTATCCACACAAAAAAACCATGGGGATCAAATTTACACCCCAACATGTCAACATTTTCATGCACAAGTTTGAACAAGACTCCTTTGTTCCACAGAACTTCCGACCAACTCTGTACATCAAATACATTGACGACATTTTTTCCCTTGAACTCAGGAAAGGAATCATTGAAATAACAACAAGTTTCATCCCACCATCAGACTAACCATGGACCACTCTTTAGAATTAGTCTTGTATTTGGACACACGCATCTCCATCAAGGATGGACACCTCAGTACTTCATTCTACCGCAAGCCCCCACACACACTACTCCGCTCCCTCAAGAGTGCGTGCGCGCAACCTCCCACACACTCTCCCTCACACTCGCACTCTCTCTCACACATGCATTCTCTCTCCCTTACATACGTGCACATGCACACACACATATAAATCTATGGGGTGAATTTGCATTTGCAGATATGTACTTGCAGATACATTCTATTTTGTTCAAAAAGCACAAATGTGGCTTTTTATAAACTTCTACTTTGGAAATAAAACTAATCTGACTCCAGGTTGAGATACAAACAGACATGAAACATGGCCTCACACCTAAAATGCATTGTCTGACCTGAACTGTCACCTTTATTCTGATAAAACCTGAAGTTATCTTGGGGCAATGACCTGAAAAAAATTCTGGGATTTACAGATTTATAAATCAAAACCTGCACCTCCATTCTAACTGATTAAAGACTTAATAGCCATCTAGGTTTGTTCAATATATTCGCATTAGTCTTTTACTTATAAATTCTGTGTCTAATGTATTCTCTCTCAGTAGCTGCCTGAGGAAGGAGTGGGGGCTCCGAAAGCTTGCAGTTTCAAATAAACATGCTGTGGTTCTGTTCGCCGAGCTGGAAGTTTTTGTTGCAAACGTTTCGTCCCCTGGCTAGGCGACATCATCAGTGCTTGGGAGCCTCCTGCGAAGCACTTCTTTGATGTTTCCTCCGGTGTTTATAGTGGTCTGTCCCTGCCACTTCCGGTTGTCAGTTTCAGCTGTCCGCTGTAGTGGTTGGTATATTGGGTCCAGGTCGATGTGTTTGTTGATGGAGTTTGTGGATGAATGCCATGCCTCTAGGAATTCCCTGGCTGTTCTCTGTCTGGCTTGCCCTATGATAGTAGTGTTGTCCCAGTCGAATTCATGTTGCTTGTTGTCTGCGTGTGTGGCTACTAAGGATAGCTGGTCGTGTCGTTTCGTGGCTAGTTGATGTTCATATATGCGATTGTTAGCTGTCTTCCTGTTTGTCCTGTAAAGTGTTTTGTGCAGTCCTTGCATGGTATTTTGTACACTAATATGAGAAGTTAGCTAGAAATATTCAAGTCTAGGTAACAAGGGCATGGTTGAGAGTTTCAGTAAGTGTGCTGTTATAAATACTGATAATATTTAACACCTAATTGTCTCTTTTGTTCATGTTAGGCCAAAGTTAGTTCAAGTCACAGTATGTTGTAATTAGATATGCACTGGATAGATTTTACATGCCTTGTGATCAATATTCATATGATAAATACCTGGAGCAAATGGACTAATTGTATACTTTTACATTTAGTTATTTTTACTCAAATACTAAACTGATTGTATAAATTAAAATGAAGTAAATGACAAGAACATAATGGGACTCCTTTAAGAGTCAAGCATTTAAAACAAGTATGTCAAATGCCCTTTCTCAACCTTTAAAAAGCAACAGAAACACACCAGAATATAAGGTAAAAAAGGTCAATTTAAGACTGATTTATAGATTCATAGAAATATACAGCATGGAAACAGACCCTTCAGTCCAACACATCTATGCCAACGAGAGATCTTAAACTAATCTAGTCCCATTTGCCAGCACTTGGCCCATATCCCCCTAAACCTTTTCTATTCATATACTCATCCAAATGCCTTTTAAATGTACCAGCCACCACCACTTCCACTAGTAGCTCATTCCATACACGCACCACTCTCTGGGTGAAAAAGTTGCCCCTTAGCTCCCTTTTAAATCTTTCCCCTCTCACCCTAAACCTATGCCCTCTAGTTCTGGACTCCCCCACCCCAGGGAAAAGACCTTGTCTATTTACCCTACCATACCCTTCAAGATTTTATAAACTTCTATAATGTCAATCCTCAGCCTCCACTGCTCCAGGGAAAACAGCCCCAGCCAATTCAGCCTCTCCCTATAGCTCAAACCCTCCAACCTTGGCAACGTCCTTGTAAATCTTTTCTGAACCCTTTCAAGTTTCATAATATCCTTCCAATAGGAGGGAGACCAGAATTGCACACAATATTCCTAAAGTGGCCTAACCAATGTCCTGTACAGCTGCAACATGACCTCCCAACTCCTATACTCAATGCTCTGACCAATAAAGGAAAGTATACCAAATGCCTTTTTCACTATTCTATCTATCAGTGACTCCACTTTCAAGGAACTATGAAGCTGCACTCCAAGGTCTCTCTGTTCTGCAATCCTCCTCAGAAACTTACCAATAAATGTATAAGCTCTGCCCTGATTTGCCTTTCCAAAATGCAGCACCTCACATTTATCTAAATGAAACTCCATCTGCCACTCCTCGCCGACTGGCCCATTTGATCAAGATCCCGTTGTACTCAGACTATAAATTGTAAATAATCCCTCATGCTTTCAAAAGTTGACTAATATTTTCTTTAGAGATTTGACAGTCAATTACCTTACTATCCAATTTTTTCATAGTAACAAGGTCAAGAGATTTTAGCGAGTGTCCTGTGGGCGCAATGAAGTAGAGACAGGCATGGATTCTTGAGTCAGGATAATTGTAGAAGGAACGCCTTATTTTCAATTCTTCCTGGAGGTAGGCTTCAAACTGTGCGTCAATGTATTCAACGATAGGTTTGTAGCTGAAATGCAAACAACTGGTATGTTATTTAAGGTATAGAATCAAAGAATCCCTCTAGTATAGAAACAGGCCATTCAGCCCATTGAGTCCATACTGTAAGAGCATCCCACCCAGATCCACCCCACTACTGTATTTCTGTAACCCTGCATTTCCCATGGCTAGTCCACCTAGCCTGCACACTATGGGCAATTTAGAATGGCTAATCCACGTGTTTGGATTGTGGGAGGAAACACACACAGGCATGGGGAGAAAATGCAAATTCCACATACAGTCACAAGAAGGTAGAATTAAACCTGGGTTCCTTTGGCCTGTGAGGCAGCAGTGCTAACCACATGCCGCCACCCCCCATAACAAGCTTAGAGCCTCCCTGGTCCTCATATTCCACCCCATGAATCTCCAGGTGCAGTGCATTATCCTCTGCCATTTCTCTGTCTCCCAGTCAGACCTCACCATCAAACATATCTGTCCCACCCCATCCCAAATGCATTCCGCAGAGACCATTCCCTCCACGACTCCCTCGTTAGCACCATATTCCCCACTAACCCACCATCTGCACCAGTCACCTTCTCCTGGCAGCACATGGGGTGCAAAACCTGCACCCACACCTCCCCCCATCACCTCCATCCAGCGCCCCAATGGATCATTTCAAATCAGTCCACCTCATTTACTGCATCTGCTGCTCTCAATGTGGTTTCTTCTACATCGGGGAGACTGAGTGCCAATTCGCAGAGCGGCTCAGGGAACATATCTGGTCTGCACTCACCAACCAACCTCATCATTCTGTTGCCAACCACTTCAACTTCCCCAAGGACATGCAAATCTTGGGCCTCCTTCACTGCCAAATCAAAGCCATCTGCCGATTGGAGGAAAAACACCTTCTCTTCCTCGTTGGGAAGAGGCATCAACACTGACTTTGTCAATTTCCAAATCTCCCCAGACACACCTCATCCCAGATCAAACCCTCCAATTCTGCACCACCTCTTGACCTGACCTACCTGTTCATCTTCCTTCCCACCTATCCACTCCACCCTCCCCATCAACCTATCACAATCACCTCCTACCTGCATCCCCCAGCCACCCTGCCCACACACCCCCCCATTGCTAGCCTCACTCCAGATTACCATTTAATGGCATCTAAGGAAAAGCCCACTATGTAGACATTTGATAAGCACAGGATTGGAAATTATTGGTCTCCAGGATCAAACTGATTTTTGCACTCATTATGTCAATTCCAACTTGAAGAATAACATCTTGGTTAGGTACTGGAAATGCTTACAGCATCAGTGATGTTGGGTGCAGAAATGTAATGCAATATTTTCAACAACAATCATTTAAAAACTGACCTGTCTTCTTTGTTTATCTGGTCTCCAAATCCTACTGTATCGACAATGGTCAGCTTTAGCCGTACATTACTTTCTTGTAGTTCATAGCTGCTTGATTTCAACCGAACACCGGGTTCAGTGTGAGAGGCTGGTGCATTTTCAAATTTAGTGTTGAACAAAGTGTCCATTAATGTTGATTTACCGATACCAGTTTCACCTAAAGATATTTTTAAAATGATACTTTAAAATATGCTTAAAAACTCATTTAATTCATTATTGGTGAAATGGTGAGGAGAGTTATATGTAGCCATTTTTAAAAAAATTATACACAAAAGCTCTAAGCAATTGATCTAGTCTGCCTATAATTCATAACAGATGTTTCCTTAAATCAGAAATTTTCAATGGTTTTGTAATAGTCAAAACAGAAATACCTAAAATTAATGCCAGATTCAAACACTATGTCTCTGTCACATTTTCAATTACCTCTGCATCCAAAAATGTACTGATTTCAGTCCTGAATAAACTCGATTGGAAGAGGCGGTGGCCTAGTGATATTATCACTAGACTATTAATCCAGCAACTGTAGTAATGTTTTAGGATATTAATTGACAATTGGCAACTGCTGAGGATAAAGAACGATAAGAAGAAAGATCATCATCCACAGATGATCTGACAGTATTAAAGAAGTTCCTGAAAAGGTTTTGTTCAGTTTGGCCATACAGAGAAGTCAAATGAGATAAGTCCTATTACTGAAATCAATTCACAAAAATATCATGTCCACAAGACATTAGAGTAACATGGTACAAGAAATCTAGCAGATGAATATTCATATTTTGGGAGTTCCTCTTCCAGCGAGTTGCTTAATTGTGCACTGCCATTCTTGATTGGATGTTACAGGACTACAGAGCTTATATCTGATTTGTTGGTTGTGGGGTCACGTAACTCTATCACTTGTTGCTTCCGCTGTTTGACACAAAGATAGTCCTACGTTGTAACCCTTCCAGGTTCACTTCATTGTTAGGTATACCTGATATTACTCCGGACAGGCCCTCCTACGTTCTTCATTGAGCCACATGGAAGGAGCATTTGCACTGTTTGGGAAGTAGCGAGAAAGTAATTGGGTGAAACTATAGTGAACAATGACAGATTAGGAAAATATTCTTTACAAAGGATGGTTGAAATATGGAATGTTCTGCCCGAGTCTCATTGAAACAATGTATTGTTACTCTAAGGGAAAGTGGATAAATAAAGGAAGCGTGTGAGTTGGGGGGGGGTGGGGGGTTGCGGGAGACCAGTGACATTACTTCTGATTTCTCTGTAAAACAGTTGATATAGTAATGATTATCCAAAAGGCCTCTCTGATTTGTAAACACGAATGGCATTTTTTTTTAAAACAGAAAGGTGTGTGGATGAGAAAGTTTGTCCATTTCATCTTTCTACAGGGAGTAATTAGGATAGGTTGAATGGCCTTCCTCATTTTCATTGACCTTGTGATCTTGCAGTAAAATGAAACAGAATTGTCCTAATGTTTTACCATTAGAAAAAGTAGGAATTTCTTCTGTAGGAATTGTTGTTTCCTTCCCATTTACTCAACCTTATTTTTCACAGTCTCCACTTGGTCAGTTTTATGAAATTGTCAAGTTTTTAAAAAATGAAAATAAAGTAATTCTGTACGACGCAGTGAAACCCAGAGTGATCAAACACTGATGCACGAAGCCACAAATACTTTTACCGTTTTCTTAGGTGTTGAGAGTTTCACTTATATGAATAAAATTGATTGGAGCCACCGAGTATCTACCTCTTTATTCCCACCACTTCTAGTGATCTACAATTCATGCTGGGAATTCATTTGCACCTCACTCGGAGGAAAACATCATTAAACAAAATACAAGATGCCAAAGCAATGCTCCCTATACGTTCCGCTGTTGCACAGTAATCCAAAACTTCCCGTAGGCCATTGCACAAGTTGACCTCTAAATCATCACACATGGATAGCTGTGTTAGAAACATGTAAAGGACCCTGTGCACATAAACAATGTGCCCAGACACTACAGTAAAAGAATTAAAGAGGCTCTTGGCCCTAAACACAGAGGCCGTTTTAACTTTACAAAAGCAACATCTGAAGTAACCTCACAAATGTGCTGCATCAGCACAACTGACAAAGTAACCATTGTGTTCATACAAAGTTCGCTGAGCTTGTGATCAAATTGTGAATACAAGACTTCAGCAATTTTAACAAGGTGGTTTCCATAGATCTCTCACATACACCAAACAGCACTCAACTTTGCAATATAAACAATTTGTCAATCAAGTGATCCAGTGTTCCAAGGGATTTTCAGTGCTAAAAAAAGACAGAAAAATGAATTTTTGATTGAAGTATTGTTGCAATGGAGACAAAAGATTTTCCAAAATGAATATAACTGATTCAAGTACTCCACCATCAGAGCATTTCCGTTGGAACTGAACATTCCAAAATGAACAATAATAGTTGTCATATTTATTTTTCAGAAATCTCACTGCAACATAAGAGAAACAGAAGGCAAGAATGCATATGGAATTGTCAGAGGAACTGGAGCTGGCAATCAATGCAGCAAATGGAAATCTACCCTGCTATAATATATAAAACAGGAGTTTGGCGGGGGGGGGGGGAAACAACAAAAAAAAAATGAGAATTGAATTTTATAAGAGACAGGTAGTTTATCCAAGAGTTAAATTGGGAACTCACTCCAGTTGACACTAAGCGACATGAGGGCCACGATGAAGCAGATTGCTGCTTCATCTGGAATGGCTCTATACTAAGCTGTATAAAGTAGGTCTTTCCTAATACAATTGCACTCCAGAAAATGAGTCTTTACCTTAACCATTCCATGTACATTCATCCCTTTCTTTTTCCTGACATCCTAATCATTATATTTTAACAGATATTTTGTCATTTTTTGAAACGGAAGAAGAATTTCTTCTGGGTTAAGTGTCTTTGAAACTTCTTGCCACAGAGAGGGTATAGTCCTTGTGTATATTTAAGGCTGACAGAGACAGATTCTTGATCAGCAGGGGAATCAACGGTTAAGGGAAAAATGGAGAGAAGTGGATGTGAGGAATGTAGGATCAGCCATGATCCTATTGAATAGTGGAAAAGGCTCAACGGGCCAAAAGGTCCTGTTCCTGTTTGTTGTGGTTTTGAAATGATCTCAGAACATGGCACGTGCAGCCATGGCTACAGTTCTTGTCCAACTCTGGGGTGCCCTGAAGTGATGGTGAGCTGCCTGTGTAAACTACTGCAAGGCTTTGTGGCAACATTGCTCCCACTACAATGTTGGATAGGGCACTGAAAGATTATAACACAGCAATATACCTTCTTTCACATGGTACCATCAAAACCCAAATATCTGTCAATACCCAAAGACAGATAGCCAGGCTAAACGTTCCAGTGTAACGATGTGGATACAGAATCATTGAAAGTTTAGAGCATAGGAGAAGGCTATTAAACCACCACATTTATACCAGCTCTCTGAAACAGTAACTCAGCTAGTTCCCCTCCTTTGCCCATTCCTCAGGGTTTACTGCAGTACCTAAACATTCATTGCATTGAGATGTTAAAGGGTTCATTTGTTCTGATAACCTGTAAGAAATTGGATGTCCCAGGGGAGGGTGGTATGTTTCTCTAAGTAAAAGTGAGGACAGCAGATGCTGGAGATTAGAGTCAAGAGTGTGGTGCTGGAAAAACACAGCAGGTCAGGCAGCATCCGAGCAGGAAAATTGACGTTTCTGGCAAAAGCTCCTCATCAGGAATGAGGCTGGGAGCCTCGGGGATGGAGAAATAAATGGGGGGGGGGGGGGGGGGGAATAGCTAGGTGGATGGAAGTGGGGGTAATGGTGATAGGAGCAAATAGGTTGGAAGGAAGATGGACAAGTAGGACAGGTCATGAGGGCAGTGCTGAGCTGGAAGGTTGGAGCTTGGATAAGGTTGGGGGGGAGGGAAAATGAGGAAACTGGTGAAATCCACATTGATGCATGGGGTTGGAAGGTCCTCAGGCAGAAGATGAGGCTTTCTTCCTCCAGGCATCAGGTGGTTAGGGAGTGGCAAAGGAGGCGGCCCAGGACCTGCATGTCCTTGGCTGAGTGGGAGGGAGAGTTGAAGTGTCCCGTCACAGGGCGATGGGGTTTGGTGGTGCGGGTGTCCCAGAGATGTTCTCTGAAGCACTCTGCGAGTAGGTGTTTTCTCTCCCCAGTGTAGAGGACACTGGATTGGGAGCAATGGATACAATAAATGACGTGTTGAAGTGCAGGTGAAACTTTGATGGATGTGGAAGGCTCCTTTGGGGCCTTGGACAGAGGTGAGGAGGGAGGTGTGGGTGCAGATTTCGCAATTCCTGCGGTGGCATGGGAAGGGGCCGGGAGGGGAGGGTGCATGGACCTGACGAGGCAATCGCAGAGGGAATGGTCTTTACGGAAAGTGGACAAGGGTGGGGAGGGAAATATATCTCTGGTGGTACAGTCCATTTGTAGGTGGCAGAAATGATGCAATGTATATGGAGGTTGGTGGGGTGGAAAGTGAGGGTCAGAGGGGTTCTGTCCTTGTTGCGGTTAGAGGGGTGGGGTTCGAGGACGGAGGTACGGGAAGTGGATGAGAAGGCATCATCAACCACGTGGGATGGGAAGTTGCAGTCTTTAAAAGAGGAGGCCATCTGGTGTGTTCTGTGGTGAAACTGGTCCTCCTGGGAGCAGATGCAGCGGGGCGGAGGAATTGGGAATAAGGGATAACATTTTTACAGGAGGCAGGGTGGAAGGAGGTGCTTTTTTGTCTTGCAGGCAGAATGTAAAAAACTTAAGACGCCAACTCCTGCAATTCAGAAACAATTTACATAGCTATCTCCTACAATTCAGAAACAATTTACATAGCTATCTCCTACAATTCAGAATCAACTTACATAGCCATCTCCAGCAGTTAAAGAATGATCTAATCTCATTGTTTCTGGAAATAATCAAATCGCTACATTGTGTCTTGAATGGCATGTGACTATGAGGGAGTGGCAGGGGTGGTCTTGTGGGCATTACTGATGGTGATGTAAAATCCTCTACAAAGTAGAACTGTTCCCACGTTCAGAGACTTCTCTTGACACGGTCCTGCAAACTGTGTTAAGGGTTCCTCCAAAAGTTTGTACTTGCTTAATAAAGTTTGGCTGTTCACAGAAGTTGGTGTCTTGCAGTTGCAACAAGTTGTGTAAGAACCTCAAGAAAAATAACCTAACAGCATGAAGTTTTTTCTAAACTCGTTTTATACTGGCATGCTCTGGTTCAAGACCCCTTGCCAAAAGGAAGCTTCCTTCAATATACTGGGGGAGAAAGTGAGGTCTGCAGATGCTGGAGATCAAAGTTGAAACTTTATTGCTGGAACAGCACAGCAGGTCAGGCAGCATCCAGGGAACAGGAGATTCGACGTTTCAGGCACAGGCCCTTCTTCAGGAATCTGAAGATTCCTTCAATATACTGTCTTGTTATGACTGTGATAGGAGGAGTGCTCTGGTAATCAAGCACCACTACTCCAGTTGTACACAGTATATAAATTTGTTGAATCAATTATCAAAATAGTCAACTTCTCTTTTGTACAAATATCCACCAGGCTTCTTTAATTAACTCAATAATCTATTTATTCTGATTGAAACTTATTCTTATAATTGGTTCAGTATAGCTAGGGAAATTCTCTGTACATTTATAAAATCTTTACCTTTTACGACTCTGGGAATAGCAGGGCTTGATTTCCAGTGCAACATCCTTTAAGTTTAACAGTGGACTGGTTTATTTGAGAGTCAAAAAGTTTTGTGCTGGCAAAGCACAGCCAGTCAGGCTGCATCTGAGGAGCAGGAGAGTCGACATTTTGAGCACGAGCTCTTCATCAGGATGAAGAGGTCATGGTCAAAATGTCAACTCTCCTGTTCCTCGGATGCTGCCTGACTGGCTGTGCTTTTCCTGGACCACACTTTTCGACTCTGATCTCCAGTCTTCACTTTCTCCTAGGTGTATTTGTGATCAAGAATCTGGGCACTTCACTGACCCAAAACTTGCACTTCAATATATCTAATTGCTTGGGTTTGAGGTTAGGTTTCAAAGGCTCTTAATATGTCACCCTCGAAATGTTCCAATGCAGTAGCATGCAGTCAAATCTTTGATGGGGTTGAAAAGTGAAAATGAGTGCAGGGGGCGGGTATTAAACTATTTGAGTTGTTCAATCCATTCCAAAGTCTACTCCATCAACCCCCTCCAAATAAAAAAAATTCCACAATGAAACAGGCAGTGTTTATAACCTCCTCAGGTAGAAACGCTTATGCTTGCAAGTAACATTAGCCAAACAGACCATGTTAGAACGCAGTTGCATCCCAGGACTTAGTGGGTGAACTATTTTTAGGACTTTTTTGTCCCATCCATCTGGATTTTTGGTAAATGCTGCAGAAATCTGGCATCAGTAAATCAGATCACCACCACTTTCTCAAGGGCCCTAGGGATGAGCAATAAATGCTTGTCCATCCAGTGCCCACATTGCATGAATAAATTTTTAAGATTTTGCATTTAATCCAAAGCAATTCACTGAGTAATCTTAGAAACACAGAGTTAACTTTCAAAATGTGATTTCCATACAAGCATTTTAGGGAGGGAGAACATAAATAAATCAAACTAGTCAGTAGCAAATACTGTGAATGTTAGGCCTGATTCTGAGTTCCCAGAAGGTAATGAGAGTCATAATGTAGTCATAAAATCAATACTAAGCAGCCTGTGAATTCCTGTACACAATTCGAGAGTGCTGCTCCTCAATAGAAACACAGATGAAGGTCTATTGAGTACTTACTCGCACTAACCCCCTTTGATTAACTTCATTGTTCAAACTCATCCATCATTATTCAAGTGCACATCACTAAGTGCATACTCTGTTATAAGATTACTTGCAATGACAATCCTGCGTTCCACATTGAAGGGTTCCACATTCACCCCTTTCCCAGCAAGGCTGACACTTCAATATAGTACCAAAAATGTGCTCTACTGTCCATCTCCTATCTTTTGGAAACGAGTTAAACTACAGTTTAAGTAGACATAAACAAAAACTCAAAAAGACAATTCATTCACGATCAGAAAAAAAGGCTCTCCTAACTTTATGACCGACTTTTATTCCTTAACTAACAACTGCGTGTTTCTCTCGTGATATTTAGTCGACATGAGAATCTCTAGGTTAAAGCTCCTTCTTTAGTGCTTTCATATTTTACTCACCGACACAAAGAATGTTAAAGCAAAATCCTTGTGTTGTTGACTTGTTGACTAACTGATCTGGAAGACTGTCAAATCCAACATGACCGGCAAGATTCAAGTTTCGTAAATCTTCATTATGTGACTGCAAAAGTAAGAAGGAATAAAAATGTAGTTTTAATTAAACAGCTAATGGTTATTTTCAGCTTACATGAGCCCTTAGGGCTGCTTTGCATATTAAAGGCACCATCGCTTATGATTCATTTATGGGAGAGCTGGAGGGAGTACCTAACAAGCCTTTCAGTGAGATCTTGAGACAAAATCTATTAACATGCAGATCGATGTAGGCACCCAGCAAATATGTCAAGGAGTCTTGGGGAGCAATGGTACCAATGTACGTTACTCGATCCAAAACTAAATTAAAATATCATAGGTGTGAGAGGTAATTTCGGTTTAAACTTTAAGATGTGCCTGGACCACAGACTGATCTATAATAAAAGACAAAACTTTTGTTTCTTTTCTAGAACATTTTATATACTCAAAAGTAGAATAGTTTAAATTGTGCAGAATGCTGACAATTTGTGAGCAGAGTAAAAACAAACAGGCCCTTGATTGATGAAACCATTAACACAGGCAGGGAAGGATGAGTCCTTGACTGATAAGACTCCAGGATAGGGGAACGACTCGAGAGACATCTGTTACAGACTGAAGTCTTTGACTGATAAGACTACAGGGTGAGAAAAACAACAACTTTAGAGACTCTGGAGCCATTTGTTGCAGACTTTGTGATAAGAATAATGATGTTTTTAAGAATGTGAACCTCATGGCTTGTTAGAGCCAAGGAGAGGAGGGACTTGTACTGTATATAATGGGAGACTTTGTAAGCCTCAGCGCGCCTTTTCTTCAAGGGTGCCCAACTCTGCAGACTTGACTTGTTAATAAAACTTTGTTTTCCTGAATTTGTCTAGAGCGATTATTGAGAAGCGATTTTCGTTTCTAACAACTTGGGGGCTCGTCCGGGATCAACACTCCGGCCGCAAGGGGAGTTGAGGAAGGATATCGGAGAAGGTGCACCCTGCCGAGTTCGGCAGTCCCTGATTCTTTGTCGCCCCGCGCGGCTTGAGCGAGTGATATCCGGGAGGCTCAGGAAAACAAAGGAGGGGTGTACCCGAGGCAGTGGGGACGGTTAACGATCGAGTAATTTCGGTGCACCGAACCCAGGTAAGAAAAAACTTGCGGGGACCGTGTTTCCGGAGGACTGGGGACCTACGGGGTGCCTGTGGATTTTTTTTCTACAGAGACGTGGGACTCAGGAATCTAGAGATCGGGGCTCGCCTGTGAGGGATTTTGCAGAGACCGTGTTTGAGGAGGAACGTGTACCTACGGGGTGCCTGTGATCTGTGTCACAGAGACGTAGGACACAGGAATCCAAAGACCGGGGGTGCCTGCAAAGGAACCTGGGCGATCACGGGACTGAAGGTCCGGGAATTGGCTACATTGTGATAGATTATCACGGGAAAAATACGAAGTCCTCGGAAATGGGAAATAAGGGATCTAAGGCGATTAAGGGAAAGGTAGGCTTAAACAGGGACAATGACACATACCCCAGGGTACCTGACGATAGTCCGTTAGGGAGAATGCTAAATAATTGGGATCAGGGTGGAAGAAAGGGAAAATCTAAAAGGAAGATGGTAAAATACTGTCAAAAGTGGTCCCAGAAACCTATTCAGGGCGACTCAGTGTGGTGGCCTAGATTCGGTACTGACGAAGACTGGGTCCGGCAAGCCCTCATTTTATATGTCAATTCAAAACCTGATGTTAATCTGGAAGAAAGTGATTATGCCCTTTGTTGGCTACCGGTTACGATATCTTGCCAAATGCAGGTAACTAATAAAGACTCTAAAGGGCAGAAAGAATGGGACCCTTTAGATCACTTATCGCCGCCCTACGTGACCCCGTCTGCCCCACAGAATGTTCCTTCGGGTGACGACGATTCAGGGGAAGGGGAAGAAAATGGGGAGGAATCACAAACTACCTCAGGGGTACAGACCAGATCTCAAGCTGAAAAGGGTCACAGACAAAACCCTGTCTCGATTGCAAGAATGAATCCACTCCGGGAAGTGCCCATGGGGGGCGAGGAGGGAAGGACGGGATATGTGAACGTTCCCTTGACGAGTACTGAAGTACGGAATTTCAGGAGGGAGATGAAGGGTCTACTAGAGGACCCCATGGGACTTGCTGAACAATTGGATCAGTTCCTGGTTCCGAATACTTACACGTGGGAAGAGATGTGTTCCATCATGAAAACATTGTTCTCTAGCCAGGAGCGTCAGATGATACGACAAGCTGCGCTCTTGGTCTGGGAGAGAGAGGGGGGAGAAGGAGGGGAGCAGAAGTTTCCCCTCACCGACCCCGAGTGGGATAAGAACACGGAGGGAGGACGGCGCAACACGAGAGACATGCGGGAATATTGGATAAAAGGAATAAGACACGCAGCCCCGAAGGGGCACAATTTTACCAAGGCCTTTGGTAATCATCAAAACCCGGAGGAAACCCCTACGGACTTCCTAGACAGGATTAGGAAGAATTTGCAGCAGTTTGCTGGGGTGGACCCTGAGACGGACGTGGGGCAACAACTCATACGGGTAGAGTTTGTATCAAAAGCCTGGCCGGACATACGAAAGAAGTTAGAGAAAACGGATGATTGGGATAGTAAATCTTTAAGTGAACTACTACGGGAGGCGCAAAAGGTGTTTGTGAGAAGGGACGATGAGAAGCAAAGGAAGGCGACAAAGATAATGATGCAAACGGTGCAACAAATGACAGCTGGAAGAAAGGAAAAGGGAGAGCCGTGGCAGAAACAGGAAAGGGGAGAGTCGTGGCAAGAGCAGAGGAAAAGAGAACCATGGCCGGAACAAAGGAAGAGTAGAGGAACGCGAGACCGCGACAGGGAAACGAAGAGGACACTCAGATGTTACTATTGTAATGAAGAGGGACATTTTAAACGGGAGTGCTCCCGCTACAAGCGGGAGGTGAGGTCGTACGCCCTGATGGAGGAAGATTAGGGAGGTCGGGGGTTCCTACCCTTGGGGCAAAAGGACTATCGACAGGAACCCCTGGTAAACTTGAAAGTAGGGCCCCAAGGATCGGAGATCACATTTATGGTGGACTCGGGAGCCGAAAGATCAAGTATAATCCAAATACCCCCCGGCACCCGAGCAGGAGGAAAAGTTATGGGGGTATCTGGAATTGGAGGACAGAAATTACAAGTCCCAGTGGTGGAGGACGTGGAAATTGGGTATGAAAACAGAACTACTAAACGAGACCTCCTTCTACTGCCATCGGCGGGGTTTAATTTGTTAGGAAGAGACTTGCAGGTCAAACTAGGGATCGGAACGGTACCAAATAACGGGGAAATGGTGGTAAGGTTGTTCGCCCTCACCGAAGAAGATGATCAACAAATAGACCCGGAAGTATGGTACCGAGAGGGGAACAGAGGGGGTCTAAACATCAAACCTCTCCAAATCACCATGTTACCAGGAAGAGGCCCGGTAAGAAGGGAACAATACCGGATTGCTATGGAAGGACGAGAGGGGTTACAACCGGTGATAGAAAGATTAATCACAGATGGACTACTGGAGGAATGCATGTCCCCTTTCAATACTCCAATACTCCCTGTGAGGAAGCCGGACGGGACATATAGGCTGGTGCAAGACTTGCGGGGGTTGAATGAAGTAGTCCAGGCTAGATACCCGGTGGTACCTAATCCCTACACATTAATGAGTAAAATTCCCCCCGAACATGAATGGTTCAGCGTAATAGATCTGAAGGATGCTTTCTGGAGTTGCCCCCTTGACGAAGAAAGTCGGAACCTTTTTGCCTTTGAATGGGAGAATCCCTTCACAGGACGAAAACGACAGTTAAGATGGACGGTCTTGCCGCAGGGATTCACGGAGTCACCCAATTTGTTTGGACAAATACTGGAGCAGATCTTAGGAGGATTTCGGTGTAACGCGGAGAATCAATTGCTCCAATATGTCGATGATCTCTTACTCTCAGGACCAAGAGAAGAGGAGGTGCGAGCAGACACCGTTGCCCTGCTGAACTTCCTGGGGAAACAGGGTCTACGCGTCTCCAGGACAAAACTCCAGTTTGTGGAACGAGAAGTAAGATATCTGGGCCATCAAGTCAGTAAGGGGCACCGCCGTATCACGCCAGAACGAATATCAGGAATTACGGGTATGCCAATACCCAGGACGAAGAAGGAAGTCAGACAATTCCTGGGACTAGTAGGGTATTGCCGGATATGGATTGAAAGTTACACCACTTTAGTAAAATTTTTGTACGACAAACTGGGACAAGAAGGACAAAAGGTGGACTGGTCAGATGAGGAGGAGCAGCGATTTAATATTATTAAAAATAAACTGATTCGAGCTCCGGTATTGGCTTTACCCACCCTGAAGGAACCGTTCCAGTTATATGTCAATAGCGCCGGCGGAATTGCCCAGGGTGTGCTTACTCAGCTGCGGGCGGGGAAACGTCAGCCGGTTGCATTTTTGTCAAAAATGTTAGACCCTGTGTCATGTGGATGGCCGACCTGTATACAGGCAGTGGCAGCTACGGCAATGTTAGTAGAAGAGGCCTGAAAACTTACCTTTGGAGGAAGGATCACAGTATACTCCCCACATTCGGTTAGTACCATACTGGCTCAAAAGGCTCACGGCTGGTTAACAGACTCTCGCATCCTGAAGTATGAGACGATTTTGATGACCGGGAACGATCTCAATTTTGCAAAAGATCTCAGTTGCAACCCAGCCCAGTTTCTGTACGGACGTCCTGCAGACGGGGAACAGGAGCATGATTGTGTGGAATTTGTGGACTTGCAGACCAAGAGCCGAGAGGACCTGCAAGAAGCCCCGCTGGGTGAGGGACAGGAACTGTATATCGACGGGTCCTCCCGGTGCATCAGTGGAGTACGATACAGTGGCTATGCTGTCATAGATGGTGCAACGAAACGGGCGATTGAGTCCGGACGACTGCCCGGGAAGTGGTCAGCCCAATCCTGTGAGTTGTACGCCCTCCAGAGGGCCCTGAAGTTGTTGGAAGGGAAAGTGGGAACCATATATACTGACTCAAAGTATGCATACGGAGTCGTTCATACTTTCGGGAAAATCTGGAAAGAGCGAGGATTGATAACTTCCCGGGGAAAAGAATTAGCTCACGAACAAATGATCAGCCTAACATTGGAAGCCCTGGCGTTACCTACGGAACTTGCAGTAGTCCATGTACCCGGTCACCAGAAGGGGTTGACACCGGAAGCGGTGGGAAACCGGCTGGCAGACGAGGAAGCCAAGCGGGCAGCGGTCGAAAAATCCGTCCAATTGTTAACGTTAATACCGTTGAGGGAAAGGCTCGCTAAACAACCCGTCTTCACCCAGGGGGAGATTGATAAAATGGATCAATTGGGTGCCCGGCTAGATACTAACGGGAAGTGGACGGTTCCTGATGGGAGACAAGTACTGAACAAACAGATCACCCGGGGTATTCTGCACCGATTACACCATCAGACCCACTGGGGGGTGCAAGCCATGTGTGATACAATCCTGAGAGACTATGTATGCAGGGGGATATACACATTAGCCCAACAAGAGGTAGTCGGATGCCCCACTTGCCGGCGTATTAATCGGAAGGTCATGCGTTCTATGCCAGCCGGTGGTCAGCCCCTCGCGATTAGGCCATTTCAGAGGATCCAAGTCGACTTTACAGAATTACCCCCAGTACAGAGATGGAAATATCTGCTAGTAATAGTAGACCATTTCACTCACTGGGTAGAGGCTTTCCCAACTGCCAAAGACGATGCACCGACCGTGGCCCGACTGTTGTTAGAGAACATAATCCCGAGATATGGCATAATGGAATCTATCGACTCCGACTGCGGGACGCATTTTATTTCTAAGCTACACCATTTGATCTGTACTGCCCTGGGTATCCAATGGAAATTCCACGCACCCTGGCATCCTCAGAGTTCGGGTCGAGTTGAGAGAATGAATGGCACGCTCAAGACCCAATTGACTAAGCTGATGTTAGAAACTAAGTTACCCTGGCCAAAGTGCCTGCCCATTGCCCTATTGAGGATACGTACGGCACCTCGCCGAGATGTCGGGGTTTCCCCCTATGAAATGCTGTTCGGATTACCGTATTGGAGTAAGGTTGATGGATGTCCCACTCTACAAGGGGGGGATGTATTTATCCGAACCTATTTACTGGCCTTATCCCGTTCTTTTGCAGAACTCCGGAGGAAAGGTCTCCTGGCTCAGACTCCGCCGCTTGACTTCCTCCTGCATAAGGTGGAGCCCGGAGATTGGATACTTGTTAAGACCTGGAAGGCCGAAAAGCTCCAGCCGCGGTGGGAAGGACCGTTCCTGGTTCTATTAACAACTGAAGCAGCTGTTCGGACGAAAGAAAAAGGGTGGGTCCACGCATCAAGGATAAAGGGGCCTGTTCCGCCTGAAGAAGAAAGCACCTGGACATGCGAGCAAGGGGACAAGCCGTTGTCGGTAAAACTGAAAAGACAGCAATAATGAACTCTACTTGGACTGTATTGGTGGGGATATTGATCAGTTTACTCCTGTATGTGGGGGAGGGTGAGGGGAGATGTGACAAATGTCGAACTACAGTAAGACTTGGGATTCGAATCTATTCGGGATCATTTGTGTCCCATTCCTATGTGGACGATAGGTGTTACGATGTGAGTGCACGCCATGAATGTTGGGAGGATGGGAGACCCTATTATCAGATATATAATAAAGGATACGGTGGCAAAATCCATGGATGCCCTATAAATGACCGCTGGGTGTGTATTAGCAAAACTGGGGGGTGGGACCTATCCTCCGTGTTGCTCAGGGAGCAGGTTGACAGAGTCAAGGAGACCAAGATACAGATCCCTGATCGGGGATTGGGGAAAGAGCAAGACCGTCAGGGAACGGTCGTGCTCCCTAAAGTGCCATCTATATACGCAAAGGTAGAAGGAAAGATTGAACTCCCTGATGTTACACAAAACCTGTTTATTGATCTCACCTCTAGAATAGCCACTGTTTTAAATGTTAGCAATTGCTGGGTCTGTGGGGGGCTGCATATGTCGGAACAATGGCCGTGGACTGGTCAAAGCTTAGACATAGGGGAATTGCTGCAAACCACTTGGACTCATGACAACGACAGAAAAAGCCAGGGGTGAAGACTGACAAACAGCCCTGAGGGCCAGTTCTGTATTGAAGGCAAGGGGACCGTGAAGGTAGGGATTAGCCCCTGTCAGAATATATTGGATGCAACCACGCGAGTATGGTGGCCTGAGAATATTGCTTGGTACATTGCACACCGAGATCATCAAAATTGCATTCGGTTACGTTCTGATTCCTCCTCTTACGAGCTAAGTGCTGACCCTTCCGATGGCATGAAAAGAGTGTGGAGCGGTGGTTGTCAGGGGAATCAATGCTGGAATAATCCTGTCCAGACTCTGCCACGGGGTCAACAATCCGAATACTGGAATTGCAGTGGTCCTGGTCCTTATGAGGGCGTCCCTGGGGTAAAGGAGTTGTGGGATGACGTTGTGAGGCAGGGAGGGCCTGCTCCAGATGGCCTATTTTGGATATGCGGTAATCAGGCATATTCCAAACTGCCCATGGGATGGGCTGGAGTATGCTTCCTGGGTCTAATAAGACCTGAATTCTTCCTATTACCCCGGGAGGAAGGCGATGATTTGGGAGTTAAACTCTTTGATTCCCTGCGTAGGTCGCCAAGGGATATCCAAGTCGGTGATTGGGGGGATGAGTGGCCACCGGCCCGGATTATTGAATACTACGGGCCGGCTACGTGGGCACAGGACGGATCATGGGGATATCGTACTCCTATCTATATGTTAAATTGAATTATCAGGCTCCAAGCAGTCGTAGAGGTCATTACTAACCGGACTGCCCTGGCCCTAGAGTTGTTGGCTCAGCAGCAAGATCAGATGAGGGCTGCTATATATCAAAACCGACTTGCCTTGGATTATCTATTGGCCTCGGAGGGGGGTGTGTGTGGAAAATTTAACCTGACAAACTGCTGTCTAGAAATTGACGATAATGGTAAAGCGGTTTTGAAAATTTCCGATGAAATTCGGAAATTGGCCCATGTGCCAGTACAATCTTGGCGTCCTCTTAGTGGCATCGGATGGTGGGATGGTCTCCTAGGTGGTAGCTGGTGGCGCACGGCGTTGCTGGTGGTTGGGGGAGGCATGATTCTTCTTCTCGTATTACCCTGCCTAACTCCCTGTATTCAGTTTTTAATTCAGAAAAATATTTCCCGACTCCAGGCAGTGGTGGTTCCACAACATGGGACGCGGGAACTTAAAGTGATGTTGCTGCGAAAGACCAAGGATTTCCCGGGCCCTTGAGGGAGGGGGGGCTTATCTTGGTCAGGCACATCTTAAAGAAAGAAAAGGGTGGAATTGTGAGAGGTAATTTCGGTTTAAACTTTAAGATGTGCCTGGACCACAGACTGATCTATAATAAAAGACAAAACTTTTGTTTCTTTTCTAGAACATTTTATATACTCAAAAGTAGAATAGTTTAAATTGTGCAGAATGCTGACAATTTGTGAGCAGAGTAAAAACAAACAGGCTAGTTTAAATTGTGCAGAATGCTGACAATTTGTGAGCAGAGTAAAAACAAACAGGCCCTTGATTGATGAAACCATTAACACAGGCAGGGAAGGATGAGTCCTTGACTGATAAGACTCCAGGATAGGGGAACGACTCGAGAGACATCTGTTACAGACTGAAGTCTTTGACTGATAAGACTACAGGGTGAGAAAAACAACAACTTTAGAGACTCTGGAGCCATTTGTTGCAGACTTTGTGATAAGAATAATGATGTTTTTAAGAATGTGAACCTCATGGCTTGTTAGAGCCAAGGAGAGGAGGGACTTGTACTGTATATAATGGAGACTTTGTAAGCCTCAGCGCGCCTTTTCTTCAAGGGTGCCCAACTCTGCAGACTTGACTTGTTAATAAAACTTTGTTTTCCTGAATTTGTCTAGAGCGATTATTGAGAAGCGATTTTCGTTTCTAACAATAGGTATTACAATTTTGCTTCAATACATACATAAATCTCTAGTCTTTCCAACAAGCTACAGCACACTACATGGAAATAAAATCTTCTAATTCACTTGGTAAAGTGAACTGAATATCACTTTATAATGTTCTGCGGAAAATATATTGCAAACCTCTCAACATGTGGTGATGGAAATGGCCATTCAGATACAGAAACCACAGCGAGCCATTCAGCTGCTAATGTTTATTGTGCCAATCAATTACATCATGGTCAACTGATATCTAAAACCCATTTACCACCTTAACATCAAAAATAAGTTGTCTTAAAAGTTCCAGTATAATCTTGGTTTTTCCTTCAGCATGTTAACTTTACCTGATGTGGTGATGCTAATGTTATTCCTGTAATACAAGTTGTAATAAGTGGCTAATGTGGTAATGAAAGATCCAACAAATATTTATTACGGTTCACTAAAATGAACAAATATTATATTCAGCGGTACATCAGTGTCTGGCCTTACATTAAGTTAATCAATTACAAACAGCAGTGTATTTCCATTAACATGTCATGATTCAAGTGATCCAAGTTAAAAGATGGAGTATGAGATCTTTATATCCTTAAGTCACAGGTTATGATAGGGTGATAATGCCATATCTCTTGAAGGCATACTGACATACTCTGTATCTTAAAGATTTCCTGACAGAGATAGAATACAACACAATTGTTGCATCTAGCCTAAATGGAATATGAAATTGACTTGAGGCAATCAGGAAGCATGTTTTCCTGCCTGGTATTCTTATGATGTCCCCTCTTTCCAATTCCTCCTCCACCTTTCTATTTTCTTTCTCTCATTAACCTTCTCCCTCACCCCACCCTCCCACACAACCCATCAGGGAGTGGATGGTTAAATCTGCTCAGTGGGTGGTACAGTGCAGGGTACCTCAATACTTGGCAGTACTATCAATGAGGAACCCATAGTGGATACTGGCCTCATAGTCTGCCTCTGAAGGAGGAATTGATAGAAATCTGTGCAGCACTGTTTGAAGTGGGGATATGAAAGCAAACCTTCTCCCAGAATGTCTTTATGCTGCCAAGTGAATGTGTGCCTGCTTCATCTGTTAAACTGTTTTATTCCCTGTATAAATATTTGTAATCTATTCAGGTAAACACATTAAGAATATTAAGAACAAGGAGAAGGGCCACACCTGAATCGTTAGTTGAATTGTTTCAGATACTATCTGATTTGTGTATTTGCAATAGTTATTTGTTTTTCTGAGTGTTTGTAGTCAGTTGTATGTTGTTTTGAGCACAATGGACAAACTTTTGGCTCGAGTCCTTTGTAAAGCATTTCAGATGAAATAGCAACATCAAAAATAGTGTAATTAAATCTCTTAAAGGGATGAGATTATTTGTGT
This sequence comes from Chiloscyllium plagiosum, assembly GCF_037043375.1. Classification (NCBI taxonomy): domain Eukaryota; kingdom Metazoa; phylum Chordata; class Chondrichthyes; order Orectolobiformes; family Hemiscylliidae; genus Chiloscyllium; species Chiloscyllium plagiosum. The sequence continues at coordinate 40,584,933 of NW_028270139.1, read as the reverse complement.
CACAATTCCCCAATGTTCCAGGGATCAAGATTCAGATTTGAATACTTTTTTTATGTGGTCAAAGGGTAACTGCCATGTGTAAAGTCTTCTGAACGACCGACCTGTATTAGATATGAGCTAACAATTGTATCTTGCAAATTGTGAATATAAATTCTAAGCAAATGCAAGTACAGCTGTCATTAGTTGCAACCAGCTTACCATGAAATTTTACCTTGAATGAAGATATTCTATAGATAAATATGAAATGAGCAGTTTGGACAAATGCTGCAAATATTTAAATCATCTCACAACTGAAGCGAGTGAAAGAAATGCACAAAGTACTATCTTTAATATCCCAAGCTCCTTTTTATTCTCCTGTTCACTTGCATCTGGTCCCATGTTTTCATGTCCCAACTGACATTATGAATATGTTGCTAAGTTTATCAACTGTGCAAGCAATGCAGCTGTTATATTGTTATGTTATTCCAGTATGTTTTAGGAACTGTGTGTTCCAACATTTGTATACAACAGTATTCTGAGTGTCATCATTTGACACTGCACCACAATCTATATGGAGCTAACAGTGTATGTTGCACAACACATTGTGAGCTGAGAAATATATTCAAAAAGACTCAGTATTTGAGTCCAAAATTAGATTATTATGAATTTATGAGGACTGCAAGACAAAGTAGTCAAGATGTAGCCTGTATTTCCCTAACCCATGTGACCACAGAGACCCGGGTTCAAGTCCCACCTTCTCCAGCGGCGTGTAAAGTATCTCTGAACAGGTTGTTTAGAAAAACAGGTATCACAGGATAGCTATAAAGCACTGCAACCCTAGATCATCCTGATATTCAAGATGGTCTCTAATGTACACCATGGCACCACCATTCAGTACACCAGGCATTTATAACACAAGTATTATCATGCAAATGTACTGTTCATGACTGTCTCATACATTATTGTAAACAGGAATTTTGCACCATTTAAAAAAAAGTGAGGGAATTGAATTTATTACAGATAGGAGTTAGTTTGCTTCGAGAGATGCTGGAAGTTCACCATTTATGGAGTTATCTCTTGTGAAATTACATGACAGGAATCAGAGTGCAGTATATAGTTCAAGTAATGTTAAGGGATGAGGTGATAATTAAACCAGGGGCTGGGCCCGATACATCACTGTAAGGGGTGGCAATTCATCAAATGGAGACTAAAGTTGCATTGGCACAGTGTTGCAGAAGTTAGTACTGCTGCCTCACAGCATCAGGTACCCTGGTTCAATTCCACTCTTAAAAATAAATAGTCTTCAAATTTCCAATATAGTCTGGGTTTTGCCTTCCATTTGTTAATGGTGTGGAGTTTGCACATTCTCCCTATCGCTGCATAGGTTTCCCCCAGGTGCCCCAGTTTCCTCCCACAGTTCAAAGATGCGTAGGATAGTTGTACTGGCCATGCTAAATTGCCCAGTGTCCAGGGATGTTAGGTGGATGTTAGCAATGGAAATTGCAGAGTTAAAGGGATAGGGTACGGGGTGAGTCTAGGTAAGATGCTCTTTGGAGGGTCGGTATGGACTTGATGGGCCAGGTGGCCAGCATTCACATTGTCGGGATTCTATGATTCTACAATAAAGTTGCTCTTCAAGGCATGAATTCCATGCATAGCATTTGCATTGAAAGTTTGGCAAGGGGAGAGGAGTGCCTTTAATGTAAGAGGTATGTATTGGCTTACTTTAGGGGAGGCAATAGGTTATTTAGCCAAAGTAGCATAGAAATGCCTAGAGTGCGGCAGAGAAATCAGAGCTCTCCATGTGGTGACCTCTGCAAAAGAAAAGTTGAATATGTGGAAGGCAGAAAGATAAGTTCTGAGGAGGAAGCTTGTCATGTAACCAACCTCAAGTTAAGTCACTGACAAGTCCACAAGATGAAAACAGAATGTAAACAAAAGTTAAAATTCTCTACTCAGTTCTTGGATAGTTGGTCACCTCCTGGACAATTCTTTTAATGGCACAACTCATTACCGGGTAAAGGTGACCAGTCAACCAGTTGCTGCTACTGGTCAGCAAGAACGATCAAAACTAAATTCATAAGTGATCTTGGAGGAACTGTTTTGGTGAAGTCACTGCACAGAAACAGATAAGTGAATTGTTTTAAGTGTGGCCTTCAGAAGGTCTGCAGTAGTGAGCAGAGTGGGTTCATTCTTGATTATATGTTTTTTGAGATATGTCTCTTGATTAAACTTAAAATATAAGCCATGACTATTAATTTAACCAGGAGCACTGTTTTTAGAGGAATAGGACAGTATTATTTTCTGGGTCTGTAGATCGTGAAGGAGCAAAAATGGCATTTAGTAGAGTGATACGTGTTTCTTGTCAGATGTGGGAGTTTAAAGACAGTTTAAGGGTTACTGCGGCTTATATCTGTAATAAATGCTGTTGGTTGCGAATCCTATCAGATCAAATGGATCGGTCGGAGAGACAGTTAGAGGCAATGAGGAATTTGCAACAGCAATGGTATGCGATGGATGGCAGTTTTAGAGGAAGGGGGGAAAAGTCTCAGATACAGTCATATAGATGTGTTAACTCCAGGAAAGGTAAGAGAGGTAGGCAGATAGTGCAGGAGTCTTCTGTGGCTATCCCCATTTCAAACAGGTATGCTGTTTTGGAAAATGTAGGGGGTGATCGATTCACAGGGGAACGTAGCACAAACAGCAAAGTTTCTGGTATTGAGACTGGCTCTAATGCACTGAGGGGTACGTTGGGTTCCAAAAGATCAATTCTGTTAGGGGCCTCTCTAATCTGAGGTACAGACAAATGTTTCTGTGGCCACCAGCAAAACATAACAATGGTGCGTTGTTTCCCTGGTGCCAGGATAAAGGATGTTTCAGAGAGGGTGCAGAATGTCCTCAAGGGGGAGAGGGTTCAGCAAGAGGTCATTGTCCACATTGGAACCAATGACATAGGAAGGGAAGAGGTTGAGATTCTGAAGGGAGGTTACAGAGAGTTAGGCAGAAATTTAAAAAGGAGGTCCTCGAGAGTAGTAATATCTGGATTACTCCCGGTGCTACAAGCTAGTGAGGGCAGGAATAGGAGGATAGAGCAGAGGAATGCAAGGCTGAGGAACTGGTGTATGTGAGAAGGATTCACATTTTTGGATCATTGAAATCTCTTTTGGGGTAGAAGTGACCTGTACAAGAAGGACGGATTCAACTAAATTGGAAGGGGACTAATATACTGGCAGGGAGATTTGCTACAACTCCTCGGAAGGAGTTAAATTAGTAAGGTGGGGTAGGTGGGGGGGCCCAGGGAGATAGTGAGCAAAGACATCAATCTGAGACTGGTATAGTTGAAAACAGAAGTGAGTCAAACAGTCAGGGCAGGCAGGGACAAGGTGGGACTAATAAATTAAACTGCATTTATTTCAATGCAAGGGGACTAACAGGGAAGGCAGATGAACTCAGGGCATGATTAGGAACATGGGACTGGGATATCATAGCAATTACAGAAACATGGCTCAGGGATGGGCAGGACTGGCAGTTTAATGTTCCAGGATACAAATGCTACAGGAGGGATAGAAAGGGAGGCAAGAGAGGAGGGGGAGTGGCATTTTTGATAAGGGATAGCATTACGGCTGTGCTGAGGGAGGATATTCCTGGAAAAAGATCCAGGGAGGTTATCTGGGTAGAACTGAGAAATAAGAAAGGGAGGATCACCTTATTGGATTGTATTATAGACCCCCTAATAGTCAGAGGGAAATTGAGAAAGAAATTTTGTAAGGAGATCTCAGCTATCTAAGAATAATAGGGTGGTTATGGTAGGGAATTTTAGCTTTCCAAATATAGGCTGGGACTCCCATAATGTTAAGGGTTTAGATGGATAGGAATTTGTTAAGTGTGTACAAGAAAATTTTCTGATTCAGTGTGTGGATATACCGATGAGAGAAGGTACAAAACTTGACCTCCTCCTGGGAAATAAGGCAGGGCAGGTAAGTGAGATGTCAGTGGGGGAGCACTTTGGGGCGAGCGACCATAATTCTATTAGATTTAAAATAGTGATGGAAAAGGATAGACCAGATCTAAACGTTGAAGTTCTAAATTGCAGAAAGGCCAATTTTGACAGTATTAGGCAAGAACTTTCAAAAACTGATTGGGGGCAGCTGCTCGCAAGTAAAGGGACGGCTGGAAAATGGGAAGTCTTCAGGAATGAGATAACGAGAATCCAGAGAAAGTATATTCCTGTTAGGGTGAAAGGAAAGACTGGTAGGTATAGGGAATGCTGGATGACTAAAGAAATTGAGGGTTTGGTTAAGAAAAAGAAGGAAGCATATGCCAGGCATAGAGAGGATAGATTGAGTGAATCCTTAGAAGATATAAAGGCAGTAAGAGTATACTTAAGAGGGAAATCAGGACAGCAAAAAGGTGACATGAGATAGCTTTGGCAACTAGGTTTAAGGAGAATCCAAAGGGTTTTTACAAATACATTAAGGACAAAAGGGTAACTAGGGAGAGAATAGTGCCCCCTCAAAGATGAGCTAGGAGAAAGTGAGGACGGCAGATGCTGGAGTACCAGAGTTGCAAAATGTGGTGCTGGAAAAACACAGCAGGCCAGGCAGCATCCGAGGAGCAGGAGAATCGACGTTTCGGACATAAGCCCTTCTTCAGGAATTTCTTTCTTGAAGAAGGGCTTATGCCCAAAACGTCGATTCTCCTGCTCCTCGGATGCTGCCTGGCCTGCTGTGTTTTTCCAGCACCACATTTTGCAGCCCCTCAATGATGAGCAAGGGGGCCTTTGTGTAGAGCCGCAGGTAATGGGGGAAGATACTAAATGAATATTTTGCAACAGTATTTAATGTGGAAAAGGATATGGAAGATATAGACCGTAGGGAAATAGATGGTGACATCTTGCAAGATGTCCAGATTACATATGAGGAAGTGCTGGATGTCTTGAAATGGTTAAAGGTGGATAAATCCCCAGGACCTGATCAAGCGTACCCGAGAACTCTGTGGGAAGCTAGAGAAGTGATTGCTGGGCCTCTTGCTGAGATATTTGTATCATCGATAGTCACAGGTGAGGTACCGGAAGACTGGAGGTTGGCTAACGTTGTGCCACTGTTTCAGAAGGGTGGTAAGGACAAGCCAGGGAACTATAGACCAGTGAGCCTGACGTCGGTGGTGGGCACATTGTTGGAGGGAATCCTGAGGGACAGGATGTACATGTATTTGGAAAGGCAAGGACTGATTGGGGAGAGTCAACATGGCTTTGTGCATGGGAAATCATGTCTCACAAACCTGATTGAGTTTTTTGAGGAAGTAACAAAGAGGATTGATGAGGGCAGAACAGTAGATGTGACCTATATGGACTTCAATAAGGCAAGGTTCCCCATGGGAGGCTGATTAACAAGGTTAGATCTCACTGAATATAGGGAGAACTAGTTATTTGGATACAGAACTGGCTCAAAGGTAGAAGACAGAGGGTGGTTGTGGAGAATTGTTTTTCAGATGGCGGACTGTGACCAGTAGAGCGCCACAAGGTTCGGTGCTGGGTCACCTACTTTTTGTCATTTATATAAATGATTTGGATGTGAGCATAAGAGGTATAGTTAGTAAGCTTGCAAATGACACCAAAATTGGAGGTGCAGTGGACAGCGAAGAAGATTACCTCAGAGTACAACAGGATCTTGATCAGATGGGCCAGTAGGCTGAGACATGGCAGATGGAGTTTAATTCAGATAAATGCGAGATGCTGTATTTTGGGAAAGCAAATCTTAGCAGGACTTATACACTTAATGATAAGGTGCCAGGGAGTGTTGCAGAACAAAGAGACCTTGGAGTGCAGGTTCATAGCTCCTTGAAAGTAGAGTTACAGGTAGATATGGTAGTGAAGGCGGCATTTGGTATGCTTTCCTTTATTGGTCAGAATATTGGGTACAGGGGTTGGGAGGTCATGTTGCGGCTGTACAGGACATTGGTTAGGCCACTGTTGGAATATTGCGTGCAATTCTTGTTTCCTTGCTATCGGAAAGATGTTGTGAAACTTGAAAGGGTTCAGAAACGATTTACAAGGATGTTGCCAGTGTTGGAGGGTTTGAGCTATAGGGAGATGCTAAGCATTGGAGGCTGAGGGGTGACCTTATGGAGGTTTACAAAATTATGAGGGGCATGGATAGAATAAACAGACAAAGTCTTTTCCCTGGGATGGGGGGAGTCCAGAACTAGAGGGCATAGATTTCAGGTGAGAGGGGAAAGATATAAATAAAACCTAAGGGGCAACTTTTTTCACACAGAGGTTGGTACGTGTATGGAATGGGCTGCCAGAGGAAGTGGTGGAGGCTGGTACAATTGAAACATTTAAAAGGCATTTGGATGGGTATATGAATAGGAAGGTTTTGGAGGGATCTGGGCCAGGTGCTGGCAGGTGGGACTACATTGGGTTGGGATATCTGCTCGGCATGGACAGGTTGGACCGAAGGGTCTGTTTACGTGCTGTACATCTCTACGACTCTATAACTCACTGAACATATTTAATGGGTTGTTGTCTCTTTACAATACAGTGAATCTCATCGTCCTATGAAGCCACTTAGCACAAAATTCAAATAAACATATTTTTCCTATTTCTAAAAACAAAAGAAAAACAAAACAAACATTTCAAATTTGATAGTTATTCATGAGCATTTTCTTTTATCGTGTGATACATGTAGTTTCAGACTTCAATTTTAAAAACCAAAAGTATAAGTCTTCCCAATAGTTCTGCATGTTTTTCTGTCAAGATTGTGTGGTTTTAGCTATTGAAAATTGGACCTCAATTATTCCCTGCTGCACTCAAAGTTAGCTAATCTAAATGTGTTGATGGTAGAGGAACTTCAATTAGCTTCAAATTCCATAGGGAAAACAGGGGAGATGAAGGAATCAGAGTCAGTTCTTCTGATTATTATCTGAAACACCTAGTGATCAAAAGTGGTGATCTAGAATCAAGAAATCACAGGCCACCAGGCGTCTATGCTCTGACTGCAAAAATGACTGAGCTTCTTGTTGCTTGCCATTTCAACACAACAGCTATAGGAGATGCTGAATAGCTGGGGCTGCTTTCCTTGGAGCATCAAAGGCTGAGGGGTGACCTTGTTGAGGATGAGAAAAATCATGATGGTTTTAGATAGGGTAAGTAGACAAGGTCTTTTTCCTGGGGTGGGGGAGTCCAGAAGAAGAGGGCATAGATTTAGGGCGAGAGGGGAAAAATTTAAAAGGGACCTAAGGGGCAACTTTTTAATGTAAAGGGTGGTGTGTGTATGAAATAAGTTGCCAAAGGAAGGTGGAGGCTGGTACAACTACAACATTTAAAAGGCATTTGGATGGGTATATGAATAGCAGAATATGGGCCAAGTGCTGGCAAATGGGATTAGATTAGGTTAGGATAACTGGTCAGCACAGACAAGTTGGAACAAGGGGTCTGTTTACATCCTGTACATCTCTATGACTCTATGTTTGTCTGTGTATGAGTGTTTGTCTGTGTAAGGGGAGTTTATAAGGGAATTAGAGTTTTAATTAGTAATGTTGTATGCCAATGGTTTATATATGTTTATCTGTAGCTAGAGTCGAGTTGCTTGTAATAAGTAATAATTCTTTGTCAGTACAGAAGGCCTGGTCTATGCTTTCTAGCAATTTTGGTCTGAAAGTAGGTACGTTGAGGTACAGTGTGTATCTTTGGCACAGCAATAACAGGCCTCAATTTACAGTGCTCTATCCCAGTTACACTAGCTAATTGAAAATGCAAATTTTTGAACATTATTCTGAGATGCAAACTGGAGTTACAATGACTTCACTCTGTTAAACTGTATATTCATCCTCTAGGTTTCACATGTGCCTAACAGCCAGAAATAGTGCCACAAGTTCGAAAACATAATTCAGCACAGCTCCTCAAGCCATTAAAATTCAAGAAATATAACTGTATTTGTAACTTTCTTACTTGGTGGATTATACTATTTGAATCCCAGAAAAGTGGAAATTTGAAAAGGCCAGAAGTCTCACAAGCTCTGTAGCAACAATGTGAAATACGAGCAAATTAGTGGGAGGATTTTAGATGTGGTCCCTGTGCTGTATGGTATGTATCTATAAAATGTACTAACACAAAATAGCTTGGCCTCTCTTGGCAATATGCAGAGGCCTGGGAAGAATTTGGCTGCCTTCTTGCTCTTTGCAGGAAATGCGTGACCTGAGAAAACTAAAAGAACAAGCAGGGAAAAGTTAGATGATATCATGGCCCTTAAAATTAAATCAAAAGGATGCATCCAAGTGAAACAGGCACTTTACAAAATTTAACAATTAACATCAGATTTCTGTTTCAAAATTAATAGGTTGCCAACACAATATTGTTTGGATTGCAAATAAGGAACATCAGAAAAGTTAACAAAGAACAGATGTGTATACCAGTGACATGTAATCTTCACTTTAAGAACTGTGATATGACAAACAGCGTGGAAGAAATAGAGCAGAGCCAGATTGAAAATTACAGAATGGTCACATATGCTGCATAATTGACTGCCAAACTCTATATCCTCAGAGGCTTCCAACAACAAAAAAAAAACAAGTTTCAAATGCCTGTCTAGTTCCTCTTGAAAATACTGGAATGGGACTTTTGAATTGCATTGACTGCAAGAAGACACACAAAAAACTCAAATTCAAAGAAACTATCAAATGCCTAGCAAGTTTACATTGAGTATATTCTGAATTTCTACAGGAAAACTGTAAAAAGTGTAAATACAAAATGCAAAAGAAAATATCCTTGTTTCATGTAGAACTATAACCCTACACAAAATATTTGAATCCACAACTTTCAAAAGATTTGGATAGTACTATATTAAGTCTCATTATGAAGTCAAATACCAATTGTGACTACTGTTCAAGACAGTTTATTTACTTCTAGCCATCCTATATCCGTACTTCCATGTATAGCAGTTTCAATTTGTATTATACTATTTCCACTGAACCATGACGTCACTAAAGTGGAATGTCTTCTATAGTGAGGCTGAACTCACGATGTTTGAGTTGAAGGCAGATAGGTCGAGAAGATGTCAAAGTAGAGAACTGGCTTCAGGCTCAGATGCAAAGTTGCACTGTTTAGAATACAGGGGTACATTCATACTAAATACTGCTAATCTTGATAATTATAGACTCACTGGGCTCTGACCTTGTGGTTATATTTGTTAAGGACTAACCTACCTTCATTGTGTGTTCATATCCATGTGCTCTCATGTCTCACTCTCATTCTGCTGTATTCTAATTTCATCTACACCCTGCACAGTAATGTGCAGCTGCACAGCAGCATTGCATGGTTGCTCCAGAGACTCATGCCCTTACACATCAATATTTAAGATGTATGGCTACATGAGACAAATTCAAATTTAGACCACTGTCAATTTAATCTTGAGATATTCTCAAATTTCATTCGCTCTGTTACACATTACTCTTTCCTCCTCTCAAACTCACTTTCTTTCTGGAAGGTATAACTACATTAGTGGCAATTACTTCCTCATTCTTCACCCAAGACTAATTCTTCACATAAACCATGGCCAGAATTTTATGTGGAAATAGTGGCCCCATCACAATGAAGAAAATGGCAAGCTCATCTCCACTCATCTGGGCTGAGATTTAATGGCCATTAGAAGTAATTCCTGCCTCCATCAGCTACAAGCAAATCAACCAGAAGCCCTCTGGTCCCAGAAAAACCACTGGGCATGGTGTCCCCAATTCCCATTGCAGAAATATCATGGACATGTTCCATATTACTTATCACATAGTTTAATAACTATGTAAATTCCAAATTTCACTTTTATGAAAAAGCGGACACAGCTAGTGTGTCGCCGCCAAACATTTTCCCGGGAACTACATTCAGCATCAAGCTGCCATAGCTTTGAACAGTGTCTGTAATCATCTGTGCTTTATCTCAATTTATTTTGTGCATCCATTAAAAAGATGTGTCCTAAGATATCTTGTACCTCCCACCACCCCAACCTCCAATAGTCTTTACTATAATGTTGTGCTAATTAAGGTTTTGAGTGTTACTTGGTGGGTTATTTTTTGTGTCTGGAAACGCTTAAAAAAATTTTCCCATATAAATTAATGGTAATTGTTTCTTCGCTTAACAGTTTCAGAAACACTCTACTTTCAGATAGTGGGACACCTGTATCAGTTAAAATATAAAACAGAAAGAAACAGAGGTAGAAGTGTTTTTAAAATACAGCAAGTGATCAGGATCAGATTGCACTGCCCACAATTATGGTGGAAGGAGACATAATTCGTTGCTTGAAAAAGGGAACTGGATAATTATCTGAAGAGGAAATACTTTCAGGACAGAAGGAATAGGTAGGGAGCTGGACTGGTTGAGTTGCTCTTCCAGAGAAACGGCACAGCATGTCTGGGCTGTAAGCATTCTATGATGACCTAGTAACCAGCAGTCACTCTACTACAAAAGGGCAATTCCTGCCTGAATAATCTGCTCTATTTCTTTGAGGAAATAGAAATACAAGTAGACTGCAGATAGCCCCATGATTAAGGAGAGAATGGTGCCAAAATAGCTAATGTTCAACTAGAAAGGTATAAGACCATACGACATAGGAGCAGAAATTAGGCCATTCAGCCCATTGAGTCTGCTCCGCCACTGAATCACGGCTGATAGGTTTCTCAACCCCATTCTCCTGCTTTCTCCCCGTAAACCTTAACCCTCTTGATACTCAAGAACCTATCTATCTCAGTCTTAAATATACTCAATGACCTGGCCTCCACAGCCTTCTGTGGCGATGAATTCCATAGATTCACTGCTCTCTGGCTTAAGAAGTTTCTCCAAATCTCCATTCTAAAAGATCGTCCTTTAACTCTAAGGCTATGCCCTGGGTCCTAGTCTTTCCTAGGAATGGAAACATCTTCCCAACATCTACTCTGTCCAGGCCATTCAGTATTCTGTATGTTTCAATTAGATTCCCCCTCATCCTTCGAAACTCCATTGAGTATAGACCCAGAATCCTCAAATTTTACTCATATGTTAAGCTTTTCATTCCTGGGACCAATCTCAAGAACCTCCCCAAAACACGCTCCAGGCAGTACATCCTTCCTGAGATATGAGGCCTAAAACTTGACAAGCTACTCCAGAGCCTTACAGAGCCTAAGTACACCTCTGCTTTTATATTTAAGTCCTCTCAAAATAAATACCATCATTGCATTTGCCTTCCTAATTACGGACTCAACCTGCAAGGTTACACTTGAGAGAATCCTGGACTAGAACTCCCAAGTTTCTTTGCACTTCAGAATTTTAGAAAATAATCCATGTCTCTATTCTTCCTACCAAAATGCATGACTTCACACTTTCCCATGTTCTACTCCAACTGCTACTTCTTTACCATTCTCCTAACCTGCCCAAATCCTCAATGCTACCTCCTCCTCTATCTTTGTATCATCTGCAAACCTAGCCAGAATGCCCTCAGTTCCTTCATCTGGATTGTTAATGTATAAAGTGAAAAATTGTGGCCACAACACTGCGCCTTGTGGAACATCACTTGTCACCGCTGCCACCCCGAAATGGACCCTTTTATCCCCACACACTGCTTTCTGCCAAACAGCCAAGCTTCTATCCATGCTAGCACCTTGCCTCTGACACCATGGGCCCTTTTCATACTCAGTTGCCTCCTGTGCAGCACCTTGTAAAAGCCTTTCTTGAAGGCCAAATAGATAACATCCATTGGCTCTCCTTGGTCTAACCTGCTCATTACTTCCTCAAAGAATTCTAGCTGATTTGTCAGGCATGACCTCCCTTTGATGAAACCAAGCTGACTTTGCCCTATTTACCATACACTTCCAATTATTCAGAAATCTCATCCTTCACAATGGATTCCTGGATCTTACCCACGATTGTGGTTAGGCTAACAGGGGTGTCACATTAGTGATTTTCCAGTCCTCTGGGATCCCCCCCTGATTCTAGCGATTCCTGAAAGATCAACACTAATGCCTCCACTATCTCTTCAGCTATCTCCCTTAGAACTCTGGCATGTAGTCCATCTGGTCCAGGTGATTTAACCACCTTCAGGCCATTCAGTTTTTCTAGCACCGTCTCCTTGGTGACTGCCACCATTCTCAGCTCTGCCCTTCACTCTCTGGAATTTTTCGGATTTTACTTGTGTCTTCCACCGTGAAGACTGATGCAAAGTAATTATTCAGTTCCTCAGCCATTTCCTTGCTCCCCACTACTATCTCTCCAGTGTTGTATTCCAGTGGCCCAATATCCACTTTTGTATCTCTTTTGCCCTTTATATATCTAAAGAAACTCTTAGGCTTCCTTTACATTACTGGCTAGTGTACCCTCATATTTAATCTTCTCCCTCCTTATTCCTTTTTTTGTTGCCCTCTGTTGGTCTTTGTAAGCTTCCCAATCCTCTAGTTTCCCACTGCCCTTCGCCACATTATATGCTGCTTTGTCTTTTGTTTTTATGCTATCCGTGACTTCCCTAGTCAGCCATGATTGCCTCATCTTCCCTGTACCATGCTTCTTTTCCCTCAGGATGAATCCCTGTTCTGTCTCCTGAATTACTCCCAGAAACTCCTGCCCTTGCTGTTCCAGTGTCTTTCCTGCTAAACTCCTCACCAGCCAATTCTACCCAGCTCCTCCCTCCTGCCTCTGTGGTTGCTTTTATTCAGCTGTAATACCGTTACCTTTGATTCTATCTACACGATTCTTCAAAGACTAGAGCTCAAGGTGTGACAATAGAATGTTCCTGCTTGCCAGTTTAACCTCACGTTTGCAACCTGCAAATGGGAGAAGACAAACCTGTGGACTGTACACAGAAATGAAAAGTGAGGACATCTGTGTCTCAGACTATTCTCATCGAGCAAGGCCCAAATAAAAAGAAACTGAGCTACATAAGTAGGGTAGTATCACCAGCAAAGAGGCCTGAGAAATGAAGAGAGTTACGTGTTAGAGAACTTCTTTTAAAAAATAGTTAATTATTTGAGACATTTCAGTAATGGAGCAAAGCTTATTGTTGAGGAAATTGCAGGAAACTTTATTTCGTAATTGCAGAAAATTGTTGTTTTCAGCAGTGCCAACATTCAATGCAAACATCACAGAAAATCATTATAACTTAAATTTCCAAAACATCAATGTTCCAAATAAAATCCATACAGCAACAGTATCTCAGGTCCAGACTCTAGATAATCTCAAACTTGCCACCGCCTGTTGTTTACACAAATTTCAAGCTTTTATAAGCACAAGTCCCAACAGCAGCCCCTTCCATTTGGCTGCAATTTTTGTGTCTGAGAAAACCCGGTACAATTTAAAGAGCACAGGGAGTTAACGTGGTCCTTCCCCCTAGTGTTTTTACAGCTGTACAGAGTTTGACCTAGGGAGTTTCACTTCCCAATTCAAATTTTGTTATCTGTTGAGTGAATGCAAATAGTAATAGAAGTCATATTGTCTTTGTGAATGCTGCTGGCAAAATATTTTTTCCCCAATAGGACATAATTAAAAGTTACTGCTATATTAATCATGTTAAGTTAACTTAAATACTGCTCTTGTTACTTCAGAATTTATGAAAAACATCTGCTTACAGACTGTTTAGTTTATACAGAAGTTTGTTCCAGATTTAAATTTCATTATTGTTGCAATTAAGTGTTGCTCGTAATCAAAGTTCATTATTCACAGCTTCCATCCTCCTCTACAGCATTAGTAAAATTTGACTCAGCAGTTCAAAATTTGCAATAGAATAAAATAAATCTTAGACTTTGCTTTAGTTGGCAACTAAACAAAGAGTATGCTATAATTTCTGGTCTGAACTGAGCTGTGCATATCTGAGGTGCAGCAGTGATAAAACATACATTAGTTATGGCAGCCACATTTGGGTGGGGTGTCACATTAATTACAGAGCACAGGGGAATGAAAAGAATTGCCTCAAATTACTATGCAGGTGAAAGTACAAGTGTTAGGATATCAGCAGAATTACAATTGCCTTGCCAGGGACTAAGCTAACAGAGTAAATGCCCAAGTAGCAATCATTCAATTATTATTATTGCAAACAGAATCAGCAAGCTATTCTACCAAATTGACTTCCAAAGCACAGCCAGATTCACTCCTTTCCAACATCTATCCAGCCGAAACCACAATTAAACTAGCCATGGCCTTATTTATTGGCAGAGCAGGTTCAAGGGACTGAATGGCCAACTCCTAAATGAAGTTCTTACATTCTTTTTAGGATAACAATCAATAGCTACAGTCTGAAACCTAAATCTAGACCCCTAACCACTATCCAAGAATCATCACAAATACATTCCTCGGGTAATCTAAATTGCATCCGATTCCTAATAAATGATGTTAGTAGTTATTCATTCAGAGTAAATAGTGCTAATACAAACTCAAGTTGGGAAAGAGGACTTTGCATTTACACTTGGGACAGCGGGTTTTAATCTCTGGTTTACTGTCAACTGTAAAATACCAACCTAAAAAAAGTTAAAATTACTCATATTCAGACATTAATTAACTTATGTAGTATGGTTAGGAAGATCACCTAAAGCCAAATAGCCAAGCAGAGTCCTAGTCTATGATGCTAGTTAATCTCAACAGGGTAGCACAAAGAGTACAATTAGTCTCAAATTGCTAGACTTGGGAGGAAAAATATGCACATATTAGGCACGGTTCCTTTCATTGATTATTACAATTGTGATTTCATTGACCTAAGCATGGGAGTACAAGCAAAACGAACAACAGATGTCAGATATGTATGCTGATAGGGGTTTGGAACCATGAAACCTCAGACACATGAATGAGTGCATGCCTGGGAATCTTTGGGCTATTTGGGAAAGTGACTTCTTTCCCCCACTGGCAACCTGTATCTCACTAGAATTCAATAAATAGTGCTATATATAAAGGAATCCAAAAGCCAGTCATGGATCATACAGTGATAGCACTAATCTGGTGGCAGGATTACAGAGAATGCCATGATTTCATGTGGGAAACATCAAAGTGGTTTTGTCATTTGAACATGCACATCATGATTTAAGTGATGCCACTGCAGCAAAACTGGGTTAGTCAAAATATAATTATCAATGATAAACCTAAAATGGCCAAACTGATGCTGGTGTCAAAAAGTGAAAGGTAATATCTTTGATGATGGTTCCCAGATTATTTTCCCCACAACGTTTGCCCAATGTAAACTGATCAAGAGATTCTGTTTGCAAATCAGCCACAGTTGTTGAGCTCTGCCTCAGTAATGGAAAAAAATCCATGTCAAATGAATTTTAACTTATTAAAGGAGCCTTAGACAGCCTCCAACATGGTAAAGCATTGCAAGAATTACTTGAGCCAACATGATGCTTAAACTTCCCATTAAACAGAACTCCCTGGAATGCAAGTTTCTACAATGTTTACATATTATCTAGGTCAAAGAAGGAACCAGGAATTTAAGCTTACACCATTTCAAATTCTTGTAGTTTATTCACACGGCCAGCTTTTCCAGAGGCTTCATCCACGCAGGGATGAACAGTCAGATCAGTGTAAATGCCGGTGAAGACAGACAAAACGTTATATGGAATATATACGTGCGAATCATCTCAGACAATTGGTGTAGGTTTAGAAAGAGAAACAATAGATCTGACTGAATATATAAAAACACAAGTAGTTGTAAAAGGTTGGGAAGAGAAAATATACAATTATTAGGCATGGTTCCTTTTATTGACTATTTTTTAGTGATTTTATTTAAAAAATATAGAAGTGGAGATCAGGCAAAAGGAACAATAAAATATTTTGGCACCAGCATCAATATGTATGTTCAAAAGAGAAAAACATGCTTTAATATTTCCCACATTGATCCAGTGGCACAATCACAGGGAATGGCATAGCCACAGTGTGGTCCAGATTCTGACTTTTGGACTTGTTCTCACATTCTCATGAAGCTCCAGCAGTCAGCGTTCACCCACGTTGGACTGTATGCATATATTGGACATGGGATATTTTGAGAAGAGAAGAAAGTTTTCCCAGCACAAACATCTGAGATGTGGTTTTGGATAGATTGCTGACTAGTCCTAACTGTATTTACATCCAACACGAAATAGCTGAAAATGTGTTGCTGGAAAAGCGCAGCAGGTCAGGCAGCATCCAAGGAGCAGGAGAATCGACGTTTCGGGAATGAGCCTGAAGATGGGCTCATACCCGAAACATCGATTCTCCTGCTCCTTGGATGCTGCCTGACCTGCTGCGCTTTTCCAGCAACACATTTTCAGCTCTGATCTCCAGCATCTGCAGTCCTCACTTTCTCATCCAATACGAAATATTAAACCCATGGCTAGTTCCAGGTTACATCTAGCCTTTCATCCTTGGCAGCCGGCACTTGAAGCCCAAGTGTTTCTCTATATTTTGTAATGTTATTTCTTACTCTCTGGTTCCTCCTGTTGACATTGCAAGCTTGAAAAGGGCTACAGTTTTCTGCCTCAAAGGAGCAATTATTCAGCAAAATGAAGCAGAGCCAACTAAGTAGATAACAAGTGTTCAAATGTTTAGTTAAAATGGACAGGTTTTGAGGCACCATACTTTTTGATCCGATCATGAAACCCAATATCAGAAACAGGGAATCTGCTGAAAGCTACTCCATGATCTTGCTGACAACCCTTCCTTGCCACACCATGAAACTATTCCCACTTATGCTACTCTGTTTCACTATGCAATTCTGGACCTCCATCGGACATCCCTCTTATACCCCCTCCACTGTGGCACTGTTGAGCAAAAGAACCAGCAACCTCTGATTCCCCAACAGCTCTAGTTCAGTAGGACCTCCACCCCAGGATCCTGATCACACTGGACTCTCTTCCAATTCTCTTGTGGTTTGGGAGGTCTTCCCCAGAGAATCGAACGATGGTTTTCCACAAGATTCCATCCTAAACCACCTACTCTTTGCTGTCTGAGATTCAAAATCCCAGATCTCCCTTTCTCATAACACTGAGGGTGTTGCTACACCATTTGGACTACGCAACTGTCTTCTCAGGACAAACTGAGAGTAGTAATAAATGCTGGCTTTCGGAGCAATGTCCACATCCAAAAATGTGCAGGTCAGGTGAATTGGCCATACGAAATTGCCCATAATGTTAGGTGCATTAGTCAGAGGGAAATGGGTCTGGGTGGCTTACTCTTCAGAGGGTCGGTGTGG
Organism: Chiloscyllium plagiosum; assembly: GCF_037043375.1. NCBI lineage: Eukaryota > Metazoa > Chordata > Chondrichthyes > Orectolobiformes > Hemiscylliidae > Chiloscyllium > Chiloscyllium plagiosum. The sequence goes on along the minus strand of NW_028270139.1, from coordinate 40,567,792 downwards.
ACTTATTGGGCCGAAGGGCCTGTTTCCACACTGTTGGGAATCTAATCTAATCTAATCTCATGACCTAACATTAAAATGCTGCAATTTTGTAATCTCTGTGCGCTGAAGTGAAAGATCTCAGCTTTATTGCTGTATAAGCACCAACACAACAGTTCTAGGAGAAACCTAATCACATAAATCATTCTTTACTGCATTTTTTGTTCCAACGAATACTAATTTTGTTTTAAAACAATACTCTACACAATGTCAGACAAAATAATTTCATTCATTTGAGTGAATGTACCAGCTTGTGCTCAGCTCTGTTCACATAGATTCTAAATGTTGAATTGGTTAGAAAATCTGTAGAAATCAAGTCATAGAGACACAGTCAACAGCTCAGAAAAAGTCCCTTCAGCCCACTGTTTTTGACCAGTGCAGACTCAAATATTTAGCTGGGTAAAAACAATGACTGCAGATGCTGGAAACTAGCCTTGAAGAAGTTTTCCTCCTCTCTCTACAAGAATCTCAGGGAGTCTCTCTCTCACTGCAACTCCCAGGTCATTTCCTCAGCCCTGAAGCTCTTCATCCATGTCCTGAAACAAACTCGGTATCACAGCCACATTTGCTTCCTCAGTGCCTGTCTCCGTAACCAACTCACCCCACACGGACTCCGGACCACCTTTAAACCAGCAGAGTTCGGACCCAAACAGGACAAACAGTACAGATTACAGATTCAAAAACACCAGCAACGGTTCTCCATCAAGATCCTCCGCTCCACGCTTGCAGCAATGCGCCGGTACCTAACCTCTCTACAGTCTGCCCTGCCTCAGCTGAGGGCCACACTCTCTCAGAATTGCAAAGGACCCACTCTGTACTACATCCTCAGGAGAATTCATACTCTCAACAAACAGTATTTCAATTCCATCTCAAACATCAAAAACTGTAAGTACAACAAACTTTTATCTACCCAGCTCCATAACCAGCGCTCCTTGAACATTCCAGAAGATTCCCCTGGCCTCGGAAACACCATTAGCCATGCGGCTGATGCAGCTACCACCCCCACGCTGATTGATGATGTCACTTCTGCCCCCATCATGGCCACTCCCACAGCCACTTCCGGCCCTCACATCATCGCCGATGCCACACGCTCAGTAACTTCCGCCACCCCTACTGCCGTGTCTGCCACCACTTCCGACCCCACCAGCGCCACTCACCTGCATTCTGCTGACACGCCCCCCACAGACCCCACTGTCACTATCCCCACCCCCCATAACCCCGAGGGGAACATTACTCCTGCTCATGACTCTACCCCCATTCCCCCCACCATCACACCCACTCCAGGTACTGGCTCCGACCCCACTCCCAGCTCTACACCCACACCAGCTCCCAGCTCTGCCGAGTTTTCACCATCCCCCCAGACCTCCCCCTCACTGTGGACGAACGATCAGTCCTCAGCAAAGGACTCACCTTCGTCCCCGTCCGTCCACGCATCAATGAATTTAATACACGCCGTGACATCGAACAATTCTTCCGTCGCCTCCGCCTCCGAGCTTACTTTCACAATCAGGACTCCCGCCCACCTTCCGAGGACCCCTTCGCCCACCTCCAACACACTGCATCCACCTGGACACCCCGCGCTGGCCTATTACCTGCCCTCGACCTCTTCATTTCCAACTGCCGCCGGGACATTAACCGCCTCAACCTGTCGACCCCCCTCCCCCATTCCAACCTCTCACCCTCACAACGCGCAGCCCTCCAATCCCTCTGCTCCAATCCTGACCTCACCATCAAGCCAGCGGACAAAGGGGGCACAGTGGTAGTCTGGCGCACTGACCTCTACATCGCTGAAGCCAAAAGCCAACTCGAGGACACCTCTTCCTACCGCCCCCTTGACCATGACCCCACCGCCCATCACCAAACCACCATCTCCCAGACCATACAGAACCTCATCACCTCAGGAGATCTCCCACCCACAGCTTCCAACCTCATAGTCCGGGAACCCCGCACTGCCCGGTTCTACCTCCTTCCCAAGATCCACAAGCCTGACCACCCTGGCCGACCCATTGTCTCAGCATGCTCCTGCCCCACTGAACTCATCTCTACCTACCTCGACACTGTCCTATCCCCCCTAGTCCAGGAACTGCCCACATACGTTCGAGACACCACCCACGCCCTCCACCTCCTCCAAGACTTCCGTTTACCCGGCCCCCAACACCTCATCTTCACCATGGATATCCAGTCCCTCTACACCTCCATCCGCCATGACAAGGGCCTCCAAGCCCTCCGTTTTTTCCTCTCCAGACGTTCCCAACAGTACCCCTCCACCGACACTCTCATTCGTTTGGCCGAACTGGTCCTCACCCTTAACAATTTCTCCTTTGAATCCTCCCACTTCCTCCAGACCAAAGGGGTAGCCATGGGCACACGTATGGGCCCCAGCTATGCCTGTCTCTTTGTTGGCTACGTAGAGCAGTTGATCTTCCGTAATTACACCGGCACCACTCCCCACCTCTTCCTCCGCTACATTGATGACTGCATTGGCGCCACCTCGTGCTCCCGCGAGGAGGTTGAGCAATTCATCAACTTCACCAACACATTCCACCCTGACCTTAAATTTACCTGGACCATCTCTGACACCTCCCTCCCCTTCCTGGACCTCTCCATCTCCATCAGTGACGACCGACTTGACCCACCGACTCCCACAGCTACCTGGATTACACCTCTTCCCACCCTACCTCTTGCAAAAATGCCATCCCGTATTCCCAATTCCTCCGCCTCCGCCGTATCTGCTCCCAGGAGGACCAGTTCCACCACAGAACACACCAGATGGCCTCCTTCTTTAGAGACCGCAATTTCCCTTCCCACGTGGTTAAAGATGCCCTCCAACGCATCTCATCCACATCCCGCACCTCCGCCCTCAGACCCAACCCCTCCAACCGCAACAAGGACAGAACGCCCCTGGTGCTCACCTTCCACCCTACCAACCTTCGCATAAACCAAATCATCCGCCGACATTTCCGCCACCTCCAAACAGACCCCACCACCAGGGATATATTTCCCTCCCCACCCCTCTCCGCCTTCCGCAAAGACCGTTCCCTCCGTGACTACCTGGTCAGGTCCACGCCCCCCTACGACCCACCCTCCCATCCTGGCACTTTCCCCTGCCACCGCAGGAACTGTAAAACCTGCGCCCACACTTCCTCCCTCACCTCTATCCAAGGCCCCAAAGGAGCTTTCCACATCCATCAAAGTTTTACCTGCACATCCACTAATATCATCTATTGTATCCGTTGCTCCCGATGCGGTCTCCTCTACATTGGGGAGACTGGACGCCTCCTAGCAGAGCGCTTTAGGGAACATCTCCGAGACACCCGCACCAATCAACCACATCGCCCAGTGGCTCAACATTTCAACTCCCCCTCCCACTCTGCCGAGGATATGGAGGTGCTGGGCCTCCTCCACCGCCGCTCCCTCACCACCAGATGCCTGGAGGAAGAACGCCTCATCTTCCGCCTCGGAACACTTCAACCCCAGGGCATCAATGTGGATTTCAACAGTTTCCTCATTTCCCCTTCCCCCACCTCATCCTAGCTTCTAACCTCCAGAAACTCGATCCCCTGACCTGTCCGGACTTGTCCGACCTGCCCAGCTCCTTTTCCACCTATCCACTCCACCCTCTCCTCCCTGACCTATCACCTTCATCTCCTTCCCCACTGACCTATTGTACTCTATGCCACTCTCTCCCCACCCCCACCCTCCTCTAGCTTATCTCTCCACGCTTCAGGCTCTCTGCCTTTATTCCTGATGAAGGGCTTTTGCCCGAAACGTCGATTTTGCCTGTTCTCGGATGCTGCCTGAATTGCTGTGCTCTTCCAGCACCACTGATCCAGAATCAAATATTTAGCTGCTCTAATCTAATTTTCTAGCATTTCATATGCCTTGGCATACTTCTTGAATGTTATGAGTGTTTCTGCATCTACCATCCTTACAGTCAGTCAGTTCCACATTCCCACCATCTGCTAAGTAAATTTACTCCACATCCCCTCTAAACCTCCTATCCCTTACCTTAAAATCTATTTCCCGGGCCCTGGTCCTTTTGCAAAAGGAAAATGTTTCTTCCTGTCTACCTTATCTATGCCACTCAATTTTATACATCTCAAAAGTGACCTCCTTAGTCTCCTATTCTCCAAGTAAAACAATGCTAATCTTTCTGCCACTCAGCCAATTCTGGATCCAATTCACCAAATTTTCTTGAATCTCACGTTTACGATCAGTCTCCCATTCATGACCTTAACAAAAGTTTTGGAAGAACTCTTTATTCACAAGTGTTGACTCTAATTTTGGTTTTTTTTCAGCAGAATTATAGAAAAAAGACTAATTATATCAACTTTTTGTTAAAGAGAAAGGTAATCAGCTGGGAATTCTTACATGTACTTCTTGCTCAGTCCCATTCCGGATACCTTATTCAATATCCGTTTTGAAAGGATTGCAAAAAAAAAGAGGAAATACAGGGGAGTTTAATTTTGTTAAGCATAACCCAAAAGATGCTACAAAGCCTCAAAGTTCCTGCTGATGCAATTGATTTACCTTTTACCTGCAAACATTTATTTCTCTGAATTGTTATGGTGCAGAAGGAGGCCATTGTGCCTACACCAGCTCTTCAAACGAGCAGCATTACCTAATACTAAACAGACTACTGTTGGTCAGAAAATAGGAACTTGTCCTACTTATCTCAATCCTCTCGCTGGCCGAGCACAAGCCAATCTGCTATTTTAAATAGATAAACAAAAATAATGTATAAAGGGCAAGGGGGGAAGCAATCAGAAATTGTACACATTACATACTAAAAAACTATTCTAACATGGGATATTACAGCCGAATCCAATGCTGCTTATATACAAACATCCACACACAAATTTCTAACAGGGACTCAACAGGTGATGATCAGAAGGAGGAGAAAGTGAGAATTGTAGGTGCTGAGATCAAAGTCAGCAGGATCCAAGATGGTGGCGACCCAGCAAGTCTGAGTCTATAGTGCTCTTCCCAAGACTTGGGTAAAGTGGGTCACCCACCCCCACCACACTCACCAAATCATTCATAATAGCTGTTTAATTTAATTAGTTGCTTAATATTACATTTAAACATCAAATACTTAGCAAAAATGACCAAAGGGAAGGGACCCCACAGCTCTCAGCAAGCAGGAGCCCCTCCCCCACACTCTCCAGCTGCAGCAGAGGCGTCCACAGCCGCCCCGGGGGACTTACCGACAGTGACAAGCCTTGTGGAGATGATCTCCAAGCTGGACGCGAAGATCGACGCTTTTATCGAGGAGTCCCGAAGTCGATGGGACTCACTCTCGGCGGCGCTGCAGAAGCGCGACCGAGACATTAAGGAGATCGAGCGCCGAGTCGGAGGGGCGGAGCTAAAGGTCGCGACCTCCGAAACTACAGCACAATCGGCCGTGGATCAGGTCCGGACTCTCGAACAGCGAGTCCAGACCTTAGAGAATCACATTGATGACCTCGATAATCGAGGTCGTCGAAAAATATTCGTTTGCTGGGCCTTCCCGAATGGGAGGAGAAAGGCCAGCTTACAGCATTCCTCCAGCAGTGGCTGCCATAGCTTTTAAATCTGGAAGCTGGATCAGGCCAGATAAGGGTAGAATGGGCCTACCGGGTCGCAATACGTGGGCCCGGCTCGAACCAGCGCCCACGCCCAGTCCTGTTCCAGCTGCAGAGCTATAGGGAGAGGCAGATACTCCTAGAAGCTTCTAGAAATCTTGGAAAAGACCCCCAAGCTATGACCTATAAAGGATCCAAGATCATGTTATCTCAGGACGTTTCCCCAGCTCTGGTCCGAAAGAGGAAGGCATTCGACAAGGCGAAGAAGCGTTTAAGGGACTTAAATATTCAATACTCTTTACGCTACCCAGCGATGCTACGCTTTAACCATGAAGGATCCGTGCATAACTTCGGATCGCCAGAAAAGGCTAAGGAATTCTTGGACTCTCTTAGATAAATTATAAGAGATAATGGATGTTGGTTTGCCTTTCCCCCCACTTTGGTTTATATTCCCCCCCTTTTTTTTTCTTTTTTCTTACCTTACTTTTTAATACCATCATGGGGGGTGGGGAGAGGGATTTGATTTTCTCCCCCACCCCCGCCTTGGGGTTGGGTTTTTTTATTATTTTATGTATATATGTGAGTATGTATGTATATGTGAGTATGTATATATGTATGTGTGTATATGTATGTATGTATAAGCCGGGGGGTTTGGTTAGTATTGGTGGGGGGAGGTGGTTACCTTATTCTATTTTACCTCTGTCTTTAGGAGCGGGGTTGTTTTTCCCTTGTTATTTTGTATTATTATATTTAATTATTATTTGTTGATGTGGTAATTTCATAGTTATATGTTTATATATGGTATTAACATTATCAAATATATCCAGGTGTTGGTATGGGTGGGGGTAGGGTGCTCACTGTTAACTCTAGCTTTGTATTATATTTGAATTCTCGTCATTTTATTGAGGAGCACCTGGGTCAAGGGTGGGGCATTGGTTGGGAGAGGATATGATGGACTTTTGAAAAGAAAGTGACACCCCCTGGGAACAAGGGGGAAAATCTCCACTTAAATATGTTTTTTTTTTATTATTTAGAAATAGTTTTTTATTATACTGTTGTGAGTGTAGTAGAGAGCCTTTATTTTTGTAAATTTTATATGCTTTATGCTCGGGATGTTCTGGATAGGGTTCCCCCTCCCGAGGGGTCTCGGATTTGCCCGGATGATTATGGCTGATCAGTCGGTTAAGTGGTGTACCTGGAATGTCAAGGGGAGTAATTCGCCACTCAAAAGGATGAAAATATTATCAAATCTTAAGAAGGAAAGAGTTGATATAGCTCTCCTCCAGGAGACACACCTGTCGGATAAAGAACACTTGAAATTACGACAGGATGGATTTGATCAGGCCTTTTTTTCTTCTTTTAGCTCAAAAAGCAGGGGAGTTGTTATTCTTGTTCGGAAGAATTTCCCTTTCAAAATCCTAAATCAGATTAAAGATGAATCTGGATGATATATTTTGATTAAAGCCCTTATAAATGGAGAGGAACATGGGATTTTAAATTTGTACTGCCCCCCGGCACACCCCTTTAAATTTATAACGGAAGCCTTTTCAAAATTGATGGCTTTTGGTGCCTGCCATACAATTATAGGGGGAGACTTTAATTGTATTATGGATCCGGAAATAGATAGGATTCCCAAGAGTACTGAAGGAGTATCTCCCAGATCTCGACAATTGGTGGATCTGAACAAAGAATTAGGATTAGTAGTTGTATGGAGATGTCTTCATCCACAGGGCAGAGATTTTTCTTTCTACTCCAATCCACATAAATGTCATACCAGAATTGATATGTTTTTTGCCCCCTCGATTTTTTTAAATTCGTATCATCCGGTAAAATAGGTAGTATAGCAATTTCCGACCACGCTGCTGTGTATATGGAAACTAAGGCGAAAAACAATGGGACATCCCCTCGACATTGGCGTATGGACCCCTCCCTAATGAAAGATAGTAAATTTGTAAAGTACTTCTCTCAAGAATTTAAAACTTTTTTAGAAATTAATTCAGGTACGGCTCGTAACCCATCAATGATGTGGGAGACCATCAAAGCTTACATGCGAGGTTTGATCATCTCCTACTCAGCGACCCAGAAAAAATTGAAGGGAGAACAACAGCGTCTGCTTGAAGCTCGCTTAAAAGCAGCTGAAACAGCATACACTGATAGACCTTCTATTATTAAATTGCAAAGGATTACGGCTCTTAGGACAGCTCTAAACACTACGCTTACCCAAACGGCTAAGAGGGAAATATTATTTGCAAAACAAAGGTTATATGAATATGGCGACAAACCGGGTAGATACTTAGCATTTCTTGCAAAAAGATCAAAGTCAAAAAGTGTGCTTTTCCACCATGATAATATGAAGAAGCCCAGCTCCTTTGATCTCCATAAAACAAGTCCAATTGAAACACTCCTCCGAGCAGCATGGCTGAAACAATTCAAATTGGAGTTTCACAACAGGATAAGTTCCCAATGGCAGAACAGGAAGTGGGCGCCACTCCTACTGGTTTGTTAGGAGCCAGCACACAGGCAATTGCAATTTAAATTCAACAAACCTGTGGCAAGCACTGGAGTCACTCGCAATTATGCAACTTATAGCACTGGATACTCATTCATGAATCCTGCCACTGGATGACAAAGCAGCAGCTATGAGCAGACTATAACATCCCTGGTCAGACAGGGAGGCTCTGCATCACAGCCACACTCACCTCCACTGTAACAGCACTTTGTTCAAATTCTCATTGAAACCTGTTATCACCATCAAAGATCCCACCCCCACATTACTCCCCAATCACTCCTGCCTAACCTCATACATTCAAGCCCTTTCAAGTGTCCCCATGTCAAAGCCCAGATGATTTAGCAATGCTTCCTCACAGATTCGCCTCCAGATTACTGTAGGTACACTTTGTTATGATGATGCAAGGTCTGAATTCCAGATCATGGTATGCTGATTGACACATGTTCAAATATGAAGCAGATGTCCTCAGGATCTGTATTCATCAGTGTGGTTGTAAAACCAAAGGTGCACTGCACTTCTCTTGCTTTTCTAGGTAGTAGAAAACATAGTTTCAGAGCTCCCAGAGGTAGCCAATAATGGTTAGTAGACATCCTAATGAGACAGTGAATCTTAGCAATGGAATCAAGAGTTTTGATTTTTGATTTATTGTTGTCACATGTACTGAGATACAGTGAAAAGCGTTGTTTTGTGTGTTCTACGGGCAGATCATACCATACAGGTAGCAGAACAGAGTGCAGAATAGTGTTACAGCCACAAAGATGCAGAGAAACAGAGATAACACTAACATTTGAGAAGTAACTAACACATTCTTGGATGAAATCAGATGTATATTAGGTTGCCACACTATCCCGTGCTCATTTCTCCATGGTCCCAGCAACCAATAAGGCTGATGGACATGCATGGCGTTCTGAGGATCACTTCATTCATCCTCACCAGAGGAGTGTTGCTCCTCCCTCCCATCCTGTTCCGACTATTCACAGAGTTGCATGGCCCTGCAAAATGGTCCACAACACACCATGACTGTATACAATCCCCACTGTGGTGCCGACTGCAGAGGCCCTCAAGACTGGTCAAGGCAGTAAAATACATTTTCAGCAAGCCAATGATTTGTCCAATTAATTCTATTTCACTGCTTTCCCACATCACTGTGGGAATGCCTCAAATAGTATCATTAACCAGGGAGATGAGGTTATCAAACTGGACTGGGGTCTCAAATAGTTCTAAGCTACAAATTGGGCAAAATAGAAAAGTCAAGAAAAGTCCCTGGTTAACAAACAAAGAGCAACCGCTGACCCTGTGACAGTAAACATGCCATCTCTTCCCTTTGATCTTAACAGCATCATTGAAGTATTCCTCCTCTCATCCTAGGATCTCACTCCAATTTACCTTGACAAATCCTTACAATCCCAGGACTGACTAGCTGAGGCCTTCCACTATCCCTATCTCCAAACAGATCTGCTCCCCCACCCACCAATGCATTAAAAATTGGATTATATTTGCAGGAGTTCATACGAATGAGGGTAGGGGGATTTCAGATTATAGAAACTTAAAATTCCAACAAAAGTCCAGAGACAATATATTCCTGTTAGGGTGAAAGTCCTGAAGAAGGGTTACACCTGCAATGCTGAATTCTCCACCTCCTGGTTTGCTGTGTTTTTCCAGCCTTTTGCTTGTCTACTTAGGATGAGGCTGATGGGTGCAGGGAATGCTGGATGACACGAGAAATTGAGGTTTCGGTTAAGAAAAAAAATGTCAGGTATAGACAGCAGAGATCAAATGAATCCTTAGAAGAGTACAAAGGCAATAGGAGTATACTTAAGAGGGAAATCAGGAGGGCAAATAGTGAACATGAGATAGCTTTGACAAATAGGGTAAACTAAAGGGATTCTATAAATACATAAAGGACAAAAAGGTAACTAGGGAGAGAAGCGGGCCCCTCAAAAATCAGCAACGCAGCCTATGTGTGGAACCGGAGGACATGGGGGAAGATAATAAATGAGTATTTTGCATCAGTGTTTACTGTGGAGAAGGACATGGAAGATATAGACTTTGGGGAAATAGTGACCTTAGTGACATTCGCAAATTTACTAACCCATCCTTTGACCCCTCAACCAGGTCATTTATAAAAGTGACAAACAGCAGTGGCCCCAAAACAGATCTTTGCGGTACACCACTAGTAACTGAACTCCGGGATTAACATTTCCCATCAACCACCGCCCTGTGTCTTCTTTCAGCTAGCCAATTTCTGATCCAAGCCACTAGGTCACCCTCAATCCTATGCCTCTGTATTTTGTGCAATAGCCTACTGTGGGGAACCTTACCAAACGCCTTATTAAGTCCATATATACCACATCAACCGCTTTACCCTCATCCATCTGTTTGGTCACCTTCTCAAAGAACTCAATAAGGTTCGTGAGGCACAATCTACCCTTCACAAAACTATGTTGCCTATCCCTAAATAACTTATTCCTTTCTAGATTATTAAAATCCTCTCTCATAACCTTCTCCAACAACCTTTACCCACAACCGAACAAAGGCTAACTGGTCTATAATTACCAAGGGTTTAGCTTAGAGTGGTGCTGGAAAAGCACAGCAGTTCAGGCAGCATCCAACGAGCAGTAAAATCAACGTTTCGGGTAAAAGCCCTTCATCAGGAATACAGGCAGAGAGCCTGAAGGGTGGAGAGATAAATGAGAGGAGGGTGGGGATGGGGAGAAAGTAGCATAGAGTACAATAGGTGAGTGGGGGAGGGAATGAAGGTGATAGGTTGGGGAGGAGGGTGGAGTGGATAGGTGGAAAGGAAGATAGGCAGGTAAGACAAGTCATGGGGACAGTGCTGAGCTGGAAGTTTGGAGCTGGGGTGAGGTGGAGGAAGGGGAAATGAGGAAACTGGTGAAGTCCACATTGATGCCCTGGGGTTGAAGTGTTCCGAGGCGGAAGATGAGGCGTTCTTCCTCCAGGCATCGGGTGGTGAGGGAGCGGTGGTGAAGGAGGCCCAGGACCTCCATGTCCTCGGCTGAGTGGGAGGGGAAGTTGAAACATTGGGCCACAGGGTGGTGTGGTTGATTGGTGCAGGTGTTCCGGAGATGTTCCCTAAAGCGCTCTGCTAGGAGGCGTCCAGTTTCCCCAATGTAGAGGAGACTGCATCGAGAGCAACGGATACAATAAATGATATTGGTGGATGTGCAGGTAAAACTTTGATGGATGAGGAAGGCTCCTTTGGAGCCTTGGATGGAGGTGAGGAAGGAGGTGTGCGTGCAGGTTTTGCAATTCCTGCGGTGGCAGGGGAAGGTGCCAGGACGGGAGGGTGGGTTGTTGGGGGGGGCGTAGTCACGGAGGGAACGGTCTTTCGGAAGGTGGAAAAGGGTGGGGAGGGAAATATATCCCTGGTGGTGGGGTCCGTTTGGACGTGGCGGAAATGTCGGCGGATGATTTGGTTTATGCGAAGGTTAGTAGGGTGGAAGGTGAGCACCAGGAGGATTCTGTCCTTGTTATGGTTGGAGGGGTGGGGTCTGAGGGCAGAGGTGCGGGATGTGGACGAGATGCATTAGAGGGCATCTTTAACCATGTGGGAAGGGAAACTGCGGTCTCTAAAGAAGGCAGCCATCTGGTGTGTTCTATGGTGGAACGGTTCTCCTGGGAGCAGATACAGCGGAGGAATTGGGAATAGGGAATGGCATTTTTGCAGGAGGTAGGATGGGAAGAGGTGTAATCCAGGTAGCTATGGGAGTCAGTGGGTTTGTAAACAGTGACGGCGTCAAGTCGGTCGTCATTAATGGAGATGGAGACGTCCAGGAAGCGGAGGGAGGTGTCAGAGATGGTCCAGGTAAATTTAAGGTCAGGGTGGAATGTATTGGTGAAGTTGATGAATTGCTCAACCTGCTCGCGGGAACATGAGGTGGCGCCAATGCAGTCATCAATGTAGCGGAGGAAGAGGTGTAGAGTGGTGTCGGTGTAATTACAGAAGATGGACTGTTCTACATAGCCAACAAAGAGACAGGCATAGCTGGGGCCCATACTGGTGCCCATGGCTACCCCTTTGGTCTGGAGGAAGTGGAAGGATTCAAAGGAGAAATTGTTAAGGGTGTGGACTAGTTCGGCCAAACGAATGAGAGTGTCGGTGGAAGGGTACTGTTGGGAACGTCGGGAGAGGAAGAAACGGAGGGCTTGGAGGCCCTGGTCATGGCGGATGGAGGTGTAGAAGGACTGGATATCCATGCTGAAGATGAGGAGTTGGGGGCCGGGGAAACGGAAGTCTTGGAGGAGGTGGAGGGCGTGGGTGGTGTCTCAAACTTATGTGGGGAGTTCCTGGACTAGGAGGGATAGGGCAGTGTCGAGGTGGGTAGAAATGAGTTCAGTGGGGCAGGAGCATGCTGAGACAATGGGTTGGCCAGGGTGGTCAGGCTTGTGGATCTTGGGAAGGAGGTAGAACCGGGCACTGCGGAGTTCCTGGACTTTGAGGTTGGAAGCTGTGGGTGGGAGATCTCCTGAGGTGATGAGGTTCTGGGACATGATGGTTTGGTGATGGGGGGGGTAGGGTCATGGTCGAGGGGGCGGTAGGAAGAGGTGTCCTCGAGTTGGCGTCTGGCTTCAGCGGTGTAGAGGTCAGTGCGCCAGACTACCACTGTGCCCCCTTTATCTGCTGGCTTGATGGTGAGGTCGGGATTGGAGCAGAGGGATTGAGGGTGAGAGGTTGGAGTGGGGCAGGGGGGTAGACAGGTTGAGGTGATTAATGTCCCGGCGGCAGTTGGAAATGAAGAGGTCGAGGATGGGTAATAGTCCAGCAGGGGGTGTCCAGGTGGCTGCAGTGTGTTGGAGGTGGGCGAAGGGGTCCTTGGAAGGTGGGCGGGAGTCCCGATTGTAAAAGTAAGCTCGGAGGTGGAGGAAGAAGTGTTCGATGTCACAGCGTGTATTAAATTCATTGATGCGTGGGTGGAGGGAGATGATGGGGTGTCCTTTGCTGAGGACTGATCGTTCGTCCTCAGTGAGGGGGAGGTCTGGAGGGATGGTGAAAACTTGGCAGGACTGGCAGCTGGGATCTGGTGTGGGTGTGGAGCTGGGATGGGGGCGGAGCCTGTAACTGGAGTGGGTGTGATGGTGGGGGGAATGGGGATGGAGTCATGAGCAGGGGTAGTGTTCCCCTCAGGGCTCTGGGGGGCAGGGATGGTGACAGTGGGATCTGTGGGGGGCATGTCAGCAGAATGCAGGCTAGTGGCGTTGGTGGGGGCGGAAGTGGTGGCAGACATGGCAGTGGGGGGGGGGGGGGCGGAAGTCACTGAGCGTGTGACATCAGCGATGATGTGAGGGTCGGAAGTGATGTCACGTGTGGTGCATGAGGAATTGTGAGGGGTGGAAGTGGCTGTCTAAGCGGCCATGATGGGGGCAGAAGTGACGTCATCAATCAGCGTGGGGATGGTAACTGCACCAGTCGCATGGCTAATGGCGTCCGAGCAGTTCCAGAGGCCGGGGGAATCTACTGGAATGTTTGAGGAGCACTGGTTATGGAGATGGGTAGATAAAAATTTGTTGTACTTACAGTTTTTGATGTTTGAGATGGAGTTGAAATACTGTTTGTTGAGAGTATGAATTCTCCTGAGGATGTAGTACAGAGTCAGTCCTTTGCAGTTTTGAGAGACTGTGGCCCTCAGCTGAGGCAGGGCTGACTGTAGAGAGGTTAGGTACCAGTGCATTGCTGTGAGTGTGGAGCAGAGGATCTTGAAGGAGAACCGTTGCTGGTGTTTTTGAATCTGTAGTCTGTACTGTTTGTCCTGTTCGGTTCCGAACTCTGCTGGTTTAAAGGTGGTCCGGAGTCCGTGTGGGATGAGTTGGTTACGGAGGCAGGCACTGAGGAAGCAAATGTGGCTGTAGTTGAGACTCTGTTTCAGGACATGGATGAAGAGCTTCAGGGCAGAGGAAATGACCTGGGAGTTGCAGTGGGAGAGGGACTCCCTGAGATTCTTGTAGAGAGAGGAGGAAAACTTCTTCACGGTAGGCATCCTTGCAAGAGGATTCGCAGTAGGGTTAAATCAACTAAGGTAAAAACAATGACTGCAGATGCTAGAAACCAGAGTTTAGATTAGAGTGGTGCTGGAAAAGCACAGCAGTTCAGGCAGCATCCGAGGAGCAGTATATAATTACCAAGGTTGTCTCTACTCCCCTTCTTGAACAAGAGGACAACATTTGCAATCCTCCAGTCTTCTGACACTATTCCTGCAGACAATAATGGCATAAAGATCAAAGCCAAAGGCTCAGCAATCTCCTCCCTGGATTCCCAGAGAATCCTATGATAAATCCCACCCGGCACAGGGGATCTATCTATTTTCACACTTTCCAGAATTGCTAACACCTCCTTCTTGTGAACCTCAATCCTGTCTAGTCTAGTAGCCTGTATCCCAGTATTGTCCCCGACAACACTGTCTTCTTCCAATGTGAATACCGACTAAAAATATTCATTTAGCGCTTCTCCTTTCTCCTCGAACTCCACGCACAACTTCCCATTACTGCCCTTGATTGGCCCTAATCTTACTCTAGTCATGCTTTTATTTCTGATATACCTATAGAAAGCTTTAGGCCTTCCCTTGAACCTATCTGCCAATGACTTCTCATGTCCCCTCCTCGCTCTTAGTTCTCTCTTTCCTGGCTAACTTGTAACTCTCAAGCTCCTTAACTGAACCTTCACATCTCATCGTAACATAAGCCGCCTTCTTCCTCTTGACAAGAGATTCAACTTCTTTAGTAAACCATGGCTCCCTCACTCGACCACTTCCACCCTACCTGACAGGTACATACTTATCAAGGACATGCTATAGCTGTTCCTTGAATAAGCTCCACATTTCAATTGTGCCCATCCCCTGCAGTTTCCTTCCTCATCCTATGCATCCTAAATCTTGCCTATTCGCATTGTAATTCCCTTTCCCCCAGATATAACTCTTGACCTGCAGTATACATCCATCCCTTTCCATCACTAAAGTAAACATAATCGAATTGTGGTCACTATCACCAAAGTACTCACCTGCATCCAAATCAAACACCTGTACCAAATCCAATGTGGCCTCACCCTTTGTGGGCCTGTCTACATACTGCATCAGGAAGCCCTCCTGCATACATTGGACAAAAACTGACCTATTTAAAGTACTCGAACTATAGTATTTCTAGTCAATATTTGGAAAGTTAAAGTTCCCCCATAACAATCACCCTGTTACTCTCGCTCCTATCCAGAATCATCTTTGCTATCCTTTCCTCTACATCTCTGGAACTATTCAGAGGCCTACAGAAAACTCCCAGAGTGACCTCTCCTTTCCCGTTTCTAACCTCAGCCCATAATACCTCAGTAGACGAGTCCTCAAAAGTCTTTTCTGCCACTGTAATACTGTCCTTGACGAACAATGCCACACTCAATGTATAGCATTGGGGTTTGCAGGTGGCAGGTTTGCACTTGCAGTCTGTGTTTGTCATTGCTTTGTGGGTGGTACAGTGGCTCATTGGTTAGCTCTGCTGCCTCACAGTGCCAGGGGTGCGAGTTCGATTCCCGCCTTAGGTGGCTGTCAGTGTGGAGTTTGCACATTCTCCCAGTGTCTGCGCGGGTTTCCTCCAGTCCAAAGATTTGCAGGTCAAGTGAGTTGGCCATGCTAAATTGCCCATAGTGTTAGGTGCATCAGTCAGGGGTAAATATAGGGTAGGGGAATGGGTCTGGAGGGAGTACTCTTCGGTGGGTCGGAGTGGACAGGCCAAATGCCCTGCTTCCATATTATAGCGAATCCAATAGAGGCTTTTTTACCATCTTCTCTGTTCTTGCTTAAACATCTAAATCCCGGAACTGCAACAACTTTTCCTGTGCCTGCTCTATCTAGGTCTCCGAAATGGCCACAACATCAAAGTCCCAGGTACCAACACATGCTGCAAGTTCACCCATCTTATTCCGGATGCTCATGACATTGAAGTAGACATATTTGAAACCACCTTCCTGCTTGCTGGTGCACTCTTGCGACCTTGAAACCTTATTTTTGACCTCACTACTCTCAACCTCCTGGATACTGGAACTCCAATTTATGTTCCCATCTCCCTGCTGAATTAATGTAAATCCTTCCAAAGAGTATTAGTAAATCTCTCTCACAGGGTACTGGTAGCCCTCTGGTTCAGGTATAGACCATCCTGTTTGAAGAGGTCCCACCTACCCAAGAATGAGCCCCAATTATCCAGATATCTGAAACCCTCCCTCTTAAACCATCCTTGTAGCCATGTGTTCAACTCCTCTCTCTCCTTATTCCTCGCCTCGCTAGCATGTGGCTCAGGCAACAAACCAGAGATAATGACTCTCTGTTCCAGCTCCAAACTTCCACCCTAACTCCCTGAATTTCTGCCTTAAATCTCCATCTCTTTTCCTACCTATGTCGTTAAGGCCTATGTGGACCACAACTTGGGGCTGCTCCCCCTCCCCCTCAAGGATCCTGAAAACATGATCCGAGACATCACAAACCCTGGCACCTGGGTGGCAACACACCAACCGCGAGTCTCTCACATTCCCAGAGAACCTCCTATCTGTCCCCCTAACTATGGAATCCCGAATGACTAACGCTCTGCTCGTCTTTCCCCCCTTCTCTTCTGAGCAATAGGGACAGACTCTGTGGCAGAGACCTGTACTCCATGGCTTATCCCTGGTCAGTCGATCGCCCACAACAGTATCCAAACAGTACACTTGTTATTGAGGGGAACGGCCACAGGGGATCCTTGCATTGTCTGCCGGTTCTCTTTCCGTCCCCTGCATTGTTGGCCGGTTCTCTTTCCGTCCCCTGACTGTAACCCATCTGCCTTTTACGTACCTGAAGTGTGACTACCTCCATGTAACTCCTCTCAATAACCCCCTCCACCTCCCGAATGATCCGAAGGTCATCCAGCTCCAGTTCCCTAACTCGGTTTTCGAGGAGTTGGAGTTGGGTGCACTTCCCACAGATGAAGTTACCAGGGGCAATAGTGGTGACCCTTACTTCCACATTCTGCAGGAGGAACATTCAACCGCCTTAACCCCCATTCCCACTATTCTAAATTCCCAAAGAGGCTATTGATAAACAAACAATTTAAAAAAAACTAGTTACCTTATCAATCCGATGCACAGAACCTTTTTTTTTTGGTTAGAGGAAGAGGATGGGTGGGTGACACTACCTAAGTAATGTTTTAGGTAATGCAACCGCCCAAATATATTACTTCACTTACTCAGCAGTCCGCAGTCCACTCCTGCTCAGTGTGCGCTCCGCCTATTCATGAGGTAAGTTTTTAAAGCAATGATTTACCTTCCCAGCAGCCTCTCTCTTCGCTGCACCCAAAAATGGAGGCCTGACTCTTAAGGGAAGTTCCTTTTAAGTGGGAAACTTACTTCCCTGCAGCTCCCGCTCTTCTCGTTGCTCCCTGATCAGGTGCACCATAGAACTCTGTGGGAAGCGAGGGAAGTGATTGCTGGGTTCCTTGCTGAGATATTTATACCATTGATAAGTCACAAGTGAGGTGCCGGAAGACTGGAGGTTGGCTAATGTGGTATCACTGTTTCAGAAATATAGTATGGAAAAGGCAGGGAACAACAGACCAGTGAGTTTGACATTGGTGGTGGACAAGTTGTTAGAGGGAATCCTGAGGGACAGGATTTACATGTCTTTGGAAAGGCAAGCATGGATTAGAGATAGTCAACATGGATTTGTGTATGGGAAATTGTGTCTCATGAACTTTGGGTGACCCTATAGAGGTTTATAAAATTATGAAGGGCATGGATAGGGTAAACAGACAAGGTATTTTCCCTGGGGTGGGGGAGTCCAGAACCAGGTATAGGGTGAGAGGGGAAAAATTTAAAAAGGGACCTAAGGAGAAACTTCTTTACGCAGAGAGTGGTGTGTATGGAATGAGCTGTCAGAGGAAGAGGTGGAGACTGGTACAATTACAACATTTAAAAGGCATCTGGATGGATGGATGAATAGGAAGGGTTTAGAAGTGGGCCAAGTGCTGGCAAATGGGACTAGATTAGGTTAGGATATCTGGTCTGCATGGACGAGTTGGACCGAAGGATCTGTTTCTGTGCTGCACATCTCTATGACTCTATGTCTAAACAGGGTTTATGTCCCTGATGACAGGAGAGGCCAGAACCAGAGGTCACAGTTTAAGGGCACATGGTAAACCTTTAGGACGTAGATGAGAGTAATGTCTTAACTCAGAGTGGTGAGCCTGTGCAATTCACTGAAAGTAGTTGAGGCTAACACATTACATGATTCTGAGGAGTTGGAATATAGCACTTGGGGATAAAGCAGGAACAAGCTGAGTTGGAACAATCAGTACCATATTGAATAGTGGAACAGGCTCACAGTGCTGAATAGCCTACTCCTATTTTGTACATTTCTATATATGGAACCTATCATCAGATAATCAGTTAGTGCAAGGCCCAGACAATCACTGTAATTCCACTGACCTAATCTTGGAATCCCAGCCCTCCAATGAAATCCCACCTGAGATTTCCATCTCCAAACCTCCACATTTTCCATCTTATAGATCCCAGTAAATACCAACCTGTGAATAAAACCTACAAATTGTATGGGTCGCATGAACCACTCTTTCATGAAACATTTTTCTTTTTAAAAAAAATCCCATAGGTTACCTGCTAGCTTTACTATTTCTTTTCCCTCCATAATGCATCTGAAAGATGCCTACACAAAAACTTGTGGGCCATGTGGTCAAAGTGGCTTTCAAGTCTGGTCTAAAAGCCCAAACAGCTCAGTTCCTACTTGTGCTTATTTACTCTGTTTTGTCTTGGCTGACTATCACGTTCATAGTTTCGCAAAATGCTAATCAGAGCATTTTTAACTTGTTACTGAATAAGCTCCAAACCTACAAACAGATCCAGCAGGGACAACAACATCTTGAGCTCTTCTAACAAGTTCATGAGAACACGATCTATGCCTGGCCCGGAACTCTTATAAGAACTGTTCTAACCTCATGTAATAATTTCTGTGGAAACACTTTAAAAAAAAAGGCTCTTCAGCCATTTATCTGGTCTCTCTTTGCCAAGCTTCTACTAAGTTAAAAATCACACAACACCAGGTTATACTCCAACAGGTTTAATTGGAAGCACACTAGCTTTCGGAGCGACACTCCATCAGGTGATGAAGGAGCGTCGCTCCGAAAGCTAGTGTGCTTCCAATTAAACCTGTTGGACTATAACCTGGTGTTGTGCGATTTTTAACTTTGTACACCCCAGTCCAACACCGGCATCTCCAAATCAAAGCTTCTACTAAAGTTTTGACAGATAATTGTGACATCTCTTATGCAAATGCAGGACCTAAGACTTGCACAAGGCTCTACTGTACTGAACTAAGTGCTGGCCAATAACAACTTGTTGTTATATACACTATACAAAAGCAAAAGTAACTTTGCTGCTTCCAGTTACATTTCAATCTCCTCAATGTTGTTATACCTTCTCAATTCAATCTCCCTTGCGATAATACACAGCCCCACTTTCAATCTCCTCAGTGTTATAACACTTGCCACCCAAGTAAAGATGACTCACTTCTTTGATTTATTTCTAACCACTCATAGAAACATCTTGTATTCAGGTTGTATAGATGCCAGTGAACACTGGATTTTTCAGCTTTTTCAGATCGAATATACAATTAAAAAAGCAAATTTTGTTGTGCTCAGAAACCCTTCAAATAAACCCATTCTTTTGCTGGACAAATGGACTTAAATCAAAACAAAACTAGGATCTTCTGGGATGCTGCGTTAGGGGTGGAAATCAAATGGGCTTAAATCCATGAATGGATCGATTTTGAAAGGTTTTATTCCTATAATAAAAATATTAAAATAATTATGGAATTGATAAGTATGACAATCACTGTCGCGATTGAAACCCAAACATAGATTCTAACTTCTGCAAAGCCATTTCTCAAGGCAGTGACTTTGAGCAAACTGGTGGCAGCAGCCCTCCATTACTAATTTCAACCACAACAGTCATTTTATAGATTCACATTTGAGGCAGCAACGCGATCCTACCATCACCCAGTTATGCATTTTTTCCAAAAAACTGTCTCTTTATAACCAAGGGGAACTGAGGCAAATTCAGATGCTCTATCATTTCCCTACTTAAAAAGTGGCTAACTAAGCTCAAGACCGTGATCAACATTCTGGCATAGCATTCATTTTGCAGTTTTGTCTAACATCATTCAACTTAAATGCTCAGTACTGGTCTAAGAATGAAGATATGAACTTAGCATTTCCATTGTATGACAGATCAGTGCAACAAAATGATCATTCCAACTGGTCTGGTCACTATGTCCATACAAATCGCGGAGAAAGACCTACAGTTAATGTTGCATTTAAATTTTCTGATTCAGTATGTGGAAGTACCTACTAGAGAAGGTGCAAAACTTGACCTTCTCTTGGGAAATAAGGCAAGGAAGGTGACTGAGGTGTCAGTGGGGGAGCACTTTGGGGCTAGCGACCATTATTCTATTAGTTTTAAAATAGTGATGGTCAAGGATAGACCAGATCTAAACGCTGAAGTTCTAAATTGGAGGAAGGTTAATTTTGACGGTATTAGGGAAGAACTTTCAAAAGCTGATTGGGGGAAGATGTTCACAGATGAAGGGATGGCTGGAAAATGGGAAGCCTTCAGAAATGAGATAACATTTCTGGTGGGCGGCATGGTGGCACAGTGGTTAGCACTGCTGCCTCACAGCGCCAGAGACCCGGGTTCAATTCCCACCTCAGGCGATTGACTGTGTGGAGTTTGCACGTTCTCCACGTGTCTGTGTGGGTTTCCTCCGGGTGCTCCGGTTTCCTCCTACAGTCCAAAGATGTGCAGGTTAGGTGAATTGGCCGTGCTAAATTGCCCGTAGTGTTAGGTAAGGGGTAAATGTAGGGGTATGGGTGGGTTGCGCTTCGGCGGGTTGGTGTGGATTTGTTGGTCCGAAGGGCCTGTTTCCACACTGTAATGTAATCTAATGTAATCTGTAATCTAAACATGAGTCCAGAGTCAGTTTATTCCTGTTAGGGTGAAAGGAAAGACTGGTGGGTGTAGGGAATGCTGGATGTCAAGAGAAATTGAGGGTTTGGTTAAGAAAAAGAAGGAAGTGTATGTCAGGTATAGACAGGATAGATAGAGTGAATCCTTAGAAAAGTATAAAGGCAGTAGGAGTATACTTAGGAGGGAAATCAGGAGGGCAAAAAGGGGACATGAGATAGTTTTGGCAAATAGGGTTAAGGAGAATCCAAAGGGTTTTTACAAATACATTAAAGGACCAAAGGGTAACTAGGGAGAGATTAAGGCCCCTCAAAGATCAACAAGGCGGCCTTTATGTGGAGCCGCAGGAGATGGGGGAAGATGCTAAATGAGTATTTTGCATCAGTGTTTACTATGGAGAAGGACATGGAAGATATAGAATGAGGCCTGTGACCAGTGGAGTGCCACAAGGATCGGTGCTGGGTCCACTACTTTACGTCATTTATATAAATGATTAGGAGGTATAGTTAGTAAATTTGCAGATGACACCAAAATAGGGGGTGTAGTGGACAGCGAAGGGGGTTACCTCAGAGTACAACGGGATCTTGATCAGTTGGGCCAATGGACTGAGGATTGGCAGATGGAGTTTAATTTAGATAAATGTGAGGTGTTGCATTTTCAAAAGACAAATCTTAGCAGGACTTATACACTTAATGCTAAGGTCCTGGGGAGTGTTGCTGAACAAAGAGACCTTGGAGTGCAGGTTCATAGCTCCTTGAAAGTAGAGTCGCAGGTAGATAGGATAGTGAAGAAGGCGTTTGGTGTGCTTTCCTTTATTGGTCAGAGTATTGAGTACAGGAATTGGGAGGTCATGTTGCGGCTGTACAGGACATTGGTTAGGCCACTGTTGGAATATTGCATGCAATTCTGGTCTCCTTCCTATTGGAAAGATGTTGTGAAACTTGAAAGGGTTCAGAAAAGATTTACAAGGATGTTGCCAGGGTTGGAGGATTTGAGCTATAGGGAGAGGCTGTACAGGCTGGGGCTGTTTTCCCTGGAGCGTCGGAGGCTGAAGGGTGACCTTATAGAGGTTTATGAGGGGCATGGATAGGATAAATAGGTAAAGTCTTTTCCCTGGGGTCGGGGAGTCCAAAACTGGAGGGCATAGGTTTAGGGCGAGAGGGGAAGGATATAAAAGAGACCGAAAGGGCAACTTTTTCCACACAGAGGGTTTACGTGTATGGAATGACCTGCCAGAGGAAGTGGTGGAGGCTGGTACAATTGAAACATTTAAGAGGCATCTGGATGGGTATATGAATAGGAAGGGTTTGGAGGGATATGGGCCAGGTGCTGGCAGGTGGGACTGGATTGCATTGGGATATCTGGTCGGCATGGACAGGTTGGACCGAAGGGTCTGTTTCCATGCTGTACATCTCTATGTCTATGACTCTATGACTATGATAGGTTAAATAGACACAGTCTTTACCCTGAGAGTCCAGTACTAGAGGGCATAGGTTTAGGGTGAGAGGGGAAAGATATAAAGGGGACCGATGTGGCAACTTCTTCACGCAGACGGTGGCGAGTGTATGGAATGAGCTGCCAGAGGCTCGTACAATTAGAGCATTTAAGAGGCATCTGGATGGGTGTATGAATAGGAAGGGTTTAGAGGGCCATGTGCTGGCAAATGGGAGTTAATTAGGTTAGGATCTGGCTGGCATGGACGAGTTGGACTGAAGGGTCTGTTTCTATGCTGGACATCTTTATGACTCTATAAAATTACAGGGCAGCATGGTGGCTCAGTGGTTAACTCTGCTGCCTTGCAGCCAAGGACCCAGGTTTGATTCCACCCTCAGTGACTGCCTGTGTGAAGTTCACATGTGAAGTTCACACCTTCTCCCCATGTCTGCATGGGTGTCCTCCCACTGTCCAAAGATGTGCAGGTTAGGTGGATTGGCCAGGCCAAATTACCCATAGTGTCCTTGGATATGCAGGCTAGGTGGGTTAGTTTTGGGGAATACAGGGTTATGGGAATAGAGTGGGTCTAGGTTGGAAGTTCTTCGGCAGTTGAGTGTGGATTCGATGAGTTGAATAGTGTACTTCCACACTGTAGGGATTCTAGGATTCAACCAGTGCACAAAATATTTTAAACCCCAGTAAAAACTCCAGCTGAATATCTTAATTGGGGGCGTGGTCAAATGTTAAGTATGTAGCAGTTGTCCAACAGTCAAATTCCTCCAACCCCCACCTCACCAAAAAAAAACACTTGCTTCATGACTGGAACATATATGTACATTATGCAACTTCTGCCCCAGTTACCAGTGCAGGCAGGACAAACAAGACACACTCAGATTGCACACTCCTCAACGACACAGACTGTTTGCCACATTCATGAGGAATTTATTCTGGACAAACATTGCTCCATGGGGTAAAAACAATAACTGCAGATGCTGGAAACCAGATTCTGGATCAGTGGTGCTGGAAGAGCACAGCAATTCAGGCAGTATCCAACGAGCAGTGAAATCGACGTTTCAGGCAAAAGCCCTTCATCAGGAATAAAGGCAGAGAGCCTGAAGCGTGCAGAGATAAGCTAGGGGAGGGTGGGGGTGGGGAGAGAGTAGCATAGAGTACAATGGGTGAGTGGGGGAGGAGATGAAGGTGATAGGTCAGGGAGGAGAGGGTGAAGTGGATAGGTGGAAAAGGAGCTAGGCAGGTCGGACAAGTCCGGACAAGTCAAGGGGACAGTGCGGAGCTGGAAGTTTGAAACTAGGATGAGGTGGGGGAAGGGGAAATGAGGAAGCTGTTGAAGTCCACATTGATGCCCTGGGGTTGAAGTATTCCGAGGCGGAAGATGAGGCGTTCTTCCTCCAGGCGTCTGGTGGCGAGGTAGCGGCGGTGAAGGAGGCCCAGGACCTCCATGTCCTCGGCAGAGTGGGAGGGGGAGTTGAAATGTTGGGCCACGGGGCGGTTTGGTTGATTGGTGCGGGTGTCTCGGAGATGTTCCCTAAAGCGCTCTGCTAGGAGGCGCCCAGTCTCCCACCTCCTCCCTCACCTCTATCCAAGGCCCTAAAGGAGCCTTCCACATCCATCAAAGTTTTACCTGCACATCCACCAATATCATTTATTGTATCCATTGCTCCCGATGTGGTCACCTCTACATTGGGGAGACTGGGCGCCTCCTAGCAGAGCGCTTTAGGGAACATCTCCAAGTCACCCGCACCAATCAACCAAACCGCCCCGTGGCCCAACATTTCAACTCCCCCTCCCACTCTGCCGAGGACATGGAGGTCCTGGGCCTCCTTCACCGCCGCTCCCTCACCAGACGCCTGGAGGAAGAACGCCTCATCTTGCGCCTCGGAACACTTCAACCCCAGGGCATCAATATGGACTTCAACAGCTTCCTCATTTCCCCTTCCCCCACCTCATCCTAGTTTCAAACTTCCAGCTCCGCACTGTCCCATTGACTTGTCCGGACTTGTCCGACCTGCCTAGCTCCTTTTCCACCTATCCACTCCACCCTCTCCTCCCTGACCTATCACCTTCATCTCCTCCCCCACTCACCCATTGTACTCTATGCTACTCTCTCCCCACCCCCACCCTCCTCTAGCTTATCTCTCCAGGCTTCAGGCTCTCTGCCTTCATTCCTGATGAAGGGCTTTTGCCCGAAACCTCAATTTCGCTGCTCGTTGGATACTGCCTGAATTGCTGTGCTCTTCCAGCACCACTGATCCAGAAACATTGCTCCATGTCAGGACTTTATTTTTTTCCATGTTACTATTTTTTTTAAAAATGCACTCTTGGTACATAATATATTTATCATAAATCCAATGTAATAAAGATTCCAAGATAAAAAGGTACAAAACAAAAGCCATTTTAATACACAAATAATTATTTTTACAGAACTGCTGTAAAAATAAGTTAATAAGCAGAAAGTTGGCAAATGCCTAGATCCAATATATCGATTTTCTGCTAAGGTATTTCATACCATGCATTACACTACAAGTATTCAGATAAGAGGAAATGTTTGATGTACAACAATGAGTTGTTACATATTGAAGATAACATCAAGATAACACAATGCTCGTATCAGGGTGACCTCCTGGCCTGATCTTGTTCTGAAAATACCTGCACAATAATCTAAGGTACATGATACAAATTCCTTCCTTGTCACCAGCTTCAAAGACATGCCATTCCTCAAAATCACAAACTGTCCGTAGTCTGGGATGTGCTAATAGTCACCATGTAGGATCTGTAACTACACTAACATGTTTTAAAAAACATATACAGTAAGCATTATATTTACTGCAGCCAGCTTTTAACTGGAGGCAAATCTTTCCAAACAGTGAATCCACGATGAATACAATCAACACAACAGTACATTCAGAATTAAAATTGACAAGTTTGAAAATGAATTCATCAATTTTCAAGGAAACACAGATTATTTTAAGGGTAACAGCTGATCAAAGGTAACATTCATTTGCCCAAGTTAGAAGGGTCATCCTCCAGTTTTCAGATGACATTGTCAGGTGACACAGTAATTTTGGTGGTTAGGAGCTGAAAGTTAAACAATTTATAGAATCATATTTCATAATGAGCTTCGGGGCAGACAAACATAAACAAAAATTAACACCATACCAAAGGCGGAGACATCAGGACAAGTGAGCAAAAGGCCAGTTAAAGGAGTAAGCTTTTAAGGAAGGCCTTAAAAGAGGAAAGAGAAATAAAGATACGGAGAGATCTAGAAGTGGAATAAGCCCAAAGCTATGTAGCCTATGCCAGGGCTTCCCAAATCATTGGTTGCAACTGCTAGTAAGATCTAACTCTGAGTTCATAAGCCCCAAAGCAGAAATGACTACCGTGGACCTCCCATCTGCGGCTTCCAAATCCTTTTTTTAAATAGTACGTGTGGCCCAATTGGCTGAGCCTCGAGACCTGACTGCTGTCTAACAAAATTCAGTGTGAAAAGTGGGTGAGTTATATCTGCCCCAAATCCCTCTCTCTCACCCCCTCATCATCTCTTCATTATTAAAGAAACCAGGACAAAATACACCTCTTAAAGCGTAGCAGAGATAGGCTTATTGGTGGCCCTGAAGCAACAGGAGATTGGGGAAATGGTTACTTAAAAATTCAGACATTTGTGGACAACCAGCCTATGAAACCAAGCATATGATAGGCAGGTGAATGATATTTGATCCGTGTTCGGATAGAAGTAGCAGAATTGCAGATGACATCAAGTTTGTAAAGAGTGAAAGATGGAAAGCTGACCAGGAGTGTATATGATTGGACAGGAGTAGTCATTCAGTTACTTGAGCCTGTTGAATGAAATTATGAAGGGTCTGTATCCTAACTTTTCCTCTTGGGCTCCACTATCACTTAATATTTTTGACCAGCAATTAATCTCAGAATTAAAATGATAATTGAACTGGAATCCACTTTTTTTAGGGGAGGAATATTTGACTATTTATGAAAATTAATTTCTAACTTCTCCCCTGAATGACCTGAATCTGACTTTAAGGTTATACAGGGAGAAAGTGAGGACTGCAGATGCTGGAGATCAGAGCTGAAAGTATGTTGCTGGAAAAGGGCAGCAGGTCAGGCAGCATCCAACGAAAAGGAGAATCGACGTTTCGGGCATAAGCCCTTCTTCAGGGATTCCTGAAGAAGGGCTTATGCCCGAAACGTTGATTCTCTTGTTACTTGGATGCTTGCCTGACCTGCTGCGCTTTTCCAGCAACACACTTTCAGCTTTAAGGTTATACACCCTTGTCCTAGAATTTCAGCCAACAGAAAATTGGCAACAGATACATTAGCAATTACTCTTAAAATCCTAAAAACCTCAACATTTAAAAGGTAACTGGATGGGTATATGAATAGGAAGAATTTGGAAGGATATGGGCCAAAAGCTGGCAAATGGGAACAGGTCAGATTGGAATGCCTGGTCGGTGCAGATGGGTTGGAGCAAAGAGTCTCCTTCTGTGATGTACATCTCTGACTCTATGACCTTAAGGAAAGTCTTCCAGTACATACCTATTATTCCTCATTTGTAGCTTTACACTACTTTACCAAATCAATAATAGGTATTTAATTCTATTAGCTTTCCATTTAGGTAATAGTTCTTTAGGTATAACTTTATCAAACCTTCCATAAGTTTACAATAAATTACATCCAGGGACAAATCTCCTCTCTACTGTTCATTCTTCAATACAACATACTTTGATTATTTATTCAAAGATTACAATCAAGTTCATTTAATATTATCTGCCTTTGAAAATTCAACTCAGCTCACTGTAATCCACTCAAATTCTTAAATCATGATTTCTCCAAGACCGTGTTAGGGAACTGGAGCTGGAGTTGGATGAACTTAGGATCATTTGGGAGGCAGAGGGGGTCATAGATCGGAGCTTTAGGGAAGTAGTAACTCCAAAGATTGCAGACAGATGGGTGACAGTGAGGGGGACTGGGAGGAAGCAGCCAGTGCAGGGACCCCCTGCGGCCGTTCCCCTCAAGAACAAGTATACCGTTTTGGATACTTGTGGGGGGGACGACTTACCAGGGGTAAGCAATGGGGTTCAGGCCTCTGGCACGGAGCCTGTCCCCGTTGCTCAGAAGGGAAGGGTGGAGAAGTGCAGAGCAATAGTTATTGGGGACTCGATAGTTCGGGGCACAGATAGGCGGTTCTGTGGGGGCGAGAGAGACTCACGATTGGTATGTTGCCTCCCAGGTGCAAGGGTACGTGACGTCTCTGATCGTGTTTTCCGGGTCCTTAAGGGGGAGGGGGAGCAGCCCGAAGTCGTGGTCCACATTGGCACCAACGACATAGGTAGGAGGAGGGCTGAGGATGTTAGGCAGGCTTTCAGGGAGCTAGGTTGGAAGCTCAGAGTTAGAACAAACAGAGTTGTTGTCTCTGGTTTGTTACCGGTGCCACGTGATAGAGAGTCGAGGAATAGGGAGAGAGAACAGTTAAATGCGTGGCTACAGGGATGGTGCAGGAGGGAGGGATTCCAGTATCTGGATAACTGGGGTTCTTTCTGGGGAAGTTGGGACCTCTATAAACAGGATGGTCTACACCTGAACCTGAGGAGCACCAGTATCCTTGGGGGGAGGTTTGCTAGTGCTCTTGGGGGGGGGTTTAAACTAACTCTGCAGGGGCATGTGAACCGAGACTGTAGCTTTAGAATGCAGGACCTGGAGTGTAGGGAGGTTAGGAACATGGCATCAATCTCAAAGGAGGGTGCCTGTAAACAGGAAAGTGTCTTGAAGTGTGTATACTTCAATGCAAGAAGTATACGAAATAAGGTAGGTGAACTTGCAGCGTGGGTTGGTACCTGGGATTTCGATGTTGTGGCTATTACGGAGACATGGGTAGAACAGGGACAGGATTGGCTGTTGCAGGTTCCAGGGTTTAAATGTTTTAGTAGGGTCAGAGGTGGGGGTAAAAGAGGGGGAGGTGTGGCATTGCTTGTCAAAGATAGTATTACAGCGGTGGAAAGGACGATGGATGAAGACTCACCATCTGAGGTAGTTTGGGCTGAGGTTAGGAATAGGAAAGGTGAGGTCACCCTGTTAGGAGTTTTCTACAGGCCTCCTAATAGTCCTAAAGACGTAGAAGAAAGGATTGCGAGGATGATTCAGGAGAAGAGTAAAAGTAATAGGGTGGTTGTTATGGGGGACTTTAACTTTCCAGATATAGACTGGGAAAGCTATAGCTCGAGTTCGTTAGATGGGTCAGTGTTTGTCCAATGTGTGCAGGAAGGTTTCCTGACACAATATGTAGACAGGCCAATAAGAGGTGAGGCCATACTGGATTTGGTTCTGGGTAACGAACCAGGCCAGGTGTTAGAATTGGAGGTAGGTGAGCACTTTGGGGACAGTGACCACAATTCGGTGACTTTTACTCTAGTGATGGAGAGGGATAAGTGTGCACTGCAGGGCAAGAGTTATAGTTGGGGGCAGGGAAATTATGATGCGGTGAGGCACGACCTAGGATGCGTGGCTTGGAAAAGTAGCCTTCAAGGCATGGGCACAATTGATAAGTGGAGCTTGTTCAAGGAGCAACTATTGAGTGTCCTTGATAAGTATGTACCTGTCAGGCGGGGAGGAAAGGGTCGTGTGAGGGAGCCGTGGTTTAATAAGGAATTGGAATCCCTTGTTAAATGGAAGAGTGCGGCCTATGTAAAAATGAGGCGTGAAGATTCAATTGGGGTGATTGAGAGTTATAAGGTAGCCAGGAAGGATCTGAAGAGAGAGCTAAGAGCAGCAAGGAGGGGACATGAAAAGTCCTTAGTTGGTAGGATTAAGGAAAACCCTAAGGCTTTCTATAGGTATGTCAGGAATAAAAGAATGACTAGGGTAGGAATAGGTCCAGTCAAGAGTAGTAGTGGGAAGTTGCGTGTGGAGGCTGAAGAGATTGGGGAGACACTGAATAAATACTTTTCATCAGTATTCACTCAGGAACAGGACATTGTTGCCAATGCGAATATTGAGTCACAATTAATTAGAATGGATGGCTTTGAGGTATGTAGGGAAGAGGTGTTGGAAATTCTGGAAAGGGTGAAAATCGATAAGTCCCCTGGGCCTGATGGCATTTATCCTAGGATTCTCTGGGAAGCAAGGGAGGAGATTGCAGAGCCATTGGCCTTGATTTTTATGTCCTCGTTGTCTACAGGAATAGTGCCAGTAGACTGGAGGATAGCAAATGTGGTTCGCTTGTTCAAGAAGGTGAGTAGGGATAACCATAGTAACTATAGGCCGGTGAGTCTCACTTCTGTTGTGAGCAAAGTCTTGGAGAGAATTGTAAGGGATAGGATTTATGAACATCTGGATAGGAATAATGTGATCAAAGATAGTCAGCATGGTTGTGTGAAGGGCAGGTCATGCCTCACAAACCTTATTGAATTCTTTGAGAAGGTGACTAAGGAGGTAGATGAGGGTAAAGTGGTAGATGTGGTGTATATGGATTTTAGTAAGGCGTTTGATAAGGTTCCCCATGGTAGGCTACTGCAAAAATTACGGAGGTATGGCATTGAGGGTGAGTTGGAGGTTTGGATTAGGAATTGGCTGGCTGGAAGAAGACAGAGGGTAGTAGTTGATGGTAAAGGTTCATCTTGGAGTGCAGTTACTAGCGGTGTTCCGCAAGGATCTGTTTTGGGACCATTGCTGTTTGTCATTTTATAAATGACCTGGAGGAGGGGCTAGAAGGTTGGGTGAGCAAGTTTGCGGATGATACGAAAATCGTTGGAGTTGTTGACAGTGAGGAAGGATGTGTCAGGTTACAGCGGGATATAGATAAGTTGCAGAGCTGGGCAGAAAGGTGGCAAATGGAGTTCAATGTAGGTAAGTGTGAGGTGATTCACTTTGGTAAGAATAACAAAAAGACGGGGTACTGGGCTAATGGTCGGATACTTGGTAGTGTGGATAAGCAGAGGGATCTTGGTGTCCATGTACACAGATCACTGAAAGTTGCCACCCAGGTAAATAGTGCGGTGAAGAAGGCATATGGTGTACTGGCTTTTATTGGTAGAGGAATTGAGTTCCGGAGCCCTGAGGTCATGTTGCAGTTGTATAAGACTCTGGTGCGGCCGCATCTGGAGTATTGTGTGCAGTTTTGGTCGCCATACTATAGGAAGGATGTGGAGGCACTGGAACGGGTGCAGAGGAGGTTTACCAGGATGTTGCCTGGTATGGTAGGAAGATTGTATGAGGAAAGGCTGAGGCACTTGGGGCTGTTTTCATTGGAGAAAAGAAGGTTTAGGGGTGACTTGATAGAGGTGTACAAGATGATTAGGGGTTTAGATAGGGTTGACCATGAGAACCTTTTTCCACGTATGGAGTCAGCTATTACGAGGGGGCATAACTTTAAATTAAGGGGTGGTAGGTATAGGACAGATGTTAGGGGTAGATTCTTTACTCAGCGAGTCGTGAGTTCATGGAATGCCCTGCCAGTAGCAGTGATGGACTCTCCCTCTTTATGGGCATTTAAACGGGCATTGGATAGGCATATGGAGGATAGTGGGCTATTGTAGGTTAGGTGGGCTTGGATCGGCGCAACATCGAGGGCCAAAGGGCCTGTACTGCACTGTATTTTTCTATGTTCTATGTTCTATGTTCTCTGTTCTTAATTTTAAAGTGCAAAGGCTTCCCCACAACAGATGTTTCAATGACAATTTTATAATTTCCTGATGTCTTTCATTTGCCATTTTCCAAAAGGGACAATTCCTGAATTAAAGAGCATTAAAAGTTTATGACTTAAAGCAGCTGGAATTTTCTCAAACACTTCCTTTAAAACAGGAGAGTGGAAACCATGAGGTCATGATGATTTCTCAATTTGTATTACCTTGAGTTTTTAAAATACTGTTTCCATATTTCCATTAACTTCAGTGAGGTCTGGCCTTTGATTCATTATTCCGTATAATGTCAAGTATTTTATTCTATTACTCTAAGGTAAAGAATGACAAAAATTACTTCTGCTATATCCTTGGTTTAATTTATATTGTACCCTTATCTGCTTTCAAAGGCCTAAATTATCCTTGACTAAAACTTTCTGTATTCATCTTTTCACGATGTTGACTAGGAACTGTGGAGGAAGAAGGAATTTAGGGATGATTTCAAGCTAATTAACATTCACAAAAACAATCAAATGCAGGAATGGCAGTGGCTTTCATCTCAAGGGATGGGAATTCAAAATTGGAGTGGAGTTATATAACAAAGGTATAAGGGACTTGCACATTCATCAAAATTATAGAGCCTTAAAGAAATAGGTTATGAGACTAGTTTGCATATTGTGAGCATCACCAGCATTTATTGCCCATCCCTAATTACCCAGAGAATTGTTAAGAATCAACAACATTGCTGGGGGTCTGGAGTCAGTTGTAGGTCAGACCAAATAAGGACAGCAGTTTCCTTCCTTAAAGGGCATTAGTGAACCAGAAGGGTTTTACTTCATAATCGATAATTGTCATCATTATACTCTTAATTCCAGATTTTTAGTGAATTCAAATTCCACCATCTGCCATGGCAGAATTCAGACCCAGATCCCCAGAACATTATCTGGGTCTCTGGATTAATAGTTTAGAGATATTACCATTAAACCATCGCTTTCCCTAATCAGAATGATGAAAAATTGAGGGAATGCTGCACTGTTAGATGAGAGGAAACATTGTACCGTTTGTCCACTTAGTCACATTGCGCATACTGGAAAAGTAACTTATTGGTTTTAAAGCTTGGGCCATTGCAACTCTGAAATTGAAATCGGGTACCATTTCAATGCAAATTATTTCTTTGAGTCTACTGAACATGAAACAAATTCTGGAAAAATGTTGCTAAAATAAAGACAGCACAGTTGGTACAAAACAAACTTCCATGTTCTAATGGAATATAGGCAAAAGGCCACAAAACACATTAATACAGAAGAGACACAAAGAACTAATTTAATTTTGTTACTTCTCTACAGAGTCTGGCTCAGCAAATTTCCCTGGTGAGCAGCTGTGCCAAACATGCCAGGCCTAACCCAGCTTCAATCCTGAGTTGATGAAGAGTTAACCAAACTCATCCAAGGAAGCAGGATATTTTTGAATCAACCACATCCAAGATGGTATTACATACCTCTGGAGCAGGCAGGACTTGAACATGGGTCTCCTGGCTCAGAGGTAGGGACACTACCAGCATACCACAAATGCCCTATATCCAAGAAAGCAACAAACACATTACAACTGGTCGCAGTTGCCATCAGTTAAACAACAGCAACTCAACCAAAGCCTTTTGGGGCTTGTGGCACAGTAGCAGCGTCACTACTTATGAACCAGGAGGCTCAGGTTCAAGTCCCACTCACTCCAGAGGTGTGCAAGAACTGCTCTGGACAGGTTGATTAGAAAATAGCTATAACATTAGGGCTAAGCTACAGATCAGCTGTATTAGACTGTTTTTGCTTCATATATCACTTGATGACCCTTACTAATGAAATTATATCAACCAAGCCTCCTATGAAGATTCTTGTGGTACAGTGGTAGTGACCCAATGTTTGAGCCAGTCAATTTGAATTTAAATCCCAAATGCTTCAGAGATGTGTCATAACACATCTACCTTGGGATTAAAAGTCTCTACATTCAGGAAAAAGGTCAACCAAACTCCATACTTAAAGTGGGTAAATCAGACAGGGCTCCTGTTCTGATCATTAATAGCTGTTTTGAGCAAACTGTTCTTCTGATCAATAGTAATCCTTCAGCAACATTACTTTTCAGAAAATAAAAGCTGGACATAAATCTTATTGCTGTTTTAAAGTCTTGTTTCCTTCAAAGAATAGTCAACTAATGTGAAACACTGAGATGTCCGGAGGACATGAAAGGCACTATACAAAGGCAAATATTTTCTTCTCTTCCATGGGGCAGGCTGATAACGAGAGAGAACTGGACAATAAAGTCCAAGTAAAGTTGCATTAAGAAACTAATTTTCAGTTACTTCATTCTTTCTAGTGAGCAGGCACAGTAAGATCTATCTGACTGCCATCATCCTAATACGTATGCTTGGGTTAAACAGAAATATTACTGACCGAATATCACCACGAAAGATCAGACCTACTGTTCTCAGATCAGGACAAGCTCCCTTACACCAAAAAGAAAGCAGTGACTATTTGTATGTAAAAGGGTTATTTATAAGAGGAAGTAAAAAAAACATAAATGCTCACCTAAGTGAGGCAAAACAATACAGAAGGAAGGAATCATACTGGTTTTATGATGATTCAGACAGCAGTATGCACAGCAATCATCCTTGATAACAAATACGTACTGTACAGCATTCAGCCTGTGGTACTGAAGTAATGAATAGACAATACATTGGATAAATTCCCATGCTTTAAATAAATTGATAACAGCATGAAATGTCAGGAGGGACACCAAACATTCAAACTGCAGCATAATATCAGAAAGATGAGGTGAAAGTATCTTTGCAGACATGTTTCTCTTGTAAGAATGTTATCTTGGTTTTGAATTCAGCTTGTATCTTTGAGCCAAAATACTTACAATGCAAACAGATATGAAAAAAACAAATTTATTAAATTTGTATAGAATTTCAAGTTCACCATTACGAACACACCAAACATCTTGCGCAAGACTCTTATCTCCACTCGCCAGCCAACAAAAAAAGTATTACAATTAGAAAAGGCTGTGCTTGATCATTTTCTTTTGACACTTTCAGTTAGCAAGAGGTTAACAAACTCTTAGGAATTATTGCTATCAAACTAGAATTAGAGTTAAAGCCACAACTTTAGTAGCCATGGAAGATGATAAATTAACTGGCAGGTTGCCTCTAACTCTGAAGATCCCTGTCAGGAAGTGGTTCTCACCAAATCACCAGTCAAGTCAAGAAAAAGCTAGATCCAGGAGCTAAAAACCATACAGCCACACCCAGTGCTCAGTCAGCCCAAAATGCTCACTCAAGCCATTTTAATGCTACTCCCCTCTACAATTGTTGAAACATGTTTGAAAGTGGTAAGAAAGATGTGATAACTAATTTGTTTAAAAAATAATCTTCAACTAGAAGTAATTCTGCAAAACAACTGAGTTTTCTTTCCATTCATTCAACAGGAAGGATCTGGTGATAAAGGATAACTGCCCGCGTATTTGCATTTACACTGAATTAACAGACGTGACTTTAAAACTATTGCAGATGTGCAAAAAGTACACGTGCCATTTATCAGTCACACTTGTGACTTCAGGAAAATGTGTAAAAAGTGCCAAAGTAAGAGAATAGCTGGAAGTACACAGATGGTCTTCACACAGAAAACGAAGCATCAATTCACTGACAAGACCAAAAGTCGGAGATGTGACTAAACTGCTGTCAGCAACTGTTTATATTTTCTTCTCTGGTACCAAGCAGAGAAGAATCACCAAACAAATTGTCCTCTCAAGGAAAGTGCTTGTGCCTCCAGTAGCATTTGTATTACTTTGTTTACTTCCACAGGGTCAACCACTCTCTCACTAAGAAAGACAAATTTCCACAAATGTGGTCAAAATTATTTGCAATTATTGTTTTGTATCGTCACGATCAAACTTGCAATGACAAAGATTTATAAAGTGTAAACAAAGAACATCCTATGGTGTTAGGAATTTGCTATGAAAGATTTAAAAGGGAAAAACAACTAACAACAGTGACTAAGCTAAAGCCCCACGTTGAGATGTGAGAGAAACACATGGTGGCATGTAGAAACTCACATCCGGATGTAGGTTTCAGGCCACAGCCAAGATCAAGAAGGTGACCAGACTTTGAATCTAGAAAGTTAAAAATCACACAACACCAGGTTATAGTCCAACAGGTTTATTTGGAAGCGCTAGCTTTCAGAGTGCTGCTTCTTCATCAGGTGATTGCCCGAAAGCTAGTGCTTCCAAATAAACCTGTTGGACTATAACCCGGTGTTGTGCAATTTTTAACTTGGTACACCCCAGTCCAACATCGGTGCCTCCAAATTTTGAATCCAGGTGGACACTTCAGGTTACAGTACAACGATGGATAGGGACAAGTGGAGACTTCTTTTTTTTTCTAATAAGCATTCTCATTCCTCTCCCGGTCATTTTTGTTCACCAATAGCATAGCTCGTGCTGTTACCCTCCCTTTTCTATAGTACTTCTTCCTTCTGATCCAATTACTTGACCTCTACCCCTCTGTTTCTCTATATCAGTCTATCCTTGTGTTTCTGACACTACAAACATGGAAATGAACAAAGAGGATAGCAGGATGATTAGGAACAAGCACGTTCTTCTGTTAATACTCATTTCTTTGGACCAATATTTGTTAAACAATTGAAGCTAAAGCCAAGGATAACAGCACAAAGTTTTGGACTGGGGACATGTAGTGCTGCATGAATCATTAGGCTACTTATGCAATGGCTCAAGGGATTTACTGTATATAATAGATGCAAAACTAAAGCAGCAGCTATTTACTACAATTTTATTTTGATAATGTGTAATTTACCAGTCACAAAATTAAACAATTTTGAAATATTTTTGCCCAACTAAAAAGCTGCTTTAGAACCAGATTATCTCCTAATGATATGATCTTAACTTAGTTAATTGGTTGAATAAAAATTGCTTTCTAGCAGTGGACAGAGTTTCCAGGATATAATGGGACAGAAATGTGTACTTTGATTGGTTGAAGGCACTCCACATCACTGATAATATTCTCTTAAAATAAATCCTGCCAATGAATCAACTATTTCCTGTGTACATCACATATGAAAAATCTAACATCTGTGCATGCTTCCTCTCAACTCTTTGGGTAATTTCCCATGCCAATATTGTGTACTGCTAATTCTCTGTGTTGTAATTATATCCTTTCATCAGTAGAAGCGTTTCAGTACCATCATTGGAAGGCAAATGTAATCGCAGATGACATATCTATAGGAGTAGTTCCATCACAAATTGTTACTTTCCATTATCAATTGGAGTGACATGCAATCTGTCATAATAAATGCTCTGCACCAAAAAATGCCAAGTCACATGAGCAGAACATCTCTAATTGTGCATAAGTTTATGGAATAGCTGCTCTTTGTACTCCAACCAACCAGTATTTTTGTGCCAATTTATTCCAGCAGCACATCGACCACTCCACATTCACTCAACTGTGCATGATTTTGATAAGATGTTGCCACCATATCCCCCAAACTATCCTCCACAATTAATGTGAGTGCCAAGCATCCAAATCTGGGTTACTGGTTGATGCTACCATGAAGGTCCACTTTTTCAATCTCTCCCTTCACCTGAGGGGAAATGACCCTCAGGTTAAACCATTACCAGTCGTCTCTCTCTCTAATGAGATAGCAGCCTTATGATCATTAGGATTATGACATATTTTCTTTTTACTTTATTGTCATCCAAGCACACAGCCAATACTTTCAGGAGAGAAAATTAAATTGTTCTAAGTTTTCTCTATAATACTGGAAGTAGCCGCAAGTCAATAAGTTGAAAAATAGAAACTTGGAATCTATTCATTTCTGTGAATCACACAGTAACAGTTAAAGCAATTTATATTTAGTTTCTGAAGTGAAAACCTCCATTTCTCAGTAACTCCATGATTATGAATGGCAAAATATTTGACTCATGATTACAATATGTGCTTTGTTCAAATTACTGGGAAATGATCTGTAATTCAGTTATCTATTCTGTTCCATGGATGTTGCTGTCAGCTATTATTATGTTCTTCCTTTACCAAAATCTGCCTTTGACAGAACAGTGTAACTAGTTTTTAACCGTTACATGTTAACTGTTTTTGTAACAAAAAGTTAACCATCACCATTAAAAACAAATTTAAATGCGTTTATATGGGATCCTCAAATTGACAATGATGCTACCGATGTAAGAAGTGAGTATATTTATAATTTACTCAACTGCACACAAGATACTTTAGAATGTCCTAAAACATGACAAAATACAAGAACATTAACTCTGTATTTCCTGTACAAAATGTTTATTCTAGAGGAATATCCTACAATAGCATTGTTCAAAAGCAGAACTCCTTACAAAATTTCTATCATATTTAATAGCCCTACAAAAACAGAAGTACTACTAATATTGTCATGACAAAGTATTTTCTAAAATTATTAGACACAAATGTAATATACAGAACAAATTGTCAGAGCCATTCACACAGCATAGACTTTTATACCTTCTCATTTCCATCTGCTACAAACATTCCAATCTTGTATCATTACTCTCTTAAACTCACCATGCCATTACTAGTCATAGGCACAACTGCTAAATCGCCCTGAAAAGTAATCATTCTTGAAAGCACAACACTTGGATCACTGTCTGGCCAGAACTAGACCATTCTTCACGGCATAACTATCTCCATTCCCTGTTATAGTTCTGACT
Organism: Chiloscyllium plagiosum; assembly: GCF_037043375.1. Lineage (NCBI taxonomy): Eukaryota > Metazoa > Chordata > Chondrichthyes > Orectolobiformes > Hemiscylliidae > Chiloscyllium > Chiloscyllium plagiosum. Next base: position 40,529,857 of record NW_028270139.1, on the reverse strand, counting down.
CCTTTTAAATTTGTTGTTTTGAAAAACCCCAATCTTAATTTTTCTACTCTTTTTAAAGTATTGCTGAGAATATTCACATCTTGTCAAAGCTATGAGAAGTGAGTGCTGATTGATTGAGGCATTGGCATGGAGAACGGTCCACTTTGATGATGACTGACAGTTAACTGTCAACCTTCATTAAAATTTAAACTAAGCAGACTGACTGTGATTAGTCAATGTCTTAACCAGAGAAATAAACCAGAAAATGGGTGTCATCGGTTTTGTTGAGAAGAAACAGAGACAACATACACAATTACAGCATTTAAAAAGGCATCTGGATAGGGACATGAATAGGAAGGGCTTGGAGGGATATAGGCCATGTGCTGGCATATGGGACTAGATTAGGTTAGGATATCTGGTCGGCATGGACGAGTTGAACTGAAGGATCTGTTTCCATGCTGTACACCTCTATGACCATGACTCTATGTCCTTCCTGTCTGCAAAGGACAGCACTCGATTTTAATATTTATAGCTTTTACTATGCACAAATGCATCTCATTCAGTGCAAAAGCAGCCACTGCAATACCTCAAGTGGCTCTTCCAAAGTATACTACAACCTTTAGGAATTCCAGGACTTCATCCTTGTCTGGGTCTCACTATCATTTATACACTGTTTCCTTAGGGGAGCACTGCTGGTACATTCTGGTGTTTGCCACCTCTATCAGTACACAGCATTGGGTAGGAGCTGTTTTAGGTAATTCATTGCCACAATCCACCTTTGTCTTGGGCCTAACTGGTGATTAATTGTGCAGGATACACAATAAAGTATGCATCGAACATAACTAGACATATGTGGTTGTGGTGCTAGATAGCTGCAAGACACAGATTTCAGCTCTGGCTTGGATATAAAGCTAGGATTATGCATTGATCTTAGATTTTTTAAAAAGTTTATTGCATAATAGCAGTAAGGACAACTACATCTGGCCAGGCGTAATTACTAGAAACTTAGGAAGCAAGTGCAGAATCATCTGCTCCCTCCAAAAACTACAGTAGAACTCCTTGTCCCCACCCATAGTGTCTGACATCAGTAGAATGAGTGGAGTCGATGTAAAATGAACATTAACCCCTTCAGAACCATTAGTTTATGCAATCATTTTCACATTTTTCCTTCATAATAATACATTTATGCCAATGAGTACTATGGATCAATGTCAATCTCACAGTTTCAAAGACCAATGCCAAATTTGCTGACCATCTGGCAAATATCCCACTCTAGATAAATTAATTTCCTTCAGCTCAAACTTCACATATCCTTTTGGATTTGTGCCTGTACCAATATATTGCTATCCCTTGCCCAAGATCATTCTGATCAATACATAATCTAGTTTTATATCCAACCCAGAGCTGAAATCTGTATCTTGCAACAGATCCAGCACCACAACCACATAACTTCCAGTTAACGTCTGTACACTACTTATTTGGTACTACTGGTAGAACCCTAGTTCACTTAGCTCCTTGAGGTAAACGTTCTGAACAACATTTTTATCTGCCTTCCATCAGCTTAAAAAAAGCAGAGACTCTTAAATGAATCCGCCCAGGTGTCCCAAGTTCTGTTCCCAGCAAATAAACTTTCAAGATTCTTTGGCTTGTTTTCAAATCTGTCCACAGCTACATTCCATTCCAACTTAGCGATTTTAAACTCCACATCAGGTCATCCATTTGTCTTTGCTCAAGCTATTTAATACTGCTTGTTCTGTACTCTATTCGTTTCAGCAACTACAGTATACTGTCATCCCCACCTACAATTATTTTTCCTTGCTATAGTTCTTTCTTTTTACTGCTATTCTAAGCTATCTTTTTCACACTGCAGGCTTTTTTTTAAATTAACCTGAAGGCTGTAATTCAATTAAGTTTTTCTGGGTATGTTCACTCATAATCGGGCTTGTATTTGACTGATCCCACGATCAGAAACTCTGGTTTTATGGTTTCAACCATTAGTAATTAATAGCAAACGTCACATATTATCCAACTTTTAACGGGATGTCAAAAAAGCCCCACCCCTTGGCCTCTACCTCCTCAAACCAAACATGTTAACAATCGTGATCTGCCACATGGCAAACGGGAAGAAAATTTAAGCAGTTCAGGGGAAGATACAAAGAACCCTCTCCGTATGCAACTTTACATTTGGGTGGAATAAAATGACTGGGATGAATAAATTTGTAAGATTATACAACGAAAATTTGGGCACGGGATCTTTACACCAGCCTTTAGTCTGAATCACTAATCCTTTCAGACAAACTGCACTTTTACAATTATGAAAAGTGGGGGCAAAAGAAGAAAATATCGTGTTCGGTTGATGAGCCAGTGCGGGAGTACAGCTCTTGAACACAGGCCCCTATTTGCCCACAACCTTCGGTCTGTGTGTGTTTGGAGGGGAAGCTCATTGAGCACTGAGCTGACTGAAGGCAGCAAGAGGGAGGCATCCTATTCCAACCCATCCGGTCTAACGGTGGCCTGTACAAATTAAAAACACATTCCCCTCTTCTCCATTCAGCCCTCACGGCTCTTTCACCCTTCAAACACAGCATCATCAAATAATCCAGCATCCAGAACGACGCCATTTACACTTATTAATGGAAAAGGTGGAGTGAGCATGCCTTAATTATACTCGCCTACCTCATCAATAAATGCAAATACTCTGCTGCCTGAAACAACGAATTAAACTGCCATACATATTCTTAACCCCTCACAACGGTACAGTTTGGCGGTATTTAATTGACAGAAATAGAACAAACCCTTCCGCAGCTCCGGGTTAAAAAGCCAAGCAAGATTAGACTTTAAAGACAAGGGTGCACTCACGGGCTTCCTCCCGACGGCAGCAGCCATCGTGGTTCGCTATTACTAAGGCTCTGTGCAAAGCCTCTGTTCCTCTGAGTTGCTTCCCTTTCCACACGAGTTGCAGCCTCTCCAATCGCTCAATATGGCATCCTGCACAGAAAGAGAGAGAAACTGCTCTCATACACACATTCAGGCAAAGTCCGGGGGAGGGGGTGTGCAGCACAATCCACAAACCCAACCTGCAACATCGTATCCGGTTCGTACAACAAGATATCCCTGGCCAACAACTGAACACATGGTGATTTGATAAACCCCACAGAACACAGAGGTATGAAACGCGTAGGATCCCGCTATTATAACATGAAAAGAATTCGCACCCCTCCTGATTACAGTGACTTACTGTGGCCCGGGAGAAGGAGGCGATAAACAAATACATTACTTTGCAAGGGTATTCTTGGAAGTTGGTTGCAAGTAGATACTTCTTCAGGTTAAACAAAACAAAAACGTTTCTAGCGGCAGGACATTCCTCAGAATTGTACCACTTAGATTTACTCCATAATTTGGAAGTACACACTCATTTGCAATGACGAGTAGATGTCTGAACTTCATGTAAAATGACCGCAATGTGTTCTTAACCACTTGTAATTATTTAGTCCAGCACATTCGGTGACAAGAAAGCAAAACTGAACTAAACTGAAGGTGCTGGACATGCGAAACAAACACTCAAAAACCTCGAAACATTCAACAGGTTTTAAATAAATTAACGTTTCGGATGTAGACCTGACAGACTGGGGAACATAATGTACATCCTCAGGAATTATGCATGCCGGAGTTTACCTTTGCATTAGTGAATGTATACCTTGAGCTGACTGAGGCACATCAAGCTCCATCAGTGCAGTTAGTTATCTATACTTTCCACTCAACACTTGAAGCGAATAATCGCAGGCATCATGGCATTTTGTTTGCATCATCAGTGATGAAGATCGAATTTAAATGGAAAAGACACATACTTTTTGTTCAGACACAGCACTCGGATTAATGATGCCATCTTCATGGACATTTAGACTGTGATTTACTCTGGCAGGTATCTGACTGATGCAATATTATTCCATTCATTGATCTATCGAAAATAACAGCTGTTGGCATCAGGGTACAATCTAAACACATCAATGTAAAGACTAACTAAAATTTTCCTCAAAAAAACTACAAGAGGAGTTTGTGCTGTAAAGAAATGTTTGGAAATGGTTGATCGATGAATAAAATTCAATTTTAAAAGAAAATGCCTTGGATTGGAAGAAGGTAAATTGACCAGGATTTCCAGTCTTCAATGTTGCTCTGTAACCTTGAGGATCTGGCACTCAAATGAGATCATGATCAGACTTAACTGTATGCCCCCTGCTGCCAAATATCTCATCAAGGCTCATAAATGAACAACCACATCTTAGATAAAGTACTCATTCCATGGCTAACAGTTTCCACAACTAACTTTATACTTGCTAGGTCGACATACCATGCTTTATTTCTTGTTATAGAGTCATACAGCACGGAAACAGACCCTTGGGCCTAACCTAACCTGTTCCTGAAGAAGGGCTCACGCCCGAAACGTCGATTCTCCTGCTCCTTGGATGCTGCCTGACCTGCTACGCCTTTCCAGCAACACATTTTCAGCCCTAACCTGTCTGTGCCAACCAAGTTTCCAAAACTGAACTAGTCCCATTTGTCTGTGTTTGGCCCATATCCCTCTAACGTTTGCTATCCATGTACCTGTCCAGATGTCTTTTAAATGTAATTGTACTCACCTCTACCACTTCCTCTGGCAGCTCATTCCACTTCCTCTGTGTGAAAAAGTTGCCCCTCAGGTTCTTTTAAATCTTTCCCCTCTCACCCTATACCTATATCCTCTAGTTTGGACTGCCTACCCTGGTTAAAAGACGTTGGTTATTCACCTGATCTATGTCCCTCATGATTTTATAAACCTTTATAAGGTTATCCCTCAACCTCTTACGCTTCAGGGAAAAAAGGTCTCAGCTTATTCAGTCTCAACATCAAGCGCTCTAGTCTCAATAACATCATTGCAGATCTTTTTTCACCCTTTCCAGTTTAATAATATCCTTCCTATTGCAGGTTAAAAATCACACAACACCAGGTTATAGTCCAACAGATTTATTTGGAAGCACTAGCTTTCAGAGCACTGCTCCTTCATCAGGTGGTTGTGGAGTATAAGATTGTAAGACGCAGAATTTATAGCATAAGTTTACAGTGTGATGTAACTGAAATTATATATTGAAAAAGACCTGGATTGTTTGTTAAGTCTCTCATCTTTTAGAATGACCATGTTGGTTTCAGTTCTTTCACATGTAAATCCCAGAATTTTTTTACGGTTTCGTTCTCGTGAACTTTAACAATAGGTGCCATGTCGGCCCAGATAATAAATTGAAGGTGTGAGGTGCCCTATGTGAGGCTGTCTGTGCTCCAATGTTCAGACTGATTCTATTTCTAAAAAAGGGATTTACAGATTCTTACATGGATTCATGCATTTGCAAAGTTAAGAACTGAATAGGGATAGTCAGCATGGCTTTGTGTGTGGGAAATCATGTTTCACAAACTTGATTGCGTTTTTTGAAAAGGTGACCAAGAAGGTAGATTAAGGCAGAGCTGTAGACATTGTTGATGTGGACTTTAGCAAGGCCTTCAACAAGGTTCTGCTTGGGAGACTGATTAGTAAGGTTAGATCATGTGGGATTCAGGAAGATACAAAATTGGCTTGATGGTAGGAGACAGATTGTGGTGGCAAAGGGTTGTTTTTCAGACTGGAGGCCTGTGACCGGCAGTATGCTGTAAGGATCAGTACTGGGTCTACTGTTGTTCATCATTTATATAATCAATTTGGATGAGAATATAGGAGGCATGGTGAATAAGTTTGCAAATGACACCAAAACTGGTGGTATAGTAGACAGTGAAGAAAGCCATCTAAGAGTTAAAGGATCGTGATCAACAGAGGCAGTGAGCTGAAGAATGGCAGATGAAATTTAATACGAGTAAATGTGAGGTGGTGCATTTTGTTAAACCAGGGCAGGACAGTTAATGGTAGCGCCTTGGGTAGTGTTATCGAATGGAGAGACGTGGGATGCAGGTACATAGTTCCTTGATAGTGGCATCACAGGTTGACAGCGTGGTGAAGAAGGTATTTGGCATGCTTGCCTTCCTTGATCAAAACATTGAGTACAGGAGTTGGGATGTCATGTTACAGGGAGGCTGGTATAATTACATTTGAAAAGCATCTGGATGGGTATATGAATAGGAAGAGTTTAGAGGGATATGGTCTCAAGTGCTGGCAAATGAGACTAGATTAATTTAGGATATCTGGTCAGCATGGATGAGTTGAAGGGTTTGTTTCCATCCTGTATATCTCTGTGACTCTATGAATCTATAGCTGTACAAGACATTGGTAAGGCGACATTTAGAGTACTGCGTACAATTCTGGCTGCCCTCCAATAGGAATGATTTGGAGGTGCCAGTGTTGGACTGGGGTGTACAAAGTCAAAAAACACACAACACCAGGTTATATTCCAACTGATTTATTTGGAAGCACTAGCTTTCGGAGCACTGCTCCTTCATCACGTGGTTGTGGAGTATAAGATTGTAAGACACAGAATTTATAGCAAAAGTTTACAGTGCGATGTCACTGAAATTATATATTGAAAAAGACCTGGATTGTTTGTGAAGTCTCTCATCTTTTAGAATGACCATGTTGGTTTCAGTTCTTTCATATGTAAATCCCAGAACATTTTTAAAGTTACGTTCTCAAGTGAACTTTAACAATAGGTGTCATATTGGCCCAGATAATGAATTGAAGGTGTGAGGTGCCCTGTGTGAGGCTGTCTGTGCCCCAGTGTTCAGACTGATACTATTTCTAAAAAAGGGATTTACAGATTCTTACATGGATTCGTGCAGTTTTTGAGCAAAATAAAATGTACAAATACACCCCACAAACTTATATGTGTGTGTGTGTGTGTGCATATGGGCATGTGTGTGTATGGTGTAGTGGGGTCTCCTGCAGTGTGACATGAACCCAAGGTCCCGGTCAAGGTCATCCCCATGGGTACCAAACTTGGCTATCAGCCTCTGCTCAGCCACTTTGCGTTGCTGCCTGTCCTGAAGTCCGCCTTGCAGGATAGTCACCCAAAGGTCCTAGGTCGAATGTCCTGGACCGTTGAAGTATTCTCTGACTAGGAGGGAACACCCCTGTCTGTTAATTGTTGTGTTGTTTCCATTCATCCATTGCTGTGGCCTCTGCTCAGTCTTGCCAATGTACTATGCCTCAGGGCATCCTTGCCCACAGCGTATTGGATAGACAATATTGACTGAGTCACAGAGTATCTACCACATACCTGGTGGGAGGCGTCCCCATATGTAATGGTCGTATTTCTGTTGTCATTGACACATCTTGCAGCATCTACCATGACAAGGTTCTATGGTGTTGTCCTGAAAGCCAGGCAGTTTGCTGTGAACAATGATCTGTTTGAGGTTTGGTGGCTGTTTAAAGGTGAGAAGTGGAGGTGTAGGGAAGGTCTTGGTGAGGTGCTCATCATCATTGATAATGCGTTGCAGGCTGTGAAGGACATGGTGTAGTTTTTTGGCTCCTGGGAAGTACTGGACAATGAAGGTACCCTGTCAGTTGCAGCTCATGTCTGTCTCCTGAGGAGGTCATTCCAGCTTCTTGCTGTGGCACGTCAGAACTGGGGATCGATACGTAGAGCATCATACTCCGTTCTTATGAGGGCATCCTTGAGTACTTCCAAGTGCTCGTCATGTTCCTCCTCATCTGAACAGATCCTGTGTATGTGTAGGGCTTGTCCATTGTGAATGGCTGTTTTAATGTATTTCGGGTGGAACCTGTAGAGGTCTAGCATCAGGAGGTTATCCATGGGTTTGCGGGAGTGTGGTTTGCTGAGTGCCCATCCTTGATGGAGATGCATGTGTCCAAGAATGAGACAGATACTAGAGAGTAGTCCATGATGAGTTTGATGGTGGGATGAAACCCATTGATATCACTGTTGTTTCAATGACTCCTCACCATGGGTCCAGAGGAGGAAAATGTCGTCAATATATCTGGTGTATAGTGTTGGTTGGAGGTCCTGCGTAGAGAAGAAGCCTTGTTTGAACCACAGTGGAAAACATTATCACCACAAGGAAGTCGGTCATCAACTTATCGGACCACACCCTTCAACTGGAAGAGATTGAAGTTATTAGCAGGGTCTCAATTTCTGCCCCACCGCGCAAATGGATCCCATGGGTCTTGCAGCAGACACGGAGGAATTCATCGGACAAATGAGACTCCAGGAATTCTTTAAAGATGACAGCAAAGATCCCAATGAGCCCACAGAGGAACTGGAATGGTCATCAGGGATCCGTAGAGAAGCGACCAATGAAGGAGTTAACTTGGACCCCACCGGAGGGCTGCTGCCTTGGGCTTGACATGTATGCTCAAACTGTCGGGAAATATATTAATTGCTAGATTCATCAGCTGCACCCACAAGGTAGAGAAAAGCATCACCCAAACATAATGCAACACCATCCATGCTCTCTAAACCAATCACAACAATGTCATCAAACCAGGAGATAAAGGAGGAGCCATAGTCATTCAGAATAGAACAGATTACTGCAAGGAAGTGTACTGACAACTGAACAACCAGGAACACTACAGGCAACTATCGGCCAATCCGACCAAAGAGCACACCTGTGAACTAACCACATTGATCAGGACATTGGATCCAGTCCTTCAAAGTTCCCCACGCACCCTCATCCCAAGTATGTCTCGCGTGGATGACCTCTACTGCCTTCCGAAGATACACAAAGCCAACACACCAGGATGTCGCATTGTATCAGGCAATGGGACCCTGTGTAAGAACCTCTCTGGCTATTTCAAAGGCATCGTGAAACCCATTGTACAGGGAACCCCCCCAGTTTCTGTCACTACATGACAGATTTCTTACAGAAACTTAGCACCCACAGACCAGTCATAGAGATGTACAGCATAGAAACAGGCCATTTGTACCAACTTGCCTATACTGACCAAATACCCATCCAAATGCCTTTTAAATGTTGCAACTGTACTAGCCTCCACCATTTCCTCCGGCAGCTCATTCTATGTATGTACCACCCTCTGTGTGAAATATTTGCCCCTTAGGTCACTTTTATATCTTTCCCCTCTCACCCTAAACCTATGCCCTCTAGTTAGGGACTCCCCGACCCCAGGGAAAAAGACTTTGTCTATTTATCCTATCCATTCCCCTCATGATTTTATAAACCTCTATAAGGTCACCCCTCAGCCTCTGACGCTCCAGGAAAAACAGCCCTAGCCTATTCAACCTATCCCTACAGCTCAAATCCTCCAACCCTGGCAACATCCTTGTAAACCTTTTCTGAACCCTTTCAAGTTTCACAACATCTTTCCGATAGGAAGGAGACCAGAATTGCACACAATATTCCAACAGTGACCTAACCAATGACCTGTACAGCCGCAATATGACCTCGCAACTCCTGTACTCAATATTCTGATCAATAAAGGAAAGCAAACTAAACACCTTCTTCATTATCCTATCTACCTGCGACTCCACTTTCAAGGAGCTATGAACCTGCACTCCAGGTCTCTTTGTTCAGCAACACTCCCTAGGACCTTACCATTAAGTGTATAAGTCCTGCTAAGATTTGCTTTCCCAAAATGCAGCACCTCACATTTATCTAAATTAAACTCCATCTGCCACTTCTCAGACCATTCACCCATCTGATCAAGATCCTGTTGCAATCTGAGGTAACCTTCTTCACTGTCCACTACACCTCCAATTTTGGTGTCATCTGCAAACTTAATCACTATACCTCTTATGCTCACCTCCAAATCAGCTCTTACATTTGCAAATGCATAACATCCTGTCTCTTAGAAACCCCATCCACCTGGACACCCCATGCTGGCCTCTTACCCGACCTCAATCTCTTCATAGCCAACTGCCGCCGCGACATTAACCGCTTCAACTTCTCCACCCCTCTCACCCACTCCAACCTCTCAGCCTTGGAACGTGCAGCCCTCCACTCCCTCCGTTCAAACCCCAACCTCACTATCAAACCAGCAGACAAGGGAGGCGTGGTATTAGTTTGGTGCACCGACCTTTACACCGCTGAGGCTAAACGCCAGCTCGCGGACACCTCCTCCTACTGCCCCCTTGACCATGACCCCACCTCCCACCACCAAACCATCATCTCCCAGACCATCCAGAACCTCATCACCTCAGGGGATCTCCCATCCACCGCCTCCAACCTCATAATCCCACAACCCTGCACCGCCCGTTTCTACCTCCTGCCCAAAATCCACAAACCTGACTGTCCCGGCCGACCCATTGTCTCAGCCTGCTCCTGCCCCACCGCACTCATCTCTGCATACCTCGACACGGTTCTGTCCCCCTTAGTCCAAGAACCCCCCACCTACATTCGGGACACCACCCACGCCCTCCACCTCCTCCATGATTTTCACTTCCCCGGTCCCCAACGCCTTATCTTCACCATGGACATCCAGTCCCTGTACACCTCCATCCCCCATCACGAAGGACTCAAAGCTCTCCGCTTCTTCCTTTCCCGCCGTACCAACCAGTACCCTTCCACTGACACCCTCCTTCGACTGACTGAACTGGTCCTCACCCTGAACAACTTCTCTTTCCAATCCTCCCACTTACTCCAAACCAAAGGAGTAGCCATGGGCATCCGTATGGGCCCCAGCTATGCCTGCCTCTTCGTAGGATATGTGGAACAGTCCATCTTCTGCAGCTACACTGGCACCAACCCCCACCTTTTCCTCCGCTACATCGATGACTGTATCGGCGCTGCCTCGTGCTCCCACGAGGAGGTTGAACAGTTCATCCACTTTACCAACACCTTCCACCCAGACCTCAAATTCACCTGGACCGTCTCAGACTCCTCCCTCGCCTTCCTAGACCTTTCCATTTCTATCTCGGGTGACCGAATCGACACGGACATTTACTATAAACCGACCGACTCCCACAGCTACCTAGACTACACCTCCTCCCACCCTGCCCCCTGTAAAAACGCCATCCCATATTCCCAATTCCTTCGTCTCCGCCGCATCTGCTCCCAGGAGGACCAGTTCCAAAACCGTACAACCCAGATGGCCTCCTTCTTCAAGGACCGCAATTTCCCGCCAGACGTAGTCGACGATGCCCTCCACCACATCTCTTCCACTTCCCCGCTCCTCCGCCCTTGAGCCCCGCCCCTCCAACCACCACCAGGACAGAACCTCACTGGTCCTCACCTACCACCCCACCAACCTCCATGTACAACGTATCATCCGCCGTCATTTCCGCCACCTCCAACGGACCCCACCACCAGGGATATATTTCCCTCCCCTCCCCTATCACCATTCCGAAAAGACCACTCCCTCCATGACTCCCTCGTCAGGTCCACACCCCCCACCAACCCAACCTCCACTCCCGGCACCTTCCCCTGCAACCGCAAGAAATGCAAAACCTGCGACCACACCTCCCCCCTTACTTCCCTCCAAGGCCCCAAGGGACACTTCCATATCCGCCACAAATTCACCTGCACCTCCACACACATCATCCATTGCATCCGCTGCACCAGATGTGGCCTCCTCTATATTGGGGAGACAGGCCGCCTACTTGCGGAACGTTTCAGAGAACACCTCTGGGACACCCGGACCAACCAACCCAACCACCCCGTAGCCCAACACTTTAACTCCCCCTCCCACTCCACCAAGGACATTCAGGTCCTTGGACTCCTCCATCGCCAGACCATGGCAAAACGACGGTTGGAGGAAGAGTGCCTCATCTTCTGCCTGGGAACCCTCCAACCACAAGGGATGAACTCAGATTTCTCCAGTTTCCTCATTTCCCCTCCCCCGACGTTGTCTCAGTCAAATCCCTCGAACTCAGCACCGCCTTCCTAACCTGCAATCTTCTTCCTGACCTCTCCGCCCCCACCCCACTCTGGCCTATCACCCTCACCTTGACCTCCCTCCACCTATCGCAATTCCAACGTCCCTCCCCCAAGTCCCTCCTCCCTACCTTTTATCTTAGCCTGCTGGACACACTTTCCTCATTCCTGAAGAAGGGCTTATGCCCGAAACATCGATTCTCCTGTTCTTTGGATGCTGCCTGACCTGCTGCGCTTTTCCAGCAACACATTTTCAGCTCTGATCTCCAGCATCTGCAGCCCTCACTTTCTCCTCTTAGAAACCCCTTCCCAAAAACGTACCTACCACTGACATCGGGTTCCCTGGCTGTTTTCTGCAGCCTTTCTTAAATAATGACACATTAGCCATCCTCCTGTCTTCTAGCACCTCAGCCATGGATGTTGATACACGGGGCACCGCAATTTCTTTCCTAGCTTCCCACAATGTCCTTGGTTACCCTTGATAAGGACCCGGGATTCATCTACCTTTATGCATTTTAAGACCTTCAGCACCTTCTCTTCTGTAATGTGGACTCTTTTCAAGACATCACTATTTATTTCCCCCAAGTTCCCTAGCTTCCATGCCTTTCATCAGAATAAAGTTAAAAATCACACAACACCAGGTTATAGTCTAACAGGTTTAATTGGAAACACTAGCTTTCGAAGCGCCGCTCCTTGTGGAATACACAATTGTAAGACACAGAATTTATAACAAAAGTTTACAGTGTGATGTAACTGAAATTATACATTGAAAAATACCTTGATTGTTTGTTCAGTCTCTCATCTTTTAGAGTGACCATGATAGTTTCACTTCTTTCATATGTAAATCTCAAAATGTTTTTTAAAAGTTACATTCTCACGTTAACTGTAACAACTGGTGTCAGCCAGATAAGATGTTTAAGATGTTGAAGGTGTTAGCCCCCTGTGTTCCCTGTCAGTGCCATAATGTTTAGACTGATTCTAATCTAAGAAGTGAGTTAACAGAGTGTTACATGGATTCATGCAGTTTTTGAGCAAAGTACAATGCAAGTACAAATTCCACAAATGAACATGCATGTGGGTTTGGGGTGTGTGTGTATGTGTATGTGGACTGATTCTAATCTAAGAAGTGAGTTAACAGAGTGTTACATGGATTCATGCAGTTCTTGAGCAAAGTACAATGCAAGTATAAATTCCACAAATGAATGTGTGTGTGTATATAAATAAATAATGATTTGGAGATGCCGGTGTTGGACTGGGGTGTACAAAGTTAAAAATCACACAACACCAGGTTATAGTCCAACAGGTTTAATTGGAAGCACACTAGCTTTCGGAGCGACGCTCCTTCATCAGGTGACAATCACCTGATGAAGGAGCGTCGCTCCAAAAGCTAGTGTGCTTCCAATTAAACCTGTTGGACTATAACCTGGTGTTGTGTGATTTTTAATGGAATAAATAAATAAAGCGGTCTAAGTCAGTGAGAGGATGCATGTGCGAGTGTGGGAGTGTTTGTGTGTCTATGTGCCTGTCTGTGTATACATGTGTCTGTGTGGATATGTGTGTGTGTGTGTGTGCAGGAGTGTCTGTGTGTATGTATAGTGCAATGGTGGTCACCTGTAGTGTGACATGAACCCAAGGTCCCGGTTGAGGCCCTCCCTATGGGTACGGAACTTAGCTATCAGCCTCTGCTCAGCCACTTTTCGCTGCTGCCTGTCCCGAAGTCCACCTTGGAGGATGGTCACCCAAGGGCGAATGTCCTGGACTGCTGAATTGTTCCCCAACTGGGAGGGAACATTCCTGTCTGTTGATTGTTGTGCCGTGTCCATTCATCTGTTGCTGTAGCCTTTGCTCGGTTTCACCAATGTACCATGCCTCAGGGCATCCTTGCCTGCAGCTTATGAGATAGACAACGTTGGCTGAGTCACATGAGTACCTGCCATGTACATGGTGGGAGGTGTCCCCACGTATAATGGTGGTATCCATGTTGACATTCTGACACATCTTGCAGCGTCTACCATAACAAGGTTGTATGATGTTGTCCTGAAAGCCAGGCAGTTTGCTGCAAACAATGATCTGTTTGAGGTTTGGTGGTTGTTTAAAGGCAAGAGGTGGAGGTGTGGGGAAGGTCTTGGCGAGGTGCTCATCCTCATTGATAATGTGTTGCAGGCTGCAAAAAACATGGCATAGTTTTTCAGCTCCTGGGAAGTACTGGATAACGAAGGGTACCCTATCGGTTGCAGCACGTGTCTGTCTCCTGAGGAGGTCATTACGGTTCCTTGCTGTGACACATCGGAATTGGCGGTTGATGAATTGAGCAACGTGCCCCGTTCTTATGAGGGCATCCCTGAGTACTTCCAGGTGCCCGTCACGTTCCTCCTCATCTGAATACATCCGGTGTACACACAGTGCTTGTCCATAGGGGATGGCTGTTTTAGTATGTTTTGGGTGGAACCTGGAGAAGTGTAGCATTGTGAGGTTGTCTGTGGGTTTGCGGTAGAGTGTGGTGCTGAGGTGTCCATCCTTGATGGATATGTATGTGTCCAAGGATGAGACAGATACTAGAGAGTAGTCCATGGTGAGTTTGATGGTGGGATGAAACTTGTTGATATCACTGTATAGTTTTATCAGTGACTCCTCGCCATGGGTCCAGAGAAGGAAAATGTCGTCAATGTACCTGGTGTATAATGTTGGTTGGAGGTCCTGCGAAGAGAAGAAGTCTTGTTCGAACCTGTGCATGACAATGTTGGCATATAACTTTTATAAAAAGTTTTGTGATTTACATATGAAAGAAGTGAAACTATCATGGTCATTATAACAGATGAGAGACTCAACAAACAATCAAAGTATTTTTCAATGTATACTTTCACACTGTAAACTTTTGCTATAAATTCTGTGTCTTACAGTTGTGTATTCCACAACCACCTGATGAAGGAGCTGCGCTCCGAAAGCTAGTGCTTCCAATTAAACTTGTTGGACTATAACCTGGTGTTGTGTGGTTTTTAACCTTGTACACCCCAGTCCAGTACCGGCATCTCCAAATCATTTCATCAGAATAAATATTATTGTGAGATATTTGGTTATTTATTAATGGATCTATTTTTCAGTAGAATGGAAATATTCTGAATATCAGAAGCTTCCTGTCTCCTAGACTATAATGACAATGTGGTACAACCCCATGAGCAAATGGGCTGGCAACAAAAAAAATCATTATTATTATGCTACAGAATTATTCATCACCACCTAGCTGCCTTTAAGCATCTCAGACATTGATCTGGACTCAAGCTGCCTTTACTCATAAAGCATGCAACTTATGAAACCAGACATCCAGTACAAAATAAAAATATAATTAAAATTGAAACTGACAATTGAAGCTTTGTACCTCATATTAAAAATATTTTTACACAGGAAAGGTATAAAAATACAGTTATCAACCAGTACTTGTGCAATAATATTACCTGCTTGCTGACACTGTTTAGTTTCCGCCAGGGACCCTCAGTTCCTGACCCTACGACAGACTTTGTTCATTGGTCAGTGCACTGAGTATAGGAGTTGGAATATCATGTTGCAGCTGTACAGAGGTGAGGCCACTTTTAGAATACTTTAACATGATATATTTTGGATTTTGAACTAGTGGCATGTGGTTAAGCTGTATGTGAAAGGTTTAATGATTAACCTGTAAGATTTTTTGTATCCATAGTGATTTCTTTAATATAAAAACTATATGACTGATATAAGTCTTGTTGCTAATGGGAATTTGTTTATATTGGTAAAGTTTTACAAGCACAGAGTAAACAACGTAGTACATTAGGCTTCAGCTAGAAATTTCTGGAAATTGTATGGGGGTTGATTAGCTAGAGGACATAACCATAGCTGGAAATCTTTTTAATTTCAAAACCCTGAGGGGTTGTTTGAAGTTGAGAAATCTGAGCTCAGTTGTATGAAGACTCAGATAGGGAGACTGAAGCATAATTAGACTAAGTCCTGTCGATGTGACAGAGAAGGTAAATCTCATTGATGTGAGTACTGTAAAGATGTGCTGTGGGAATTAGTGGAATTGTCTTTTACTGTGAGTTTCAAATTTTTTAACTTGTGTTATATGTAGACAGTTTCATATATTCTGTTTTGTCTGGGGGCTTGGTGGGGGGGAGGAGGAGGAGGAAGGGTGAGACCCAGGTAGAGAGTAAGGAAAGAGATCAATCTGAGACTGATACAGTTGAGAACAGAAGTGACTTTGAGGATGTAACTCTGAAGATGGATGAGGGAGATCCTGTAGATGTAGTGTACCTGGACTTTCAGAAAGCTTTTGATAAAGTCCCACATAGGAGGTTAGTGAGCAAAATTAGGGTGCATGGTATTGGGGGCAAAGTACTAACTTGGATTGAAAGTTGGTTGGCTGATAGGAAACAAAGGGTAGTGATAAACGGCTCCATTTCGGAATGGCAGGCAGTGACCAGTGGGGTACCACAGGGACCTGTACTGGGACCGCAGCTTTTTACAATATATGTTAATGATATAGAAGATGGTATTAGCAATAACATTAGCAAATTTGCTGATGATACTAAGCTGGGTGGCAGGGTGAAATGTGATGAGGATGAGGAGATTACAGGGTGACCTGGGCATGTTAGGTGAGTGGTCAGATGCATGGCAGATGCAGTTTAATGTGGATAAATGTATGGTTATCCACTTTGGTGGCAAGAATAGGAAGGCAGATTACTACCTAAATGGAATCAATTTAGGTAAAGGGGCAGTACAGAGAGATCTGGGTGTTCTTGTACACCAGTCAATGAAAGTAAGCATGCAGGTACAGCAGGTAGTGAAGAAGGCTAATAGCATGCTGGCCTTCATAACAAGAGGGATTGAGTATAAAAGCAAAGAGGTTTTTCTGCAGCTGTACAGGGCCCTGGTGAGACCACACCTGGAGTACTGTGTGCAGTTCTGGTCTCCAAATTTGAGGAAAGACATTGTGGCTATTGAGGGAGTGCAGCGTAGGTTCACGAGGTCAATTCCTGGAATGGCGGGATTACCTTACACTGAAAGACTGGAGCGACTGGGCTTGTATACTTTTGAGTTTAGAAGACTGAGAGGGGATCTGATTGAGACATATGAGATTATTAAAGGATTGGATACTCTGGAGGCAGGAAACATGTTTCCGCTGATGGGTGAGTGCCGAACCAGAGGACACAGCTTAAAAATACAGGGTAGATAGACCAATTAGGACAGAGATGAGGAGAAACGTCTTCACCCAGAGAGTGGTAGCTGTGTGGAATGCTCTGCCCCAGAGGGCAGTGGAGGCCCAGTCTCTGGATTCATTTAAGTAAGAGTTGGATAGAGCTCTCAAGGATTGTGGAATCAAGGGTTATGGAGATAAGGCAGGAACAGGATACTGATTGAGGATGATCAGCCATGATCATATTGAATGGTGGTGCAGGCTTGAAGGGCAGAATGGCCTACTCCTGCACCTATTGTCTATTGTCTATTGTCTGTTGACTCAAACAGTCAGGGCAGGCAGGGACAAGGTAGGAGTAATAAATTAAATTACATTTATTTCAATGCAAGGGGACTAACAGGGAAGGCAGATGAACTCAGGGCATGAATAGGAACATGGGACTAGGATATTTTAGCAATTACAGAAACATGGCTCAGGGATGGGCAGGACTGGCAGCTTAATGTTCCAGAATACAAATGCTACAGGAAGGATAGAAAGGGAAGCAAGAGAAGACCGGGAGTGGCGTTTTTGATAAGGGATAGCATGACAGCTGTGCTGAGGGAGGATATTCCTGGAAATACATCCAGGGAAGTTATTTGGGTGGAACTGAGAAATAAGAAAGGGAGGATCACCTTATTGGATTGTATTATAGACCCCCTAATAATCAGAGGGAAGTTGAGAAATAAACTTGTAAGGAGATCTCAGCTCTCTGTAAGAATAGTAGGGTGGTTATGGTAGGGGATTTTAACTTTCCAAACATAGGCTGGGACTCCCATAATGTCAAGGGCTTTGAGGGAAAGGCATTTGTTAAGTGTGTACAAGAAATTTTTCTGATTCAGTATGTGGATGTACCTAGTAGAGAAGGTGCAAAACTTGACCTACTCTTGGGAAATAAGGCAAGGCAGGTGAGTGAGATGTCAGTGGTGGAGCACTTTGGGGCGAGCGACCATAATTCTATTAGATTTAAAATAGTGATGGAAGAGGATAGACCAGATCTAAAAGTTGAAGTTCTAAATTGCAAAAAGGCCAATTTTGACAGTATTAGGCAAGAACTTTCGAAAGCTGATTGGAGGCAGATGTTCGCAGGTAAAGGGACAGCTGGAAAATGGAAAGCCTTCAGAAACGAGGTAACGAGAATCCAGAGAATGTATATTCCTGTTAGGGTGAAAGGAAAGGCTGGAAGGTATAGGGAATGCTGGATGACTAAAGAAATTGAGGTTTTGGTTAAGAAAAAGAAGGAAACATATGTCAGGTATAGACAGGATAGATTGAGTGAATCCTTAGAAGAGTATAAAGGCAGTAGGAGTATACTTAAGAGGGAAATCAGGAGGGTAAAAAGGGGACATGATTTAGCTTTGGCAAATGGAATTAAGGAGAATCCAAAGGGTTTTTACAAATACATTAAGGACAAAAGGGTAACAAGGGAGAGAATAAGGCCTCTCAAAGATTAGAGCTGAAAATGTGTTGCTGGAAAAGCGCAGCAGGTCAGGCAGCATCCAAGGAGCAGGAGAATCGACGTTTCGGGCATGAGCCCTTCTTCAGGAAGGGCTCACTTTCTCCTCTCAAAGATTAGCAAGGCGGCCTTTATGTGGAGCCGCAAAAAATGGGGGAGATACTAAACGAGCATTTTGCATCAGTATTTACTGTGGAAAAGGATATGGAAGATATAGAATGTAGGGAAATAGAAGAATGGTAAGGCCAAGCCATGGAACTGTTAGACCAGTGATTCTGACGTCGGTGGTGGGCACGTTGTTGGAGGGATTCCTGAGGGACAGGATGTACATGTATTTGGAAAGGCAAGGACTGATTGGGGATAGTCAACATGGCTTTGTGCGTGGGAAATCATGTCTCACAAACTTGATTGAGTTTTTTGAAGAAGTAACAAAGAGGATTGATGAGGGCAGAGCAGTAGATGTGACCTATATGACATTTGACAAGGTTCCCCATAGGAGACTGGTTAGCAATGTTAGATCTCATGGACTATAGGGAGAACTAGCCATTTGGATACAGAACTGGCTCAAAGGTAGAAGACAGAGGGTGGTGGAGAGTTGTCTTTCAGACTGGAGGCCTGTGACCAGAAGGGTGCTACAAGGATCAGTGTTGGGTCCTCTACTTTTTGTCATTTATATAAATGATTTCGATGCGAGGATAAGAGGTACATTTAGTAAGTTTGCAGATGACACCAAAATTGGAGGTGTAGTGGACAGCGAAGGTTACCTCAGATTACAACAAGATCTGGACCAGATGGGCCAATGAGCTGAGAAGTGGCAGATGGAGTTTAATTCAGATAAATGCTAGGTGCTGCATTTTGGGAAAGCAAATCTTAGCAGGATGTATAGACTAAATGGACGTGTTGCTGAACAAAGAGACCTTGGAGTGCAGGTTCAAAGCTCCTTGAAAGTGGAGTCGCAAGTAGATAGGATAGTGAAGAAGGTGTTTGGTATGTTTTTCCTTTATTGGTCAGATACTGAGTACAGGAGTTGGGATGTCATGTTGTGGCTGTACGGGACATTGGTAGGCCACTGTTGGAATATCGGGTTCAGAAAAGATTTACAAGGATGTTGCCAGGGTTGGAGGATTTGAGCTATAGGGAGAGGCTGAACAGGCTGGAGCTGTTTTCCCAGGAGCGTCAGAGGCTGAGGGGTGACCTTATAGAGGTTTACAAAATTATGAGGGGCATGAATAGGATAAATAGACAAAGTCTTTTCCCTGGAGGCGGGGAGTCCAGAACTAGAGGGAATAGATTTAGGGTGAGAGGGGAAAGATATAAAAGAGGCCTAAGGGGCAACCCTTTCACACAGAGGGTGGTGTGTGTATGGAATGAGCTGCCAGATGAAGTGGTAGAGGCTGGTACAATTGCAACATTTAAAAGGCATTTGGATGGGTATATGAATAAGAAGAGTTTGGAGGGATTATGGGCCAGGTACTGGCAGATGGGACTTATTTGGGTTGGGATATCTGGTTGGCATGGACAGGATGGACCGAAGGGTCTTTTTCCATGCTGTACACTCTATGACTCTATAATATGCAATTTTGCATGCTTGAGTGTCAAGACCACCATTTTAAAACAAAAAATACAAAACATGAGCTATTGATCAGATTTCTGAGATCTGACTTGTCCAGTAATAGCATTAACTGGGATCTTAACACTACTATTTAAAGATGCACTGTAGAAATTCACCAAAGGCCCTCAAATTCACCTTCCAAACTTACAATTGCTACCATGTAGAAGGACAAGAGCAACAAGTGCATGGCTCCACTGCCACTTGAAGTTCCTCTCCAAGATGCTCATCACCTCAATTTAGAAATACATTGCCACTTCTTCAGTGTCATTAGGTCAAAATTCTGGAACTCTCTCCCTTGCAATATCATAGATGTACCTACACCAAATGGGCTGCAGCAAGCCTCCTGTGGAGCGCTTCTGTGGTGTTTCCTCCGGCATTTGTAGTGGCCTGTCCCTGCTGCTTCCGGTTGTCAGTTTCAGCTGTCCGCTGTAGTGGCCGGTATATTGGGTCCAGGTCAATGTGTTTGTTGATGGAATTTGTGGATGAGTGCCAAGCTTCTAGGAATTCCCTGGCTGTTCTTTGTTTCGCTTGCCCTATAATGGTAGTGTTGTCCCAGTCAAATTCATGTTGCTTGTTGTCTGCGTGTGTGGCTACTAGGGATAGCTGGTCGTGTCGTTTCGTGGCTAGTTGATGTTCGTGGATGCGGATCGTTAGCTGTCTTCCTGTTTGTCCTATATAGTGTTTTGTGCAAGGAAACATGAATTTGCAACATGAATTTGACTGGGACAACACTACCATTATAGGGCAAGCCAAACAAAGAACAGCCAGGGAATTCCTAGAAGCATGGCACTCATCCACAAACTCCATCAACAAACACATCGACCTGGATCCAATATACCGGCCACTACAGCGGACAGCTGAAACTGACAACCGGAAGCAGCAGGGACAGGCCACTATAAATGCCGGAGGAAACACCACAGAAGCGCTTCACAGGAGACTCCCAAGCACTGAGGTTGTCACCTAGACAGGGGACGAAATGTTTGCAACAAAAACTTCCAGCTCGGCAAACAGAACCACAGCAACGAGCACCCGAGCTACAAATCTTCTCACAAACTTTGGGCTGCAGCAAATCAAGAACGCAGCTCACCATCACTTCTGATAGATAATTATGGATGGGCAATAAATGCTAGCCTAGTAGGTGACACCCATATCCCATTAATAAATTACAATAAAATGATTTGGAATAAGTATTTAACCAGCTATGAAATTCAATAATGGAAAATGAATATGCCCTCTCATTCAAGAGACAACTAGTGTTGAGTTTAAGCTAAAGTCACAATGCTTCAGGTGAGGGGAGAGGTTGAGAAGGACCTTCCTGGCAACCTCAGCCAGGAATTGAACCTACGCTGTTATTTTTACTCTGTATTATAAACCAGCCATCTAGTCTACTGAGCTAACTGGTAGAAAACAGCTTAAAAAACTGAAGAAGGGCTTATGCCCGAAACGTCGATTCTCCTGTTCCCTGGATGCTGCCTGACCTGCTGCGCTGTTCCAGCAACACATTTTCAACTAAAAAACAGATGGTGCAAGACAAAGAGGAATGGGAATGAAGCAAGAAAAGAAACATTAAAAGCTGCTGTCTACAAAAGAGCAGTGGCTATGTTCTGAAATTGTTGAACTTCATTTGGAGAGGTGTAAAATTTGTAATCTAAAGATGAAGATGGTGTTATTGAGCTTTCACTGTGCTTCATTAGAAAAGTATAGGAATTGATGGACAGAGAGATCAGAGGTAGAAATTTAAAATATAGGCAACCAGAAACTTAGGACTGTTCTCATGGACATAACAGAGGCGATTCTGCAAAGCAATCATCTAATTTGTTTTTTGTCTCTGTACTGTAGAGAAGAGCACACGGTGAGCTGTGAATACTGGACATTAAATTGAAGTGGAGGTGCCGGTGTTGGAGTGGGTGGACAAAGTTAAAAATCACACAACGCCAGGTTATAATCCAACAGACATAGATCTTATGATCGTGCCCCACTAACTACCTGATGGAGCAGTGCTCCGAAAGCTTGTACTTAACAAATAAACTTGTTGGACTATAGCCTGGTGTGTGATTTTTAACATTAAATTGAAAGAAGTACAAGTAAATCACTGAATCACTAAAAGGTGTGTTTGGCTCCCTGATGATGGAAAGAGAGGAGGTAGCTGTGCAGATGTTGCATCACCTGCAGGTGCCATGCAAGGGGAACATGTAGGGGGTTAATTGATAACTGAATTCTAGCATTGTGGAAGCAATGGTCAATTTAGAATTTTGAAAGAGAAGGTGAGGGACAGATGCATTTGGTACCAGCAGCAATTCTGAGGTTTTACATGATCCAGATGAATATGAACTAAAATCTTACCTCTGAAATACTAACAATTTGAATTCCATTTTTAAGAAGTAAATAAAACCATAAATCAAAAAATGGTATCTATAAAAGCAAGTAAGGAGCTGTCTGGGTTGAGAGGAAACCCAATTAGTCTACAAATATCTGCTGGGAGTAAGTGAGGACTGCAGATGTGGAGAATCAGAGTCAACATGTTTGATGCTGGAAGAGCACAACAGGTCATGCAGCATCTGAGAAGCAGAAGAGTCAACATTTCGAACATAAGGCCATAATTCCTAATGAAGGGCTTATGCCCAAAATGTTGACTCTCCTGCTCCTCAGATCTGACCTTCTGTGCTGTTCCAGTACCACACTTTTCGACTACAAATATCGGCTGTCCTTACCTGTCCTTACCTGATCTGATCTAAATGCAGCTGTCCCCCCTCACTTTAATTTCTCCTAAACTGTTTGAGCACGTCACTTGACTATAATCATAGGGATAGTCAATTAATGCCCACATGCCAAAAATTAACATAGAAGACAAAATCATGAGAATAGATCCAGGATGTGGTACTCCAGACGGGAAGATATATTGGAGAAATTAGATTGTTTTCCTTGGAAAAAAGGTCAGGAAATTTGCTAGAAATATTTTTCAGCAAAGTAGATAGGAAAAAACTAGTTTCATTTGTGAAATCTTCGAGGAAAAAGTGAGGACTGCAGATGCTGGAGATCAGAGCTGAAAATGTGTTGCTGGAAAAGTGCAGCAGGTCAGGCAGCATCCAAGGAGCAGGAGAATCGATATTTCGGGCATGAGCCCTTCTTCAGGAATCTTGAAGAAGGGCTTATGCCCAAAACGTCGATTCTCCTGCTCCTTGGATGCTGCCTGACCTGCTGCGCTTTTCCAGCAACACATTTGCAGCTCATTTGTGAAATCATCAAGAATAAAAGGGCACAGATTTACCATAATTGGCAGAAGCAAAAATAGTTTGTGAGAAAAAAGTTTTTACTCAGGGAGTGTTTAAGGTCTGTAATGCACTGCCTGAGAATATCGTGGGATATGTTCAACTGAATCATTCAAAAATGTTAGACAGTTATTTGGAAAGAATGAGTTAAGGAATAGGAAAAAGGTGGGAGAATCCAGAAGAATTGGCAGAATGGGGCACGATGTGAATTTCTCACTGGGAGAACCAGTGCAGACTCGATGGACCAAATGGCCTCCTTCTGCACTGTAACAATTGTGTGATCTAGATTTAACGTTGGGAAGTTTACCTTTGGACCTCACTGCGGATGAATCACCCAACCTCAAGATATCTACCGTGCCTCACATTCTTGCGCAAGCTGCCACACTGAAGGGCGGTGCAAGTACAACGGTTAACCTTTCCTTTACAACATTTGCTTGCATGCGTCCTGCGTTTGTTACTTAGGTGGAGTGCAGGACAATTCTCTTACTTTTGATGGAGCCTGACACTTTGCGAGGCACCTGGCTTTAGGTTACAGGTGGGCCGGAAGGAGCGGTGATGTTCGCACCCAGAGCGGTAATGATTGACGTCGCCGCCATCCAATGGAAGCAGGTGCTGTGACGCCATCTCGCCTCCAACAACCAATCGGGATTGGCCTCAGGGGCGGGTTCGTGTGCAGGTGTTTCCAGGTGAGAGCCCGAGCCTGGAACCCAGGGACGGCCAGCAGTGTCGGCCCACGGATCTCAGAGATCAATTTCGGTCAGCGATGGCCGAGACTTTCAGCCAGGAAGCCGTTTTGGATTTTTTGCTGGTTCACCGTGGAAAGGTGAGGAATGCCGACCTGACCGCTCACTTCGTCCGTTTCCTGAAGGATCCCGAGAGAAAACTGCAGAGCCGCGAACAGTTCAAGAAGTTCGTCAACTCGCTCGCCGTGGTCAAGGAGGAAGATGGGGTCAAGTACATCGTCCTGAGGAAGAGGTATGTCGAATTTCTCTCCGAGGAGATGAACTCTTCCAGTGACGTCCTGGTGCCCGCTCGACCGAAGGGGGAACAGAAGGCGAGGCAGAAGACAGTTGAGAGCAGCCAGCCGGAGCCCGCGAGCTGCCCGCGAGAGCTCCAGCCCGCGAGCTGCCCACGAGAGCTCCAGCCCGCGAGCTGCCCACGAGAGCGCCTGGCCGTTACTGAGGACAGGCAGCGCGAGGCGGCGCTCAGCGAAACCCACCAGCAGCCACGGGCTCGGCGCAAACCTGCTCCTCAACAATTTGCAAAACCTCCCGTCGACGTCGTGCGGGAGCCGCCAGGGTCGCCGGGGGCATCGCGAGTTGGAAACTGCAGCGGCCAAGCGAATGGCTGCATCTCTCTGCCCGAAGGTAGTCACTTACAGCTTCAGCCAGTAAGGGAAAATGCCAAAGGATTCAATGTCGCTCAACCCGTTTGGCAGAGCGATTGGAATGGAGCTGTCAGCAAAGGCGATGATGGTTCAGCTCTTTGTAAGTCTACAAATCAGAGGGCCAAAAATCCTAAAAGCGAGAACAGAACTCCTGTAACTATAAATAGTAGCACTGATAAAACCGTCAGATTATCTAATGATGATGACAGTCACAGCAGCAATCCTCCAGTCTCACCCAATCTTTCTCATCTGCCCCCACCTCGCTCTAGTACTCCGAGTAAAAAGGGAAAACTACTCCATGGCCTTGCTTGGAATGACAATTCTGAGACTATTTCTGATGAGCTGGCCACTCAGGCCTTGCCGTACGAACCCGACCAACATCCTCTGGACAATTTGGTGGAGAAATCAGAAGATGTATTTCCCAGACCTCAGAAACAGGGCAGTACATTTAGGCGTGAGAACAAAATGACCAAGGTTTGGAAGAATCCTCCATCACCAAAGAAAAATGAAAGTACTGACAAAGTATACAAAATGCCACCAGGGTTATTAATTAGTAGTGCCACTGAAGTGCTTAAAAATTCAGCTGTATACACTGAAGAGTGCATTCACAGGAATCAGAAAAAGCAATCGCAACAGCATAGTCAGCTATCTGCTGCAAATGGACAACGAATGGGCGTGAAACAGAATTCTAAAGGGCAGAATGTATTGGCCAAAAGAGACAAAACTTCTTTTAAAAAGGTTAAGAGCAAAATTTCACGAGTTAGTCACAAATCAACTACTCGAAAAATAATGGATAAACAAGTAGGTCTTTCCATTGGCAATCAGTCACCAAGTCTGACCCAAACAATGAACCACAGTGGGTGCGACAAAGAGGATCCATCAAAAATTGGGGCTACATCAGAAAAAAGTTCAAGTGATTCTATAGAGCATGAATGGATGGTGAAAACAGCTGTTGGCAAGTTTGAACAGGCTTATTCCTTATTCTGCAAAGACCCTAACTTTGCTATGAAAAGAGATTTTATTTCTGGCTATACAGTACTTCACTGGATAGCAAAACATGGAAACCATCGTGCACTCTCTCACTTTATTAGTGCTGCAACTAAAAAGAAAATTAAACTTAATGTGAACATTAAATCTACGTGTGGTTACACTCCACTGCACATAGCTGTTATACATGAACATTTGAAAATCATCCAATATTTGGTGAAAAAATATCAAGCAAATGTTAATCTAAGGGATCACAGTGGCAAAAAACCTTGGCAGTACCTGAGCAGTGAATCTCCTAAGAATGTGTGCCAGATGTTGGGTGCTCCTGAACATAAACTTGCAATTCATTCTGCATACAGCAGCACATTTTCGGCACAGCATATCAACACACCAAAATCATCTCCTTCTATAAGCAGAAAAACATCATTCACTGCTCTTCTCAAATCTCCAAGGGTTCTTCAAAAATTCATGCACCATGATCCCCTTAATTCAATAATTGAGGATGATGAGCAAGATTGAAATACGTTTAATATTATTTATAAATTGTATCAGAAATTATAATCCAGCTCCTGGTTATGTGAATATTCTCAACATGTGAATATTCTTCAAAGTAATTTATACATTTTTAGTTGATACACTAAGTATAATGTCTAAGTCTGATATTATTCAGCTGTGTCTCAGGTGAAGAGTTCACAACATGCAATCAATTAGGGTAAAGTTGCCATAGTCTTACCAGACCATAGGGTTACTCTCTTGTCAGAGAGTGGTAACTGGTGTTGGTTTAACCTGAAAGTTGCAATGTCTCAGGCATGGGGAGAGGTTGAGAAGGAGAGCCCTTTGTTGTAACCCCACAATGTTGGCACCACTCTATATGTCAAGCCAGCTGTCCAGGCAATTGGGCAAACCAAACCCCACAATAATCAGTCAGAGCCATGAAAATAGAATGTCTTCTCAACCCAGAGAAACAAAGCAGTAGAAACCCAATAAATGCTTGGAAATGAACTTTTGGAGCTCATTCTGAAGTACACAAGATGAGTTGGACCAATATCTGTCATTCACAAGTTTTACTGGCTTTTCTTTCTGTGAATACCTCCTGATGTTGAAATTCTGTTTAAATGTACAAAGGTTCTATTTTAATTTCTTGTTATTTATGTCAATTACCCACAATTTTCAAACCATCCCTCTGATGGGAGTTTGATTTTGCTGGGGTCTGGGTGCAGCATGTTTGCCAGCAGATCTCCAATTCCTCCTTCAGACCTTTTGTCGTAATTGTCTAATCTGATTGTAAAAGCTATACATTTTATTGTGGCTGTCACTGATGGTGATCAGAGGAAGGAGTAAGGGCTGTGTTTTCTTCCTGCTTCCTTAGCTGAAGCATCTACTATTTTTATTTTTAGGGTTCTATAAGTTCAGTCAAACCAATTGTTATGTCTTAATTGTAGCAGTTCAGTTATTTTTCTAGTTTTGAACATTGATAACTGCATTCTAACCATATCTGTCATGGTTAGAGCCAATTCAAACTGCCAGAATAGTCTTGCTCTGTTTCCTGAAGCTATTCTATCTGATTCTGCCATTATTTGAATATCATCAAGTTTTTCAGTATGATAGAGGTGGAAATCCCAGATCATGTGACATGCTGAGAGATCAGGAATGTGTGTCTGTCATTCTATTTAATATTCAGTCTGTTGGAGCCAGGACCTTTAGAGACGGACACATTAAGGAAGTAAACTGAGGAAGGAAGCCGAGTGCCAGGGAATATTAGGAGAGAGAGGGCACAGTCCCACAAACTGGGAAGAAGCTAATAACCAACTTTAGTATTTAGGATTACTGAGACACATTCATATCATGCAATTTCCCCATAAAACATAAGACAATCTTTTTGCCATAACCTTTTGCATTCTTCTGTTGTTCCTGTCATGATTTTGTTTTGAAGTTGATGCTGCTAGTTTGTATGTGCAAAGTTCAACAGGATGCAACAGAACTGCAATTACATTCCTTGTTTTATCTCTGTACTGTACATCAGTATTGTGACTACAGTTCAAGTATATCCTTGTATATCAGTAATGAAATTACGTTTTAGTGTATCTGTGTATACCAGCACTGTGACTGTACTTCTTAAAAGTGTGTGAACACAAGCACTGTAATTACATTTCTTGAACATACCTATGGCCAGCAACAGTACAATTATATGTCTCAAGCATATTTTTGTTACCAGAATGTTATATTTGTGTACACCTGTACTGTGTCTGCTATATTTGAGTAAAAGTGTGTGAACCAGCACAATGATTACAATTCTCAACCATATCTGTTTATGTCAGCACTGTTTACATTCAATATTGTAAAATATATTTTTCAATCCTTCTGTGGTCAACTCAATTCCAAAAACTAAATACAAGATAGTAAAAGTTTAAAATAGTATTTAATTACTGATGCATTTTAAGTGGTATTGAACATCAATTTAGTTTAAATTCTATCCTGTTCCATTCTTCTCCTATAAGGGAGGGTAATGTCAGAGCTGAGGCAGTACCTAGGTGTCTGTGTCTTATTAATTAGTCATAGAATCCTTACAGTATGAAAGCAGGCCATTTGGCCCATCAAGTCCACACCAACCATCCAAAGAGTATCTCACTTAGACCCACCTCCCCACTATCTTGCATTTGCCACAGCTAATCCACCTAGCCTGCACATCTTTGGACTGTGGAAGGAAACCAGAGCACCACAAGGAAACCCACTCAGACATAAGGAGAATGCGCAAACTCTGTACAGACAGTTGTCCGAGAATGGATCGAACCCCCAGTTGAGGTAGCAGTGCTAACCACTGTGCCACCATGCTGCCCAGGTTCCAGTCTCTTCATTTTTAGATGAAGTTTTTGTTTGCAAATACAGGACTTTCAAAAGGATATGTTAATCCAAGGGAGCAGAGTAGCAATGAAAAATCATTTGAAAGAAAAACTGCATTTATTTTTTAGAAAAAGGTCTTAGAGTGGGCTGAAAAGTTCTGAATACTGTTAAATATATTTAAGTAACATAAATTACCATCAAAAAAATCAAAATGACTGTGTCCATTAATCTCCATGTAGAGAAAAGAGGAGTTATGAATTGGTTGCTGCGCAAAAACTCAATTATTTCAACATTATATAACAGTGCAAAGTTTTTGGCAATATGGATATAGAATTGGATAACAGACAATGCAAAGAGTTATGCTAACCAGTTGTTTTTCATATTTGAGGGAAGCATAGAATGATGTCGCTCAGAAGCCAGCATTAGAACCGCTGCTCTAGGCTTGATAATATGTGGTAATAAAAGGAAAATACAGTTGTTCCTGGAAATCTTAGTAATAAAAAGAGAAAGTTCTGAAGAAACTCTAGTGGTCTGTGGAAAGAGAAGCCAAGATAACATTTGAGTCAAATTTCAGTTTTTTTGGAAGAAATCCAGAAATGTCACAGGTTTTATGGTTATAGCGCATAACAGAGATAGGGAAGGGCGAGGCCACAGAGTTATTTGTAAACAAGGATCCGAATTTTAATAGGCGTTCTGAAACCAGGAGCCAATGAGTTCCTGATCACAGGGATGATGGGTGAATAGGACTTGATTTAGATTTAGATTTATTGTCACACATATATGAAAAAAAGTTAAAAGTGTTTTTCCACGTGTTCTGCGCAAAGTGTTGTACCTCTCCAGCACCATCTTGAAGCTCTGAATATAATGCAAGATTTTACTGAAATAGAGTTCATTTTTCTCTTTACATGTTCTTCCTCCGCTGCTGCTTCAGTCGCTCCTTAACTTCAGCCAGAGTCTCTGAAGTGGGCTCTGTAACAGGCTCTGGAGTCTCGGTTACAGGTCTCGGCCACACCACAATTGCGACTGCTGTGTCTGAGTTTGGGCCATGGGTCTTGGGCCTTGTTATGCGGGTGGGCCCGTACCTCCTATTCCCCATCCAACGCTCCTCCAGAAGCTGCTGCTGCTGCCAGTCATTGGTTATCAAGTCCTCCACCGTCCCTTTTGCCAGACCAGGAACCTTGGCTCAGCCTGCATGTCCAAGCCAGGGGAAGTCAACCTGGGGCCTCCTCCTCGCTCACTGGGGTCATTCTGGCATTGCTGCCACCACAGACTTTCTCCTTCACTGCCACTCTCCAGGGAGTTGCCTGGGATTTAAATCTTTTTCCTCACAACAATGATGTTTGCAGATGGAATTCAATGCAAAAAGCAGCACTGAATGATGGACATAATTGTGGTCAAGTGGTTAAGGTGGGAGATTAAAAATCCATTGGGTTTACCTCTACATAGATTTGAATCCTGCCGACTGCCATCCTCACTGCCGTCACTTTATTGAAGCAAGTGCCTACCAAGCTGCTGATGAGTCAAACTCACCCCATTTTCTCATGGCTGTTTTGAGGAAATTTGCAACATTTAATGACGATTTAATTTGCCTCATAAGTTACCTATTTAATTTTTGCCTGTTGGTCAATCCTGAGGCACTATCTCTCTCTGTCTGTGTTCTTCTCATGTGTCAATGAAGCCCAGTTATCCAAACTATTGAACATGTTCTTACTGTCCCAAACTATTCATTCTGGTCAGTCTCTTGGTTTCAATAATGTTTTTTCCTTTGGTCAAACTAGAGAAACTTCCGCAATATAGTTTTCAGTTCTAGGCAGTCCGCTGTTGCAATGTACAATATTTTAGTAGTGAAGGGGCTGTGACTGTCGCCGCACACACACTGACTCTACAAAGAGTAACCCACACAGACTTATTTCCCTCTGACTAATGCATTTAACACAATGGGCAATTTAGCATCACCAATTCACCTGACCTGCACAACTTTGGACTGTGGGAGGAAACTGGAGCATCTGGAGGAAACCCACATTGACGCGGGGAGAATGTGAAAACTCCACACAGACATGTAAAGGCTCCAGTTCAGAATTGCGCAGAAACAGTGATGCTGCCTTAAAATCTGGGTAAGGTGTATTGTCCCCACTTGTTGGTAAAAGCGGATGGAATTTGTTATTTCTCTCCCGTTCTCATCACCAAATCTTTCATCGAGTGGCTTTGGCAATATTTGCAGAATTGATGGGATTTTTGTTTGTGTCCTTGCAATAGGGATATTCACCAATGAAATTCAATGCAAAAGACAGGTCAGACCAAAGCACGTAGTTGTGGCTGTGAGGCTAAGAAAATGGATTAGAAATCCATTAAGGTTACCCCCCCCCCACCCCCGAAGTTGTTTTGAATCCTACTGACTGCAATTGGTGTGAGCTATGATATGAGCCACAGAGTCTGAATAAGTGCAAATCTGTAGGTGGAAAATGGGAGACCAACCACAGGAACATTGGAATAGTTAAGGATTGTGGTAACAAAGATATGGATGAATGTGTCAATAGACTAAGAAGACAGATAGGGGCAATATTAGTTTTGTTATTAGTAAAGCAAATCAATAAAAATTACAGTTGAAAAATTTTGAGTTCAACTAGTCCAACTTAGTTTATCCCTAAGATGAGCAATAGCATTAATACCATCCACTCCTATGTCTTACAGGATATAGTATGCTGCTTAATATTGTATAGAAAACCACATTTATGAAGTGTTAAAAGTTGTTGGTCATATTTTACTAAGGTCACCACTTGAATAATTGCACAAATTTAAAATCTTAAGACAGTTTAATCATTAATCTATACTCGAGAGTTAGATTTGCTTCATTTTGTAAGTGTTTCTATGCTGAAATCCACATAATTGCTTCATAGATTTCTCAATTTGAGCTTAAAATATAATTTTAAAGAAGGGTAACCTTGCATTGTCAGCTCTACCACCTTCAAGTGGGATAGCTTGGCCCAGGAATCATTATTCTCAGTATTATTCTAAGCATTGTTCTGCTGATATATGTGTGGCAGATTAGTTATCACTGATCTCCACTCTTGACCTGATTGGAATATTTGGAATTTGAGCACAGTTGTTGAATTAACATATCATATGCCACCAGTGCCAAATTGTTCAAATTTTCAGCAACAGTTCACGATGAATGTAATTTATTCCTAGGCTAGTAGATGCCACAGGCTGCAAATAATTTTTAATTTATTCCCAAAGCACGCTCTAAATCACGTGGACATTATGGCTGCTACTCCAATCCGCGCCTATTTTTTAAATCTCCTTTTACTATTTTCTTAGTCTTTTCAAACCTTCAGATTCCTGCAGTAATGCAATCAGAGAATGACTCAGTGCAGCAAGAAGACATTCAGCCCATTGTGAGTATGCTAGCGTTTTGAAGGTCCAGCCCTGTAAACTTCAATATATGAGCACTTCTCCAATTCGGACCCCCTGAACGCATGTCTTTATTTTTAACTGTTCCTATAAATTTGGCAGCTAAGATCCTAAACTCTAAAATTTCCTTGCTTCTTCTTCCTCCTTTAAGATATTCTATATTCTTTATGACCTAGTTCTTTGGCTCACTTTTGGTCTGCTCTAATCTCTCCTTTTTAAAGTTTTGTTATGTAAAGTTTCCAAACTAATATCAACTTGTAAATTTCTAAGTAGATTTAGCTTGCTCCTATTGTTATTATTCCCTAATGATCCCACACCTGCTGGTTTTACTGGTTTGTCAGCTTCAAGTGTAGAATGGTTGCTAACCAGTGACTTATCTTTCTGGGCTGACATGCATTATTCCGCCTTTCATTCTCATCATCATTTTCTGCTGCTGCAACCAATTCTGTACAACCCCTGGAATTTCATTCCTACAAAGCACTTCCATCAGTGTGTCATATAATCCTCTACCCTTTAACTAGCTACTGGATTTCCCTGTTTTGTAACACTGGTGTCCAAACTTGGAGAAAATTTTGTTGATGTTCTATATTAACTCCATACTATGTACCTAAACAATATCACAGTGAAACTCTTTAACTTTGGTCTAGACTCATTCTTGTCTACTTCCTTATCACTGTTGTTATTGGGATGAAAACAAAAAATCCTGGAAATCACAGCAGGTCAGGCAGCATCTTATACCCAAAACGTCAATTCTAATATGCCTCGGATGCTGCTTGACCTGCTGTGCTTTTCCACCACCACACTCTCGACTCTGATCTCCAGCATTGGCAGTCCTCACTTTCTCCCTCTATGGAGAGAGACCAAGCTGATGTTTTGAGTCTAAGATGACTCTTTATCAGAGCTGCTGTGAAGTGTACAGGGGGCAGCATATATGCAATAGTGTGGGGATGAGGTGGGGGAGGGGAGGGGTGAAAGGCTGCTGATAGTACAGATTAAGTGATCAGAACGTGAGAATGGCAAAATAATGGTGTGTCAAACTGCCAAACTGGAAAGAATAGGTTGTCCCACTGGAATCGAGAGAGAGGAGAGAGGACACAGTGACAGCGAGTGTAACAAAAACTTGAATGGGTTCATAAAAGATTTACAAGGATGTTGCCAGGGTTGGAGGATTTGAGCTATCGGGAGATGTTGGACAAGCTATGGCTGTTTTCCCTGGAGTGTTGAAGACTGAGGGGTGCTATTATAGAGGTTTATAAAATCACGAGGGGCATAGATAGGGTAAATAGACAAGGGCTTTTCCCTGGGGCGGACCAAAGGGTATATTTCCGTGCTGTACATTTGTATGTAACACCTTGTCTTCAGATTCGGCACTGACAACCTTCTGGGCTTAACATTGAGTTTAACACCTTCAGATTGTGAACTCACTCCCATTTCTTTCCTTTCTTTTACCTTTACTTTGAGTCATAGGGTCATAGAGATGTACAGCACGGAAACAGACCCTTCGGTCCAACTTGTCCATGCCGACCAGATATCCCAACCCAATCTAGTCCCACTTGCCAGCACCTGGCCCATATCCCTCCAAACCCTTCCTATTCATATATCCATTCAGATGTCTTTCAAATGTTGCAATTGTACCAGCCTCCATCACTTCCTCTGACAGCTCATTCCATACAAGCACCACCCTCTGCGTGAAAAAGTTGCCCCTTAGGTCTCTTTTATATCTTTCCCCTCTTGCCCTAAACCTATGGCCTCGAGTTCTGGACTCCCCCACCCCAGGGAAAAGACCTTGTCTATTTACCCTATTTATGCGCCTCGTGATTTTATAAACCATGCCGACCAGATATCCCAATCTAATCTAGTCCCATTTGCCAGCATTTGGCCCATATCCTTCTAAACCCTTCCTATTCATATGCCTCTCCAGATGCCTTTTAAATGTTGCAATTGCACCATCCTCCATCACTTCCTCTGGCAGTTTATTCCATACATGCACAACCCTCTGCATGAAAATGTTGCCCCTTAGGTCACTTTTATATCTTTCTGCTCTCACCCTAAACCTATACGCACTAGTTCTGGACTCCCCCACCCTAGGGAAAATACTTTGTCTATTTACTCTATCCATGCCCCCCATGATTTTATAAACCTTTATAAAGTCAACCTTCAGCCTCCCATGCTCTAAGGAAAACAGCCCCAGCCTGTTCAGCCTCTCCCTGTAGCTCAGATCCTCCAACCCTGGCAACATCATTGTAAATCTTTTCTGAACCCTTTCAAGTTTCACAACATCCTTCCAATGGGAAGGAGACCAGAATTGCACACAATATTCCAAAAGTGGCCAAACCAATGTCCTGTACAGCTGCAACATGATTTTCCAACTCTTGTACTCAATACTCTGACCAATAAAGGAAAGGCATTTAACTACAGAATAGTTGGAGCTGTTGTTCGCTGATTAAAGGCTTCAGCTGAGGTTTGAAACCCAGTTTTTCAGAATTGTTCTTTCAGTTTGCGCTATGATTCACTGGAGCTTTGCAGCAAGCCAAGGACAGACAAATGGGCATGCGAGCAGGATGCTGTGTTAAAATGGGAAATTCGGTGTCATGCTTGTGAACAGACCAGAGGTGGTCTACAAAGTGGTCAGCCAGTCTGCATTTGGTTTCTCCAATATAGAGTAGGAGCATCCTGCTCATTTGCTCAGTACAGATTCAAGAATCTGCAATAATTAGCCTACTATTGGCATGTATGTATTATGCTGATGATATAACATATGGAATATTGATTTTGAATTCTATTTTCTGACCTAATACATGGGATTCACATGGACTGATATTGTTTTAGAAAGAGACGAAAACCACTGATTTTAAATTATCACAGATATCACCTGACCATTCAAATGGAAATATTTCAATATGGATCAGATAATATGCAATTGGGCTGAAATTAATACAAAGGCCAACAAGTCACATTGGGAGGCATAGAAGGCCCTCATCTTCTGTTATTGTTTGTGCTTTTATGAGAATGTTCATATGTTGCAGATGGAACGTTGTTTACTGCAGACATGGAATACAGAAGTAGGTGATATTTTAAGAAGGCAGAGAGATTTGAACCTAAGGATGCAGAACCGAGCACAGGCTGAGAACACTTCTCTCTCTCAATAGACAATAGACAATAAATGCAGGAGTAGGCCATTCTGTCCTTCGAGCCTGCACCACTATTCATTATGATCATGGTTGATCATCCCAATCAGTATCCTGTTCCTGCCTTATTTTCATAACCCTTGATTCCACTATTCTTGAGAGCTCTATCCAACTCTTTCTTAAACGAATCCAGAGATTGGGCCTCCACTGCCTTCTGGGGCAGAGCATTCCTCATCTCTGTCCTAAATGGCCTACCCCTTATTTTTAAGTTGTGTCCTCTGGTTCGGGACTCACCCTTCAGCAGAAACATGTTTCCTGCCTCCAGAGTGTCCAATCCTTTAATAATCTTATACGTCTCAATCAGATCCCCTTTCAGTCTTCTAAACTCAAAAGTATACAAGCCCAGTCGCTCCAATCTTTCAACATAAGATAGTCCCGGCATTCCAGGAATTGACCTTGTGAACCTACGCTGCACTCCCTCAATAGCCAGAATGTCTTTCCTCAAATTTGGAGATCAGAACTACACACAATATTCCAGGTGTGGTCTCACCAGGGCCCTGTACAGCTGCGGAAGAACCTCTTTGCTTCTATACTCAATCCCTCTTGTTATGAAGGCCCGCATGCTATTAGCTTTCTTCACTACCTGCTGTAGCGGCATGCTTGCCTTCATTGACTGGTGTACAAGAACACTCAGATCTCTTTGTACTGCCCCTTTACCTAACTTGACTCCATTTAGGTAGTAATCTGCCTTCCTGTTCTTGCCACCAAAGTGGATAACCATACATTTATCCACATTAAACTGCATCTGCCATGCATCTGTCCACTCACCTAACCTGTCCAGGTCACCCTGTAATCTCCTAACATCCTCCTCACATTTCACCCTGCCACCCAGCTTTGTATCATCAGCAAATTTGCTAATGTTACTATTCATACCATCTTCTATATCATTAATATATATTGTAAAAAGCTGCGGTCCCAGCACTGATCCCTGCGGTACCCCACTGGTCATCGCCTGCCATTCCGAAAGGGAGCTGTTTATCACAACTCTTTGTTTCCTGTCTGCCAACCAGTTTTCAATCCAAGTCAGTACTTTGCCCCCAATACCATGCGCCCTAATTTTGCTCACTAACCTCCTATGTGGGACTGTATCAAAGGCTTTCTGAAAGTCCAGGTACACTACATCCACTGGATCTCCCTTGTCCATCTTCAGAGTTACATCCTCAAAATATTCCAGAAGATTAGTCAAGCATGACTTCCCCTTCATAAATCCATGCTGACTCTGACCTATCCTGTTACTGCTATCCAGATGTGTCGTAATTTCATCCTTTATAATTGGCTCCAGCATCTTTCCCACCACTGAGGTCAGACTAACTGGTCTATAATTTCCTGCTTTCTCTCTTGCTCCTTTCTTAAAAAGTGGTACAACATTAGCCACCCTCCAATCTGCAAGAACCTGATCCTGAATCTCTTGGAACTCTGGAAAATAATCACCAACACATCCACGATTTCTAGAGCCACCTCCTTCAGTACCCTGGGATGTAGACCATCAGGCCCCAGGGACTTCTCAGCCTTCACCCTAACAGTCTCTCCAACACCAATTTCTGGCAAATATAAATTCCCTTCAGTTCAGGTCCTTCTGCCACTGTTACCTCTGGGAGATTGCTTGTGTCTTCCCAGTGAACACAGATCTGAAGTACCAATTCAACTCTCTGCCTCTCCTTTTGCCTCTCAAGATGAAAAAGCATCCAGTGACAATATTGATCAAAAAGAAACATCAAAACACTGAAACTCAAATAGTGTGTGTGGGCGTGCATGTGTGTTTTAGTTTTTGCTTTTGTTATTCTTTCATGGAGTTAATAAGTAATGACATTGCTCTTTTGCACAAAAATATTGTGATTGGCTCTTTATTGTTTCTGGTGAAAATAGATAATCACATGTTAATTGGAGAAAGGCAATCCTACTTTCTATTTCTTAGCACATAGCCATGGAGACAATGGCAATACAGGTGAATATCTGAAACCTGCTTAAAATTTACAAGAGTTTCTGACCCCACTACCCTCTGGGTGAAAAAAGTTTTCCTCAACACGTTCTACCTCTTACCTTAAAGCTGTCTGCTACTCCCCCCACCCCCACCAACCGGGTCATTGACACCTCCACTAATGATGGAGAAAATGACTTCTCTGCACTCTATTTATGTCACTCATCTCTATCAGGTCCCCTTGCAACTTCATCTGCTCCAAGAAAAACAAAACCAGATAACCAATCTTTCCTCATATCTCAGGACCTCCAGGCTAGTCAACCTGCTGATAATTCTCCTCTGCACCCTCTCTTGTACAATCACACTTCCCTATAATGGCTCTTCCTATAACAAAAGCTGTTATCTTACTTTTCTTCCAATTGTCCACATGTCCTCTCCAATCTCATTTTGCTCAGAAGGTCCACCTTCTGCCCTCTTCCTCTTTTCTGCATAAAACGTCTGATAGCATCAGTACCAACTTCTCTAACTGTTTGCCATGTTAACTAGTATTATTTAAAAAAATCTCTCTTCTCAGGTCCTTCAGATCTGCCATAATTATCCTGATCTCAAGCAATCTTTCCATTCCAGTATGTTAGTGTCCCTTCTTTTCCCAGACCTTTTCACCTCTGTCATCATCAAATCCTTGGTCATCTTACTGGAACACCTTTGCTGAATCTCTACAATCCTGCCACAGGACAAAAACAGCTCTTATCAAAGACCCAAATTACATCTTATGTCACAGTCCTTTCTCATTTTTCTCTGTAGCCTGTCTTCTTGTTGTCCTCACCACATCTTCGAGTACCTCCACGCTGATGTCCCACCTGGGTGAGACTGCAGTTGCCACATTCTATTTTCATCTATATAATCACAACCAAGGAATTACTTCCAATAGCTTACATTCCCATTCATGCACTCGCACAGAGATCTATCCTTTCGCCCTCCCCCAAACCCTTCTCTCCCACCTCCCTTCCTAGTTCTCAACTATGGGAGCGTCAGAAAGAACGTACTCCATTTCCATGTCCATACCAACAACATCCTGTACTACTTTAACACAACCAATCTCAACTATTTTAATGTTGCTCAATTATCAGACTCTTTGCCTAATAACAGGTATTGAATAGGCAGAAATTTCTTCCAACTAAATATTGGAAATACTGAAACCATTCTCATTGGGCCCAACAAAAACTTTGTTTCTTAGCTGCTGACTCCAACCTCCTTCATGGCTGCTGTCTGAGGCTGAACTAAACTGTCAAACCATAATGTTATATTTCACACAGATATGTGCTTCCAAAATTTATTTACACTATCACTAATTCCTCCTCATTCCATCTCCATGCTTCCACTTCCACAACAATGCTGATTCCACATCTGTTTCAGTTTACCTGCTGTTGAAACCTCCAAATTTGCCTATTCCAGTGCCCTCCTGAACAGCCTCTCACACGGTAGTCTCCAAAACTTTGAGCTTTTCTGTCTGAGATCTAATTTAAATCAAATCCCATTCACTCATCACCCTTATCCTTGTGGATCCAAATTAACTCCTTGTTTCAGAATGCTTTAGATTAGATTAGATTACCTACAGTGTGGAAACAGGCCCTTCGGCCCAACAAGTCCACACCGACCCGCAACCCACCCATACACTTACCCCTTCACCTAACACTATGGGCAATTTAGCACGGCCAATTCACCTAACCTGCACATCTTTGGACTATGGGAGGAAATCGGAGCACCCGGAGGAAACCCACGCAGACACGGGGAGAATGTGCAAACTCCACGCAGACAGTCACCTGAGGCAGGAATTGAACCCAGGACTCTGGTGCTGTGAGGCAGCAGTGCTAACCACTGAGCCACCGCGCTTTGATTTTAAAGTCCCCAAATCTGTTTGCATTGTTTCACCCTCACTATTTAGGGCAGCACAGCGGCTCTGTGGTTAGCACTGCTGTATTACAGAACCAGAGACCCAGGATCAATTTCACCCTCAGGTGACTCTGTGTGGAGTTTGCATGGTTTTATCCCACAGTCTAAAAATGTGCAGGTTAGGTGATTGGCTGTGCTAAATTGTCTGTAGTATACAGGGATGTGCAGGATAGGTGGATTAGCTGTGGGAAATGCAGGGTTATTATTTAAGAGGGGGTGGATCTCGGTGGGACGCTCTTCTCGGGTCAGTAGGCCAAATGGCCTGCTTGCACACTACAGGGATTCTATGATCTCGTTAATCTCCTGAAGTCTTACAAACCTCTAATTTATTTATATTCCCGCAATTCTAACTTTTTGAGCACTTCAGATTGTAATTTCTCCAGTTTTTGTGACTACGTCTTCCGTTGCCTTACAATTGGATTACCCTCCCAACATGTCTCCATCTCTCTTCCTTTCTTCCTCCTTTAAGTTGATCTTTAAAACCTACTTTTTTGAGCAAGCTTTTGGACAGCTGCCTTAATATTGCTTCATGCAGCTCAGAGTCAATAGTTGTTTGGTAATACTCTGTGAAGTGTATCGGACTGTTTTACTATGTTAAATATGCTGCAAAAAGGCAAATTGTTGTTTTAATTCTTTTGCCAGCTCCTTAACTTTGTGTCACTTGTTTATTTACACTTTTCCCACTGGAAACATCTTATTTATTCTATCAATATTGTTCAGTATTTTGAACACATTTACAAAATCTTCCCTCACTTTCTTTGCTCTAAAGAGATCAGTCCCAATTCCTGTAGTCTACCCACAAAAATGAAGTCCTACATCACTGGAACCAATCTAGTAAGTCATTTTTGTAAGGCCTTGGCATTTTTACTGAAGGCTTCTACCCAGAATTGGACACAGTGCTCTGGCTGGTTCTTATAAATGTTTTAGGTGTGTTGTGGACCAGATCAGACCCCTCAAAACATTTCAAGAAGGAAGCCCAGACTCTAACTTTTCCAGTTGTTTTAAGCAGGTATAGAGTGGATATACCAAGAGTGATGCAGCTGGTCAAAACCCCTTGATTTTGAACAAAATAGAATTTATTTACAGAGTACCGAATGAAACACAAGCAAAGAGGACAGAATAATAACCAAACCAAAAACCCAATAGATTATCCCAACTTAATGATGCTGTATCAAATGCCTGCAACAGTCACCATAAACACACTCCTTGGCAGAAAACTAAAATCAAGTTCTTACAGGAGAGAGAGATGCCAGAGAGATTTAGCATGGAACTTCCTTCCACTGTAGCTGTTTCTTTGGATTCACCAGCTTAAACTGACCAGCAGCTCTGAGCAGCCAGACAGCTAAAGCCAAAACAAACCAAAGTATCTGAGGTGGGAGAACTGGCCGCTCCCCTTTCATTGTACAATTTTAAAAAAACTTGGAAGCATCTTCAAGTAGATAAACCCAGATAATTCGGAACCCATGGTTTTATGACCCCTCTGGAAAAAGGCCAAGGACAAAATATCCTTGTTAAAGGAGCAGGGTCATCGTACCTTCCCCCTTAATAAAAAGAACCATCCATATCCAAAGATGGCTTCATTTTAGAACCCTTTAATATTACACTGTTAGAACACTTACGACACCCATATACATTATATTGACTATAAACATGCACTACTAGATTATGTTTCAGCCCATTTACTCCTGCCACCAAACGTATCTGTTTCTCGTCCAAGTCTCGACAATGCATCTGCAATCAAGTTTTCTCCTCCTGCCACATGCACAATTTTCAAATTGAATGCTGTAACACCAAGCTCCACCTAAACAGTCTGGAAGTTTTGTCCTTAAATTACTCCACAAACTTCAATGGGTTCAGTGTATATGATTGTCTCAGATAAATTACTGTTAACATAGTTAAAAATCACACAACACCAAGTTAGTCCAACAGGTTTATTTGGAAGCATACTAATTTTTGGAGCGTTGCTCCTTCATTAGGTGATAGTGGAGGGCTCAATCCTAACATACAGAATTTATAGCAAAAATTTACAATGTGATGTAACTGAAATTATACATTGAAAAATTGATTGTTTGTTAAGTCTTTCATGTTTGAATACCATGATAGTTTCACTTCTTTCATGTGTAAATCACAAAACCTTTTTTTAAAAAGTTGCATTCTCAGGTTAGCTGTTAACAATGGTGATAGCTAGACAATATGTTGAATGTGTTAGCCCCCTGTGTTCTCTGTCTATGCCGTGATGTTTAGATTGATTCTAATCTAAAAAATGAGATAACGGAGTTTTACAGGAATTCAGGAGCTGAAAAACTACGCCATGTTCTTCGTGACCTGCAACACATTATCAATGAGGATGAGCACCTCACCAAGACCTTTCCCACACCTCCACTACTTGCCTTTAAACAACCGCCAAACCTCAAACAGATCATTGTTCGTAGCAAGCTGCCCAGCTTTCAGGACAACTCCATACAACTCTATCACGGTAGGCGCTGCAAGATGTGTCAGAGTGTGGACATAGATACCACCATTACGTGTGGGGACACCTCCCACCTTGTACATGGCAGGTATTCATGTGACTAGCCAACGTTGTCTATCTTATACATTGCAGGCAAGGATGCCCTGAGGCATGGTACATTGGGGAAATCGAGCAAAGCATACGACAATGGATGAATGGGCACCCCACAACAATCAACAGACAGGAGGGTTCCCTTCCAGTTGGGGAACACTTCAGCGGTCCAGGACATTTGACCTCGGACATTCTGGTGACCATCCTCCAAGGTGGACTTCAGGACAGGCAGCAGAGGAAAGTGGCTGAGCAGAGGCTGATAGCTAAGTTCGTTACCCATAGGGAGGGCCTCAACCGGGACCTTGGGTTCATGTCACATTACAGGTGACCACATTGCACTATACACACACACAGATGCTCCTACACACACACACACACACACACACACACACACACACACACACACACACACACACACACACACACACACACACACACACTCTTATACGCACATACACACGGACACACATATACACAGACGCGCACACAGACACCCACACACACCCTTATAGACACACATATCCCACACTCACACATGCACCCCCTCACAGACTTAAGACACTCTACACTCACTACACACACACACAGATACACTTTCTCACACTCACAACCCCCAACCCTGACAGACATACACACACACAGACAAAAACCCACATGCACACATATATTTTGTGGGGTGAATTTGTACTTGCAGGATTACATTGTATTTTGCTCAAAAACTGCATGCATTCATATAAAGCTCCGTTATCTCACTTTTCAGATTAGAGTCAATCTAAACATCATGGCATAGACAGAGAACACAGGGGGCTAACACCTGCAACATATTGTCTAGCTATCACCATTGTTAACAGCTAACCTAAAAATGCAACATTTTAAAAAAAAGGTTTTGTGATTTACACATGAAAGAAGTGAAATTATCATGGTATTCAAACAGATGAAAGACTTCACAAACAATCAGTTTTTCAATGTATAATTTCAGTTACATCACACTGTAAAGTTTTGCTATAAATTCTGTGTTAGGATTGAGCCCTCCACTATCACCTGATGAAGGAGCGACGCTCCAAAAGCTAGTGTGCTTCCAATTAAACCTGTTGGACTATAACCTGGTGTTGTGTGATTTTTAACTTTGTATGCCCCAGTCCAACACCGGCATCTCCAAATCATGACTGTTAACACAAACATTGAAATGTTGTAACGATAACACCAAGCTCAAAGTCTCCTTCTCAACTGTCGAATATTTCTGCTGATGAATGTTCAATTTCCTGCAGAAACAC
The DNA here is from genome assembly GCF_037043375.1 of Chiloscyllium plagiosum. NCBI lineage: Eukaryota > Metazoa > Chordata > Chondrichthyes > Orectolobiformes > Hemiscylliidae > Chiloscyllium > Chiloscyllium plagiosum. The sequence continues at coordinate 40,487,023 of NW_028270139.1, read as the reverse complement.
CTGTTAGGTCTTTCTATTTACTAGTCGTCTACCTGTAAGAGCACAGCACCGACACCCACATCACTGGCATCGACAGCCACCTTAAATGGTTTTGAGTAATTCGATATGGCTAATACTGGGGCAGTGCTTAACACAGCTTTCAGGCTGTCAAATGCCTTCTGATAGTCCACTGTCCACTGAAAAGTCTTGCCTTTCTTTAGCAATTCAGTGAGTGGAGCAGCCACACTGCTAAAATTTGGTGCGAATTTCCGATAAAATCCACTGAATCCCAGGAATCGTAGTACTTTCTTTGTCGACGGTATGGTAAACTCCCCAATTACCTTTGTTTTTGCATTCCATGGGCCATTTATCTATATCCAATAACATGGCCCACAAGGGTGACTTGAGCTTTAGCAAATTCACTTTTAGCCAGGTTTACCACCAAGCTTGCCTTCTGAAGTCAATCAAACAATTTGGATAAATGTTGCAACTGTTCCTTCTTTGTGTGACTAAAAATCACCAGGTCATCAATATAAATTACACAATTGGGTAATCCAGAAATCACCTTATTGATTAATCTCTGAAATGTGGATGGCACATTTTTCAAGCCAAAGGGCATGACTTTAAATTGATATAGTCCAACAAAATTGTTTTCACTTTTTTGGACAAAGGTATCTGCCAGTATCCTCTGAGCAAGTCCATCTTAGAAATATAAGTTGCTTATCCCACATTTTCAACACAATCTTCCAAACCTGGATTTGGATATGCATCTGTCTTTGTAACTGCATTGATTTTGCAATAGTCCACATGTAACCATTGGGTGCCATCTAAATTTGGCACCATTACTATGGGTGAGCTTCAACCTCTGTAGCTCACTTCAATTTCTGCTTCAGCTGTCATCTTGGAACATGTGTTCATTCTCCTTTTGAACCTGTGCCAACTTTGGAGGGTTATGTCAATAAGGAGAGAAAGTGAGGGCTGCAGATGCTGGAGATCAGAGCTGAAAATGTGTTGCTGGAAAAGCGCAGCAGGTCAGGCAGCATCCAAGGAACAGGAGAATCGACGTTTCAGGCATAAGCCCTTCTTCAGGATGTCACTTCATCGGAACAGCATTTCCTATATCTACATCATGCATAATTAGTTTAGTACTTCCCATCTTATTTCCACATACTAGATTAGATTACTTACAGTGTGGAAACAGGCCCTTCGGCCCAACAAGTCCACACCACCCCGCCGAAGCGCAACCCACCCATACCCCTACATTTACCCCTTACCTAACACTACGGGCAATTTAGCATGGCCAATTCACCTGACCTGCACATCTTTGGACTGTGGGAGGAAACCGGAGCACCCGGAGGAAACCCACGCAGACACGGGGAGAACGTGCAAACTCCACACAGTCAGTCGCCTGAGGCGGGAATTGAACCCTGGTCTCTGGCGCTGTGAGGCAGCAGTGCTAACCACTGTGCCACCGTGCCGCCCACTCCTCATGTGATAGCAATAACTCTTTCAAGTCATTTTGATTGTCCTCTGGAAGGTAACTCAATTAATATATCCCAATTTTTGACAACTTCCTCATTATCCAATTTAATTTGAGGATTGCCCAATTCAGAATCCTCTGAACTTGGTTTTTCATTCTGTGTTGTAACCACTAACACAGTCAATCTCCTTTTGCTTTCCTTCCCTATCAAAATATCTTTTGAGCATTAGCGAGTTTTGAGAAGATTTGAATGCAGGTTTGCTCGCTGAGTTGGAAGGTTCGTTTTCAGACATTACTAGGTAACATCTTCAGTGAGCCTCTGAATGAAGCACTGGTGGTGTTGCCTACTTTCTATTTATATGTTTGGGTTTCCTTGGGTTGGTGATGTCATTTCCAGTTCTTTTTCTCAGGGGATGGTAAATGGGGTCCAAGTCCAAGTAAATGGACCCCATTTACCACCCTCTGAGAAAAAGAACAGGAAATGGCATCACCACAGGAAATGGCATCACCAACCCAATAGAAAGCAGGAAACTCCAGCAGTGCTTGGTCTGGAGGCTCGCTGAAGGTGTTACCTAGTATGGTAATGAAATATCTGAAAGTGAACCTTCCAGCTCAGCAAGCAAACCTACATCCAGAACCTGAACCTGAGCTACAAATCTTCTCAAAACTTGCTAACTTTTAAATGCTGTCTAGCCAACTCTCCCACTCTATTTAATCATTCCTTAAAACCTGACACATAACCCAAATATGTGGTCTCTGAATTATGTCTTACCAATTTCTTCTTAATCAATGTTAATGGTCCTCTCACTTCATGCCAAAAAACTAATTCAAATGGACTGAATTTGATTGATTCATTTGGTCCATCTCTGCCTGGCAAAACATATAAACAGAATTCCTTTAGCCCAATCATCTGGATAGTCCTGACTATAAGCCCTCAACATGGTCTTTAATGTCTGAGACCACTTTTTTAGCATTCCTTGCGATTTTGGATGGTATGCAGTAGATTTGAATTCTTTTATTCATAAACTGTCCATAACTTCCTTAAATAATTTTGATGTGAAGTTTGACCCTTGATCTTGTTGTACCTCTGTGGGTAATCCATCTCAAGTGAAAAATTTGAGTAACTCCTCTACAATTCTTTTAGCTGTGATATTGCGTAATGGAATGGCCTCTGGAAATTTAGCAGACACATCCATTATTGTTAACAAATACTGACTCTCACTTTTTGTTTTAAGTACATAATCAATTAGGACTCTTGTAAAAGTATCCTCAAATGCAGGTATTAAAGGTGCAGGTTTTATTATTGCCTGTGGTTTTTCCAATTATCTGATATGTATGACATGTCTGACAAAATTCAATTACATCCTTGTGCAGTCCAGGCCAGTAAAAATATTGTTGTATTTTAGCTTGTGTCTTTCTTGCCTCTAAATGACCTCCTATTGGTAGTTCATGTGCCACCCGCAATACCTCCTTTCCATAACCGACTGGCAATACAACTTGATGAATGTTTGCCCATTTCTTATCTGCCTGAATATGTAGTAGTCTCCATTTCCTCATTAAGACATCATTTTTCAGGTAGTAGCATTCAGGGATACATTTGGATTCTTCCCCTGTGTATGTCTTTTGATACAATTGCTTTAAATTTTCATCTTACTACTGTAACTCAGTTAATTTATCTGAGCTAAAGATTTCTGCTTTGCCAGCCATTTGCTCCTGTTTTATTTCAAACATTTGATCAAACAGGGTCTCTGCTAATTCCACTTCAACTTTCTTATCTATATTCTTTGATCTCTTCTGTTTCAACTGGTGACTTTGTGACCTCGTTACCATACAGTCAGGAAAATTTCCAGGACATGTGTCTTTTAATGGTTCAGTTGCCTGAATTTCCACTGGCTTTTCAACCACAGTAAGCAGCACTGCTACCTGTGAACCAGCTATATCATTGGCAAGGACAAATTGTATTCCTGAAGCTGAGAGTTTGTCCAGTACTCTTACCACGACTTCGACATTCTTCACTGGACACTCTAACCTCACTCTACATAACTGAGTGCATCTTGTCTCACTATGAATTCCTGTTACTAGCACTTTTTCTTGCAATAGTCCTTCAAATGTACATATCTCCTCATCTTTCAACATCAAAGATTGAGAGGATCCTGTATCTCTTAATATTGGAACCTCTTTACCTGCTGCTCCTGGCTTATGCAAGTAAACTTTACCTTCGCAAGTACATGGTTTAAGAAGATCTGGCACTTCCTCCTTAACCAATCTCTGACCAGGTTGTACATTCTGGTGCAACCTTTTAGCCTCCACTGTGCTTCCATTACCATTTCAACAAAATTCTGTTTTCCTACATCTGGCTTCCCAGTGGTTGTTATAAGCCACCAACACTGTGATTTCACGTGGCCCACTTGATTACAGTGAAAACACTGGAGCTTTTTAACTTCTCTCTCCCCTTTGAGGGTTTTCTTCTTAACCTGTGGTAAGTTATCCTGATGATCTTCACCGAGATCTCCCTTTCCTTTACCATGTGAGGATTTATCTTTTCGAGAGAAAGTGAGGGCTGCAGATGCTGGAGATCAGAGCTGAAAATGTGTTGCTGGAAAAGCGCAGCAGGTCAGGCAGCATCCAAGGAACAGGAGAATCGATGTTTCGGGCATAAGCCCTTCTTCAGGAATGGCTTTATCTTTTCCCCAATTTCTATCCCTCGTGGATTGAAATTGATGTTGGATGCTAAAATTTGATAATGAACCAACTCATAATCATCAGCCATTTCAGCTAACACCTACCACTGACTGCCCTCAAGTCCAGCAACCCAAATCCCAAACTGGAAGTATAGAACAAATCCCACGAAGACCCCCAATCTGTTACGGACCAGGCAAGACCCTCTTAAAACATTTCAAGAAGGAAGCCCAGACAGTAACTTTTCTAGTTGTTTTAAGCAGGTATAGAGTGGATGTTCCAGGAGTGATGCAGCTGGTCAAAACCCCTTGGCTTTAAACAGAATATATTTACAGAGTACCAAATGAAACACAAACGAGAACAGAACAGAATACAGAATAAATTAACCAATCTGAAAACCCAACAGATTATCCCAACTTAATGACGCTGTTCGAAATGCCTGCAACAGTTCCCATAAAAATCATTCTTGGCATAGATGTAAAATCAAACATAGGTTCTTACAGGAGAGAGAGATGGCAGAAAGATTTAGCATGGACCTTCCTTCCATTGTAGCTATTTCTTTGGATTCACCAGCTTAAACTGACGAGTGCCTCTGAATAGCCAGACGGCTAAAACCAAAACAAACCAGACGAAGCTGAGCTGGGAGATCTGACCACTCCCCTTTTATTGTACCAGTGTTTTGTTTAAAACTTAAAAGCATCTTCAAGTAGATAAACCCAGACAACTCAGAACCCATGATTTTATGACCCCTCTGAAGAAAAACCAAGCACAACATAACTTGTTAAAAGAGCAGCATCGTTACAAATCTTTTATTAATGTTTAGCATTTCTTTCTTGCTTTTGTATTCTGTCTTTAGGCCAAGGCTTCCATATATCTTTTAACCAACATTTTCATTTTTTCCTGACACTTTTAATAAACTTAATGTACACAAACCCCAGGCCTCACTGTCCCTGCACTCATTTTAAAATTTTAGCAATTTACATCTCCTCATTAATTCTCATAAAATTAATCAATTCACATTTTCTGCATTAAATTGCATGTGATTGCTTAATTCATCAGTCTATGTTTCCCTATGTCAGCTCTTCCACTTATGGGAGAACTAAGAACTGTGGGTCACTGTTTAAAAATTCAGGGTCACCCATTTCAACGATGAGGCAAAGTTTGTTTTAGGGACAATGGGCTGAATCTTTGGAACTCTCTTATACAATGGTAGAGTCACAGAAACAGTACGGAAACAGATTCTTTCATCCATTCCAAATGTAATTCCAAACCCACCTCCCTACTCCTGGCCCATATCCCTCCAAATTTTTCCTATTCATGTACTTATTCAAATGTCCTTTTTGTACCTACACCCACCACTTTTTCAGGAAGTCCATTCCATATGCAAATCACCATGTGTGTAAAAAAATTGCCCCCATGTCTTTTTTAAATCACTGTCCTCTCACCTTAAAGATGTGCCCCCTAATCTTGAAATCCTCCAACCGAGCGAAAAGACACCTACCGTTAACCCTAGCTATACACATCATGATTTTATAAACTTCTATAATGTCTCCTCTCAATCTCTTACGTTCCCGTTGCTGATAAGTTAGTGAATCAGAAACATTGACTATCTATCAGAAAGAGGTGGATAGGTTTTTGATCAGCAAGGGATTGAAAAGTTATCTGCAGTGGGTGAGAAGGCAGGTTTGACATCACAGTCAGATCAGCAAAGATCCTATATTGAAAGGCAGGGCAGGCTGAATGGCCTATTCCTGCTTCTTGGTCATATATCCATAAATGTTTCTTGATAATGAGCAATTCCAATCACAATTACCCTTGTCCAACCAGTCCCCACCGACCATGTTTCCAAACTAAACAAGTCCCACCTGCCTGTGCTTGGCCCATATCCCTCCTAATGTTTCCTATTCATGAACTTATCCAAATGTCTTTTAAACGTTGCAACTATACCTGGGTTACATTTGCTCTAGGTTCCTTCAATACTTCAAATTTAAAGTTTTCAGCCTTGTTTTGAAATCCTTTCCTTTCACATCTCTGTGTACAAAGCTCTAGAACTCTTGTTCAACTTACATTTCCTTTATGAGATGGAAATGTGTTGCTGGAAAAGCGCAGCACTTCAGGCAGCATCTAGGGAACAGGAGAATCGACGTTTCGGGCATTAGCCCTTCTACATTTCCTTTATCCTATCTTTAGTATCCATATCGATATGGTGGACTACACGATTTGAAATCCCATCCCTAAAGCAATTTACATTATCAAGTTATTATCCTCTTCAAGGTCTGCTTTAAAATCACCTTTTCATTCAAACCTTTGGAAAACCATTCCTAACATCATCTTCCCTTTTTTTTCCCTTTATAAAGTGACTTGGCATAGCGTCATACAGCATGGAAACAGACCCTTTGGTCCAACTCATCCGCACTGACCAGACATCCCAATATGACCTATTCCCATTTGCCAGCATTTGGCCCATATCCCTCGAAATCCTTCCTAGTCATATACCCATCCAAATGCCTGTAATTGTACCCACCTCCATCAGCTCCTCTGGCAGCTCATTCCATACACACACCACACTCTGCTTAAAAAAGTTACCCTTCAGGTCCTTTTTAAATCTTTCCCCTCTCACCTTAAACTTATGTCTCTAGGTTTGGACTCCTCCACCCTAGAAGAAAGACCTTGACTATTCACCCTATCCATGTCCTTCATGATTTTGTAAACCTCTACAAGGTCACAACTCAGTCTCCAACGCTCCAGAGAGAAAGGCCCCAGCCTATTCAGCTTCTCTCTATAACCCAAGCCCTCTAGTCCCAGCAACATACTCGTAGTTCTTTTCTGCACCCTCTCAAATTTAACAACATTGTTCCGATAGAAGACGAGCCAGGATTGTATGCAATAATCTAAAAGTGGCCTCACGTGGCATCACAACTCCTATGCTCAATGTTCTGACTAATAAGACAAGCATGCCAAATACCTTCTTCACCACCCTGTCTACCTGCAACCCCGTTTTCAATGAAGTATGCACCTGCACCTTTAGGTCTCTTTGTTCGGCAATGCTCCCCATAGCCCTACCACCATACATGAAAGGCATGACATTAGTGCAGATTCCAATTATTGCTTATGAGAAGGGTCATTATTAATTAACATGCTACTATTTTCAGGCAGGACACCAGAAAAGCCAAAGTCCTGTTCTGCTTGTTGTTTATTCTTGACTTTATAGTGAGACTGGAGTTGGGAATATTCATGGCAACAGATACTCCAATCCTAAGTTTTTCCTCTTTTGAACTTAACACTTAACCCTGCTTCTGTTCAAATTGCCTGCTGGACATTTCTAGGTCTTATCTATTTCAATGTTCACAGATCTACTGCATCAGAATTTCATTAGTCCAAGAATGTTTTGGCACCTTTAGTCTTTACCATACAATCAGTGCAAAAGACTTCCTTTCTCTAGCAGTGAAATAGTTATCTATATAAATACAAAGTATCACCAAAAATAATAATGTACATTTCTTGCTCTGTGACCGTTAGTGGGCAAAGTTCAATGGCCTTTACTCCACCAGGTAGCTGAACCAACCTCTGTTAAATAGTTTAAAAATGTGTTGCTGGAAAAGCGCAGCAAGTCAGGCAGCATCCAAGGAGAAGGAGAATCGACGTTTCGGGCATAAGCCCTTCTTCAGGAATGAGGAGGGTGTGCCAAGCAGGCTAAGATAAAAGGTAGGGAGGAGGGAGTTGGGGGAGGGGCGTTGGGAATGCGATAGGTGGAAGGATGTTAAGGTGAGGGTGATAGGCCAGAGAGGGGGTGGGGTCGGAGAGGTTGGGAAGAAGATTGCAGGTCAAGAAGGCGGTCAACATTGACCGCCTCAACTTCTCCACCCCTCTCACCCACTCCAACCTCTCATCCTCGGAACATGCGGCCCTCCACTCCCTCCGCTCCAACCCCAACCTCACCATCAAACCGGCAGACAAGGGAGGTGCTGTGGTAGTTTGGCGCACCGATCTCTATATTGCTGAGGCTAAACGCCAGCTCGCGGACACCTCCTCCTACTGCCCCCTTGACCATGACCCCACCTCCCACCACCAAACCATCATCTCCCAGACTATCCATAACCTCATCACCTCAGGGGATCTCCCATCCACCGCCTCCAACCTCATAGTCCCATAACCCTGCACCGCCCGTTTCTACCTCCTGCCCAAAATCCACAAACCTGACTGCCCAGCCGACCCATTGTCTCAGCCTGCTCCTGCCCCACCGAACTCATCTCTACATAGCTCGACACGGTCCTGTTCCCCTTAGTCCAAGAACTCCCTACCGACGTTCGGGACACCACCCACGCCCTCCACCTCCTCCATGATTTTCACTTCCCCGGCCCCCAATGCCTTATCTTCACCATGGACATCCAGTCCCTATACACCTCCGTCCCCCATCACGAAGGCCTCAAAGCCTTCAGCTTCTTCCTTTCCCGCCGAACCAACCAGTACCCTTCCACTGACACTCTCCTTCGACTGACTGAACTGGTCCTCACTCTTAACAACTTCTCCTCCCAACCAAAGGAGTAGCCATGGGCACCCGCATGGGCACTAGCTATGCCTGCCTCTTCGTTGGATATGTGGAACAGTCCATCTTCCGCAGCTACACTGGCACCACCCCCCACCTTTTCCTCCGCTACATTGATGACTGTATTAGCGCTACCTCGTGCTCCCTCGAGGAGGTTGAACAGTTCATCCACTTTACTAACACCTTCCACCCCAACCTCAAATTTACCTGGACCGTCTCAGACTCCTCCCTCCCCTTCCTAGACCTCTCCATCTCTATCTCAGATAACCGACTCAACACGGACGTATACTATAAACCGACTGACTCCCACAGCTACCTAGATTACACCTCTTCCCACCCTGCCCCCTGTAAAAACGCCATCCCATATTCCCAATTCCTTTGCCTTCGTCGCATCTGCTCCCAGGAGGACCAATCCCAATACCGAACAACCCAGATGGCCTCCTTCTTCAAAGACCGCAATTTCCCCTCAGACGTGGTTGACGATGCTCTCCACTGCATCTCCTCCACTTCCCACGCCTCCGCCCTTGAACCCCACCTCTCTAATCGCCACCAGGACAGAACCCCACTGGTCCTCACCTACCACCCCACCAACCTCCAGGTACATCTGATCATCCTTCGTCATCTCTGCCACCTCCAAACGGACCCCACCACCAAGGATATATTTCCCTCCCCACCCCTATCAGCGTTCCGGAAAGACCACTCCCTCCGCGACTCGCTTGTCAGGTCCACACCCCCTACCAACCCAACCTCCACTCCCGGCACCTTCCCCTGCAACCGCAAAAAATGCAAAACTTGCGCCCACACCTCCCCCCTCACTTCCCTCCAAGGCCCCAAGGGATCCTTCAATATCCATCAGAAATTCACCTGCACCTCCACACACATCATTTACTGCATCCGCTGCACCCGATGTGGCCTCCTATACATTGGGGAGACAGGCCGCCTACTTGTGGAACGTTTCAGAGAACACCTCTGGGACACCCGCACCAACCAACCCAACCGCCCCATGGCTGAACACTTTAACTCCCCCTCCCACTCCGCCAAGGACATGCAGGTCCTCGGCCTCCTCCATCGCCAGACCATGGCAACACGACGCCTGGAGGAAGAGCGACTCATCTTCCGCCTAAGAACCCTCCAGCCACAGGGGATGAATGTAGATTTCTCCAGCTTCCTCATTTCCCCTCCCCCCACCTTTTCTCAGTCCCAGCCCTCAGACTCAGCACCGCCTTCTTGACCTGCAATCTTCTTCCCAACCTCTCTGCCCCCACCCCTTCTCCGGCCTATCACCCTCACCTTAACCTCCTTCCACCTATTGCATTCCCAATGCCCCTCCCCCAAGTCCCTCCTCCCTACCTTTTATCTTAGCCTGCTTGGCACACCCTCCTCATTCCTGAAGAAGGGCTAATGCCCGAAATGTCGATTCTCCTGCTCCTTGGATGCTGCCTGACCTGCTGCGCTTTTCCAGCAACACATTTTTAAGCTCTGATCTCCAGCATCTGCAGTCCTCACTTTCTCCGTTAAATAGCTGCTGATTGGAAGCAAAATGTTTTCTTGCAGCCATAGGAATGATTGGAAGGTTTATTTCTAGAATTCCCCACTTACATACTTTCTCAAAGAACAGTTTGCATGAAGTAACCCTCTTATTTGCTCTGTATATGTGACCAGCGGAAGAAGATTTTAATAATTATGCTAAAATACTACATACAGGGGAACGCCCCTTAGAATAATTAAAAGAATATTCCCAAACTACTCACATTTTCCACTGTATTTATTAGCAGTTCTGAACTAGATTTAATACCTATAACCATTTTAGGATGTATGTTGGGTTATACATTATATGTAATCTATTTGAATCAAGAGGTTGTTGAAGTTCAATTAAGATGAAATTAGCACTCTGTTTCTTGTCAAACCTGTGTATGATTTCTGTAAAATCCATTCCCTAAAATAGATATTGTATCATTATTAATTATTAAATAGCAGAGAATAAAATTAATGTGCTCAGATGATCAAATTTACATTTTTAAATACAAAATACTTAAAAGCCAAAAAATTCTATCCTAATTGCTAGCCTGGTCATTCTTACTTTTTATAATTTGTGATAAAAGAGAACATGAACTAAGCTCCTTCAGGCTTATTCTTTCCACAAAGTAAGTACAATCCATTCTAGCATAATTCAAGGCATTTAATCTCCCTGGGAGAGGTCTGCAAAATTTCTTTGTTTCCTCCCAAAGGTAAACTGAGCAAAACTCCAGGATTAATCTGGCTTTACAGTATCAGAGCAGCTGCTTTCTTTGGCATGATATTCTTGTGTTCTTGCGGGAGTTTTATTTTTCTCAAGGTTTGGATGCTGGGATTTCTACAATAGTTTTGGCACTTGTAAAAATTATTGCAACAGCTGTTACAGAGATGTTTTTTATTCCCACTGTAGAAGGGAAAGATACTATCCAAGCAACTGATTTACAATTGTTTTTTGCTGACTTCATGCTCCCTCAGAACTTCTTTGTTACTTGTGTCGACTCCATGTGGGTCAAATGTATGTATCTCACTCACAATGAATGAGCTTTCAGTTGATGGTACAGGTAAAGAAAAGCAGTTCTGAGTACAACATAGCACTACAGTGGTTAACAAGAGAAAGCAAACAGTTGTGCTGTTAATTGGATCAGTTCTTGATGTTCTGTGATGCCTTTGCAAGAGTTGTGGTCATCACACATATAGACCTTTTTAAGCTTCTGGGTGATCCCATGCATATATTCATCCAGAAAGTTCAAAAATTGACATATAACATGGTGAAATCAAGAAATGTAATAGGAGTTTATCATTTTTGTAAGGAGAATTGAGTACAAAAGTTCATGAGAACCAGGAGCAGGAGCAGGCAGTTCAGTCCCTCAAGCTGTTGTGCTGTTTAATAGGATCATAACTCATTTCATCCTCAACTCTATATTCCTGTCTGCTCCCAAAGCCTCTGAACCCATTGCCACTTAAAAGTCTGTCCATCAGATCCCTAATTAATTCACAATCCTAGAGTCCACAACACTCAGGGCTGTTGAATTCCATAGATTTGCAACCCTTGAAAGAAGTATTCCCTCCTCATCTCTGTTTTAAAGCTGCCACCCTTATCCTAAAACCATGATTTCTCATTCTTGAGTGCCCCAAGAAGAAACATTCTCTCCACGTCTTCTACTTTGCCAATCTCCGTTAGCATCTTATATGCCTCAATTCGACCTCTTCTTATTTTTATAAAATCCAGAAAGTATGGGTCTGAATGACTCAAACCCTCCTCATAAAACATACATTTCATCTCTGGAATTAATCTAATGAACTTTGTCTGAACTGCCTTCAATTCAATTACGTCCTTCCTCAAGTAAGGGAACCAACTGGACTCCAGATGTGGTCTCACTAATGCTTGGTACAATTGTAACAACATGTCACTACTTTTATGCTCCATTCCTTTTGCAATAAATGCTGAAATTCCATTTCCCAGAGTCAAGAGATTATGCTCCAATTATACAGAGCACTAAGACTGTATCTGGAGCAGTGTGTACAGTATTGGTCACCTTATTTAAGGAATGCGTTTACTGTGTTGGAGGCAGTCAAGAGAAGATTAACAAGATGAAAAGCTGGAAGGTGAGTTTATCTTTTGAGGTAAGGTTGGCCAGGCCACTGGAGTTCAGAATTCTAAGAGGTAACTTGAGTGAAACATATACGATCCTGAGGGGTATGGATAGAATGTGGAAGTGGAGAGGATGTTTCCTTTTAAGAGTGAATCTTGAATTTGAAGTTATTATTCAAAAATCAGAGGTCACCCATTTAAAATAGAGATGAGGCAATTTTTTTCTCACAAAGGGTCATGAGTCTTTGGCACTCTCCTCCTGAAAAGGTAGTGGCTTGAATATTTTTAAGATTCTTGTTAAGCCCAAGGGGGTGAAACCTCATCAGGGTTAGGTGGGAATATGGATTTGAGATTATGATCAGATCAGACATAATCTTAATGATGGTGGCCATGATGTGGAGGTGCCAATGTTGGACTGGGGTGGACAAAGTCAGAAGTCAAACGAAGCCAGGTTATAGTCCAACAGGTTTATTGGAAATCACAGCTTTCAGAGCGCTGTTCCTTCATCAAGTAGAGTGATTTCACTTGATGAAGGAGCAGTGCTCCCAAAGCTTGTGATTTGAAATAAACCTGTTGGACTATAACCTGACTTAATCAATGGTGAATCAGGCTCAAGGGCTGAATGGCCTGCTCCTGCCCCTAATTCATTTGTTACACCATGCTCTGTTTGTTGGCTTTTGCTCAATAGGAACAATGTAAACAATTAAAGCTGGAGTTCCATTTGGTTAAGGCTCACTTATCTCATTTAGTAATGCTGCCAGGATCCAACTGGGATGCAACTTCAATTCCTGTTGCTATTGCGTCTGACACTTGACCTCTTCAATTTCTTTTTTAATTGGATTTAGTGACTCATTGGTACATGTGTATTCATGGTGAACCTGAGAGTAAACCTGGTGAACTCTAGTGAACCTGAGAGATTTCCTTTGAAATTTCTATTGGCTGCTTGGGGTTTTGATGTCAAGAGTTAACACATTTGTATGCCACTAAATGTGCAAGTTCTCACTCTTACTACCATACTGCTGCTCATATTTTTTTTGCCAATTTTAATACAAATGAAGGTAATGAAGAAGAGTCATAGTAACATTAACTCTGTTTCTCTGTTCACTACCAACTCGCTGACTTTTTCCAGCACTTCCTGATTTTATTATTGAGAATAGTATATTGTTTTGTTTAAGGCAGATGAGAATGTTTCAAACCATCTCACTCTCTTTTGTTCTTCTTTACTCTCTGTCATTTGCTCAGAGGTTCAATGATTGATTTGTGGGATATGGAGTTAACATCAGACAAGATTCCAGTTTCTGATCATTATCCAGTACCCCTGCTGTTTGTGTAAAGCGCTGTAAGGACATAATTGAAAAGGTTATGTTGAATGCAATGAAAACATTAAACTGGCAACACTCACTGTGTAGATCCATTGCATAGGAAGAGTATCCCATTGAGTGAGATACTACATGGGATCAGGTGCCTGCAGAACTGTAACTTGGCAAAAGTCATCACATTCAAACGGGAGTAAACCAATCAGAAAAGGAAAAAAAATTGAGACTTTCCTTCCTTTTTGCTGCAAAGATAAACTCAGTTTTCTCATTTGAAAATGCTTACGTTGTATGTACAATAAAGGAGCAATAACGTGAGCTCATGAAATCTCATGAGATTGCAGTCCATCACAGTACTATCTCTGTGATTCATCCACGATGACAAATCAAATTGGTTTAAGCCTGTAAGAACTTGTTCCGTTTATAATGTCATCATCAGTTGTTCTAAAGAGAAAATATTATCATTCTTTCTGTCTGGCCTCAATTCACACATGCTTTCATGGGTGAACTAATTATGCTTTAATGTTCTGTACCAGCTCGTCCCTCATTTACTCCCTCCAGGAGATCATTGTGTTGTAAAAACGACATTGTCACCTGAATTGCACCACAGCAGATGGTCAAAATCAATTTTAAGAACTATCAGGAAATAACAGCAACAGCAACTATTAAGAATAACAATGAATACACAATTGGTTCACTGTTGCCTCATAGGGAGTGATATCAGCCATCCTTGCCTGGTCTGCCGACTTGTCTTAACTACTATCTGAAATGGCTTAATAACCACTCAGATCAACTTAAATTGAGGTAAGAGTTGAGACTGTGGTGCTGGAAAAGCACAGCAGGTCAGGCAGCATCTGAGGAGTAGGAGAAAAAATGCTGGTTCAAGCATAAATCCTGAATTAGAAATGAGGCTTGTGGGTCATGGGGCTGAGAGATAGATGGGAGAGGGTTGGGGTTTGTGGGGAAGGTAGCTGGGAATGTGATAGGTAGATGAAGGTGAGGGGGAAGGTGATAGGTCGGAGAGAAGGGTGGAGCAGATAGATGGGAAAGGTGATAGCCGGGGTCCATGTGGGATCAGTTGGTTCCATAGGCAGGCAATGAAGAAGGAGATGTGGCTGTGGTAGCTGGTCTGCTTCAGGATGTGGCTGAAAAGTTTCAGGGCAGAGGAAATGACCTGGGGGGTTCAGTGAGAGAGGGACTCACTGAGATCCTTGTAGAGAGAGGAGGAGAACTTCTTCGATGTAGGCATCTTTGGAAGAGGCTTCACAGTAGGGTTGAAATCAAATAGGAGAAAGTGAGGACTGCAGATGCTGGAGAGTCAGAGTTGAAAGGTGTGGCGCTGGAAAAGCACAGCAAGTCAGACAGCATCCAAGAAGCAGGAGAATTAACACTTTGGGCATAAACCCTTCATCAGGAATGAAGCTTGTGGGCCAGGGGGGGCTGAGAGATAAATAGGAGGGGTGTGGGTCTGGGGGTAAGGTAGCTGAGAATGCAATAGGTAGATGAAGGTGAGGGAGAAGGTGATAGGAGAGGAGGGTGGAGCGGATAGATGGGAATGGTGATGGCTGGAGCTCCCCCCCCCACCCCCCCACCCCCAGCCCACAAGCCTCATTCCTGATGAAGGGCTTAAGCTCGAAATTTTGATTCTCCTACTCCTCGGATGCTGCCTGACCTGCTGTGCTTTTCCAGCACCACATTCTTGATTCTGATCTCCAGCATCTGCAATCCTGTGACTATCAATGGTACAAATATCACAGCAAGCGGCCCAGCAATCAGTTCCCTAGCTTCCCACAGAGTTCTAGGGTACACCCGATCAGGTCCTGGGGATTAGATTAGATTAGATTAGATTACTTACAGTGTGGAAACAGGCCCTTCAGCCCAACAAGTTCACACCAACCCTCCGAACAGCAACCCACCTGGACCCATTCCTGTACATTTACCCCTTCACCTAACACTATGGGCAATTTAGCAGGGCCAATTCATCTAACCTGCACATTTTTGGACTGTGAGAGGAAACCGGAGCACCCGGAGGAAACCCACACAGACACGGGGAGAATGTGCAAACTCCACACAGACAGTTGCCTGAGGCAGGAATTGAACCCGAGTCTCTGGCGCTGTGAGGCAGCAGTGCTAACCACTGTGCCACAAGACATTCAGCACCTCCTTCTCTGTAATATGGACATTTTTCAAGATGTCACCATCTATTTCCTCACATTCTATACCTTCCATGTCCTTCCCCACAGTAAACACTGATGCAAAATACCTGTTTAGTATCTCACCCGTGTCCTGTGACTCCACACATAGGCTGCCTTGCTGATCTTTGAGGGATCCTGTTCTCTCCCGAGTTATCTTTTTTTCCCTTAATGCATTTATAAGATCCCTTTGGATTCTCCTTAATCCTCTTTGCCAAAGCTATCTCATGTCCCCTTTTTGCCCTCTTGACTTCCTCTTCAGTATGCTCCTACTGCCTTTATACTCTTCTAAGGATTCACTTGGTCTCTGCTGTCTATAACTGACATATGCTTTCTTCTTTTTCTTAACCAAAACCTCAGTTTCCTGTACTCAGTGGTTACTGTTAAAATAATACAGGAGAGAGGATAATGGTTCTGGTGGAAATCCCTTGCATTTCAAAGATAGGGAGGGGTAAACATGTTAAGACTCAAGTATCTAACAATCCAATGACAATGTATGTTTCTTCCTTTTAAGGTGGAGTAGCAGAAAAATAAGATTTCCTCCTGTCTTTGTGGCTCCATTGTAACCCCATCTGTTTTTTCTATCTTAGCTCTGGTTTAATGAACCTCTATCCTCAGGATCAGGGCTGGAAAGCTGAATGATTGAGGTGATGCTGTAATGAAATCCAGTCCATATCATATGAAGAATGTTACAATCTCAGTACAGCCAGTAATCTTTTTAAATTGGAAGAAATCTGAAACTCAAGTTATTTACGAAAGGAATGGAGCCACGAGATTCCACGGTTGAATTCAAGATTGTTTTTGTTAGACAAGACTCAAAGAAAGTAAACAGTAAATGCAATTTAGTGAATTACTTTTACTATAACACATGAAGTCAGTATCAGTTGAACATGAATTAATGGGAACTGTTAATTACCCACTAAATGGCAGATACAGCTAAAAGAGATTTAGTAATTGGCTCAGCACTCTACTCAACATAGAGTTCCAAATTCAGAGACAAAGTATTTTGAGTTTCAAGTTTTTTATGAAGAATTTTAACTCCTCTTGGAAGTAGTCCAGCAAACAGCAGTGCACAGTCAACCTGAATTTCATGAATAATGCCTTCACCACAAATGGCACTGCAGGTCGCTTTAATTCGATCTGGATGGTGTAGATCCCGCAATGAAATCTTTAAAAAATAGAAATAGTTGTAGCAATTTTATATTTATTTATTCACAGTCCCTGCATCTGACCCCTGTTTTCTTTGACATACCTGAACTGGACCACTGGACTCATCAATGTCTGAACTTCAATGAGTCTGTGTTCTTTTGTATGTTTTACCCAGTTTCCTGTGATAGTTTCAGTTTCCTTGGAAATTCAGCAGCTCAGTTTCCTTTCTTAGTATCCCTTTTCGGTTTTCTTTTCCAGTTAGGCAGAATACATTACAAAAGGAAGAAAATTCACCAACACTGAAGCCCTTAAAGATAAGCCTAGGCTTGCTGCGTTGAAGAGAGAAGAAACCTACCCTTTTCTCCTCTGAGCGAGTGGTAAGTCTTTGGAACTGCTTTCCATAGAGCGCTGTGAGGATAGAGTCCGTGTGTATATTAAGGCTGAGATAGATGGATTCTTGATCAGTAGGGGGAATCAAGGATTATGTGGAGAATGATCAGCCATGATCTTACTGAATGGTGGGGCAGTCTTGAGGGCCGAATGATCTACTCCTATTTAAGTCATAAGACATAGGAGCAGAAATTAGGCCATTCAGCCCATCAAGTCTGCTCTGCCATTCAATCATGGTTGATACTTTTCTCAACCCCATTCTTCTGCTTTCTCTCCGTAATCCTTGATCCCTTTGATACTTGTTATGGAACAGGCCAGACACTTCAAAACATTTGAGGAAGCTGGCCCAGACCTTAACTTTGCTAGTTGTTTTAAGCAGGTGTAGAGTAGATATTGCGGGAGAGAATCATCTGGTCAAACCACTTAGTTTCAAACAAAGCAGAATTTATTTGTAAAATTACTGAATGAAACACAAACAACAGAAAGCAGAATACCGAATAGCTTAACCTCTCCAAAAACCCAACAGATCATCCCAACTTAATGATGCTGTTCCAAATACTTGCAAAACAATCCCCAAAAACATCCCTTGGCACAAAAGGTAAAATCAAGTACATGTTCTTACAGGATAGAAATCAGAGAGAGAAAGTACCAGCCTGGACCAGCTTCTGTGAGTCCAGAAGCCTTTTTTCACACACTCCTGCTTACAAAAACCAAACCAGAGAAAAGCTGAGCTGGCAGAACTGGCCACACCCCTTTCATTGTACAAGTGTTTTTTAAACATGAAAGCCTCTCTACCTGAGGCAGTATCTTTAGCTATTATCAAATTGGCCCTAAAACCCTACACCCCAAACTTTTCAGAGTCTGAATTGTTTACAACCTCTCTAAAAAATACCAAGGACAGCATATACTTGTTAAAGGAGCAGCTTTGTCACACCTCCCCTTTTAAAAAAAATGAACGGGGGATCCAAGATGGCGGCGACCCAGTAAGACTGAGTCTATAGTGCTCCTCCCAAGACTTGGGCACAGTGGGTCACCTACCCCCTACCAAGCTTACCAAATCATTTATAAATCATTTATAATAGTTTAGTAACTGAATTAGTGGTGTAATATTATATTTAAGCAACTTTATCCTAAGTTAAAATGACTAAAGGGAAGGGAGCCCGCAGCTCTCAGCAAGCAGGAACCCCTCCCCCACACTCTCCAGCTGCAGCAGAGGCGTCCACAGCCGCCCCGGGGGACTTACCTACAGTAGCAAGCCTTGCAGAAATGCTTTCCAAGCTTGACTCGAAGATTGATGCCTTTATCGTCGAATCCAGGAATCGTTGGGAGTCGCTCTCGGCCGCGGTGAAGAAGCACGACCGTGAAATTGATGAAATTCAACGCCGAGTCGGAGGGGCGGAGCTAAAGGCCGCGACCTCGGAGACAACCGCTCAATCGGCCGTGGATCAGGTCCGGACTCTCGAGCAGCGAGTCCGGACCTTGGAAAATCATATTGACGACCTCGATAATCGAGGTCGTCGAAAAAATATTCGTTTGCTGGGCCTTCCCGAGCAGGAAGAGGAAGGCCAGCTTACAGCATTCCTGGAGCAGTGGCTGCCACAACTTTTAAATCTACAAGCTGGATCAGGCCAGGTAAGGGTGGAATGGGCCTACCGGGTAGCAATACGCGGGCCTGGCTCGAACCAGCGCCCACGCCCGGTCCTGTTCCGGCTGCAGAGCTACAGGGAGAGGCAGATACTCCTAGAAGCCTCTAGAAATCTCGGAAAAGACCCCCAAGCTATGATCTACACAGGATCCAAGATCATGCTATTTCAGGACTTTTCCCCGGCTCTGGTTCGAAAGAGGAAGGCATTCGACGAGGCGAAGAAGCGTTTAAGGGACTTAAATGTACAGTACTCCTTACGCTACCCAGCGATGTTACGCTTTAACCATGAAGGATCTGTATATAACTTTGGATCACCAGAAAAGGCTAAGGAATTCTTGGACTCTCTTAGATAAACTGTAGGACATAATGGATGTTGGTCTGCCTTCCCCCCCCGTTTTGGTTTATATCCCCTCCCTTTTTTTTTCTTACCTTATTGCTTAATATTATTATGGGGGGTGGGGAGAGGGATTTGATTTTCTCCCCCCCCCCCCCCTTGGAGTTGTTTTCTGTTATTATTTTATGTATATATGAGGGGTGTATGTATATGTGTGTGTGTGTATGTATGTATATATATATATATATATATATATATGTATGTGTATGTATATATAAGCTGGGGGATTTGGTTAATGTTGGTGGGGGGAGGTGGTTACCTTATTCGATTTTACCTCTGTCTTTAGGAGCGGGGTTGTTTTTCCCTTCGTTATTTTGTATTATCATATTTAATTATTATTTGTTGAACTGGTAATTTTATAGTTATATGTTTATATATGGTATTAACATTACCAAATATACCCAGGTGTTGGTAGGGGTGGGGGTGGGGTGCTCACTGTTAACTCTAGCTTTGTATTATATTTGAATTTTCCTCACTTTATTGAGGAGTGCCTGGGTCAAGGGTGGGGCATTGGTTGGGAGAGGATATGAGGGATTTTTGGAGAGGAAGTGATGCCCCCTGGGAACAAGGGGGAAAGTCTCCACTTAGATACGTTTTATATTTTTTTTATTTAGAAATAGTTTTTTACTGTATTGTTGTGGGTGTATTAAAGAGGGTTTATTTTTGTAAATTTTACATGTTCCATGCCCGGGATGTTCTGGATAGGGTTCCCCCTCCCGAGGGGTCTCGGATTGGCCCAGAGGATTATGGTTGATCAATCGGTTAAGTGGTGCACCTGGAATGTCAAAGGGAGTAATTCGCCACTTAAAAGGAAGAAAATATTATCAAATCTTAAGAAGGAAAGAGTTGATATAGCTCTCCTACAGGAGACGCATCTGTCAGATAAAGAACACTTGAAATTACGACAGGGCGGATTTGATCAGGCCTTTTTTTCTTCTTTTAGCTCAAAAAGCAGGGGAGTTGTTATTCTTGTTCGGAAGAATTTCCCTTTCAAAATCCTAAAGCAGATAAAAGACGAATCTGGACGATATATCTTGATTAAAGCTCTCATAAATGGAGAGGAATATGGGATTTTAAATTTGTACTGCCCCCCGGCACACCCCTTTAAATTTATAACGGAAGCCTTCTCAAAATTGATGGCTTTTGATGCCCGTCATATAATTATAGGGGGAGACTTTAATTGTATTATGGATCCGGAAATAGACAGGATTCCCAAGAGTACTGCAGGAGTATCTCCCAGATCTAGACAATTGATGGATCTGAACAAAGAATTAGGATTAGTAGATGTATGGAGATGTCTTCATCCACAGGGTAGAGATTTTTCTTTCTACTCTAATCCACATAAATGTCATACCAGAATTGATATGTTTTTTGCCCCCTCAATTTTTTTAAATTCCATATCATCCTGTAAAATAGGTAATATAGCAATTTCTGACCACGCTGCTGTATATATGGAAACTAAGGCGAAGAACAGTGGGACATCCCCTCGGCATTGGCGTATGGACCCCTTCTTAATGAAAGATAGTAAATTTGTAAAGTACTTCTCTCAAGAATTTAAAACTTTTTTAGAAATTAATTCAGGTACAGCTAGCAACCCGTCAATGATGTGGGAGACCATCAAAGCTTACACGCGAGGCTTGATCATCTCCTACTCAGCGACCCAGAAGAAATTAAAAGGAGAACAACAGCGTTTGCTTGAAACCCGCTTAAAAGCGGCTGAAACAGCATACATTGATAGACCCTCTATTATTAAATTGCAAAGGATTACAGCTCTTAGGACAGCTCTAAATACTACACTTACTCAAACGGCTAAGAGGGAAATATTATTTGCAAAGCAAAGATTATATGAATATGGCGACAAACCGGGTAGATACTTAGCATTTCTTGCAAAGAAAAAAAAGGCCCCTCAGACTATTATGTCTATCAAGGAAAGTACGGGTATTTTGACTCATGATCATAAAAAGATTAATGCGACCTTTAGAAAATTCTATTCTGAGTTATATAAATCACAGGATTGTGAAGATAGGGCGAAGAGGATGCAGTCATTTTTTAAAAATTTGACTTTTCCAGACCTAACTCCGGAACAAGTATCGGTCCTAAATGCTCCTCTTACACCCCAAGAAATAGTTGATGCAATTAGGCACCTTCAAAATGGTAAGGCGCCGGGCCCAGATGGCTTTCAAGCTGAATTCTATAAAGAATTTACAGAAATACTGGTTGGTCCACTTATGGACATGTATAACTATGCATATAGTCAGGGCTGTCTCCCGCCTTCGCTGAAAGAGGCAAATATCTCTCTTATCCTCAAAAAAGGAAAGGACCCAGAAGATTGTACATCATACAGACCAATATCCTTGCTAAATGTAGATTTTAAAATCCTCTCTAAAACATTAGCACTGAGATTAGAAAGGATACTGCCACATATTATAAAGGAGGATCAGACGGGGTTTATTAAGGGCCGTAGATCATCCAATAATGTTAGAAGGGCTCTGAATATGATTCAAGCTTGTCATCAGGGAAAGATACCAGGAGTAGTGGTTTCATTAGACGCGGAAAAGGCATTTGATAGGGTCGAATGGTCATATTTGTTTTACACATTGGAGAGGTTTGGTGTTGGACAGGTGTTTACCAAATGGATCTCAACATTGTATAGTGATCCCAAAGCAGTTGTGGTTACCAATGGATTAGGCTCGGATAGCTTCAGTGTGGGTAGGGGCTGCCGTCAGGGATGTCCCCTCTCACCATTGTTATTCACGCTAATAATTGAACCACTAGCAGAAGCTATACGAGCTGATCCTAATATAGTGGCCCCAAGGATTGGTACAGGTAAACATAAAATTACCCTTTATGCAGATGATGTTCTTCTATTCCTCAGTAACCCTTTGATGTCCATACCTCGCTTAATCCAAGTTATTAATACATTTAGTGCATTCTCAGGCTATAAAATTAATTTTTCAAAATCGGAGGCTATGCCAATGGGTGGCCTTGCTGTGATACCCCGCTTAGCGGACGGTTCCCTTTTTCCCTTTCGCTGGTCCCTGGAGGGTTTCTTATATTTAGGCATTTTTATTACTCCAGTATTTGGTCAGTTGTATAAGGCTAATTTTGTGTATTTATTGGAAAGGATAAGGCAGGACCTCCAGCGATGGGGAGACCTGCCAATTTCCTGGCTGGGTAGAATAGCATTAATCAAAATGAATATCCTGCCCCGTCTCCTATATCCTATGAGAATGCTTCCGGTGATGCTGCCGAGGACAGCTTTATGTAAATTATACGGCTGGCTGAGTTCCTTTATCTGGAACCATAGGCAGCCCCTCATTAAGCTGAAGAAGCTACAGCTTCCACAGGCAAGGGGTGGATTGGACTTCCCAGATTTTAGGAAATATCAATTAAGTTCCCTATTAAGTTATATAGCTGATTGGGTCTTGTCTGATCCACAATCAATCTGGTTGGACATCGAGGCTTCTCAAGTAAAATACCCACTTATTAACCTTTTATTCTCAGACAAGAGGAAAATCATTACAGATCACTGTAAAAACCCTATAATACTGAATACAATCAAGGCTTGGAATATAATGCGGCAAAATGAGGGTAATTCACATAAAACATCCCCCTATGCACCGATAGTGGGAGCATGGGGATTCCAACCGGGGTTAACAGATGCCACTTCTAAACTCTGGAGAGCCAGGGGTATCTCATGTCTCGGGGATTTATTTAAAGATGGGGTCCTGATGTCTTTCGGACAGCTGCGTCAGAAATTCGGATTACCCAATGGAGACCTCTTTCGATACTTCCAAATTCGAGATTTTATACAGAAGAAGACTACGTTATTAGATAGTCTTTATAAATCCGATAGAGAATGTAGTGTCCTACGACCAGTGGGGGTATCTTCCGTCAGTAATATTTATCATTTGCTACATGATGAAGTATCGGGAGATATGGATAATCTGCTTAAAACATGGGATCAGGATCTGGGACTAGAAATCTCCACAGAAACGTGGAATGATATCTGGGAAAATGCTAGAAGAATTACTATTTGTAACAGAACCCAGGCTATCCAGCTGAAGATACTTCATAGGGCCCATATAGCACCGGTTCGATTGGCAAAATTTAAGGCAGGAGCATCTCCAATGTGTCCTAAATGCAAAATAGAGGTGGGCACTCTTGTACATTGCTTATGGACGTGTCATAAGATCCCTGAATATTGGACTAAAGTAGCAAGTACCCTGACAGAAATTTTAGGAACGGAAATAAAAGTGGACCCCGTATCTCTCCTCTTGGGCTTTTCGAACTTTCCCTCCCTGGACACGTACGGGAAGAGACTATTTTCTATTCTTTCTTTCTGTGCAAGGAAAAATATTTTGATGAACTGGGTGGCGGAGGGCCCCCCTGGACTTTCAAATTGGCACAGACTAATTATGGAATGTATTCCCCTTGACTTCCTTACAAATATGGTGCACCGAAAGACCGAATTATTTTATAAAATATGGCAGCCCTTTTTGAATTACATAAATACAGATATTTCGGCTATCCTAACAAGGGCTTTTATTTAATTGAGACTACAGACCTGGCTGGTCCGCGGCCCCTCAGGGGAGGAATCCCGCACGAATACGGGTTTTATCATATCTGATGTTAACACATCCCGAGCATGTAAGAGACTTAAATATACACCCTGGTTAGTTGTAGGTTAGATTAGTAGATAGTTGAGTTTTGTCTGTTTGTTTTTTTTTGTTGTTTTTTTTTTCGGTTTTTTTTTGTTGTTTTGTTTTTTTTTGTCAAATTTTGGCTATTGTATATTTGAGCTAATTGTATATCAATGTTTATATCTGAGAGTTTTGTTTATTTTTGTAATCTTGTAAAAATGTTAAATTTCTAATAAAAATATCTATAAAAAAAAATGAACCATCAATATCCAAAGATGGCTTCATAATACAACCCCTTAAAATGTATTAGTACTCGAAAATACACACACATTTCATTGACTATAACTGTGAACACATGCACAACTACATTCCGTTTCAGTCTGTTGGATTCCTGCCACCGAACGGCTCCATTTCTCATTCCAGTCTTGACAATGTACAGTTAGTAAGTTTGCAGATGACACCAAAATTGGAGGTGTAGTGGACAGCGAAGACGGTTATCTCAGATTACAACAGGATCTGGACCAGACAGGCCAATGGGCTGAGAAGTGGCAGATGGAGTTTAATTCAGATAAATGCGAAGTGCTGCACTTTGGGAAAGCAAATCTTAGCAGGACTTATACACTTAATGCTGAAAATGTGTTGCTGGAAAAGCGCAGCAGGTCAGGCAGCATCCAGGGAACAGGAGAATCGACGTTTCGGGCATAAGCCCTTCTTCAGGAATACACTTAATGTTCAGGTCCTAGGGAGTGTTGCTGAACAAAGAGATCTTGGAGTGCAGATTCATAGCTCCTTGAAAGTGGAGTCGCAGGAAGATAGGAAAGTGAACAAGGCATTTGGTATACTTTCCTTTATTGGTCAGAGTATTGAATACAGGAGTTGGGAGGTTATGTTGCGGCTGTACAGGACATCGGTTAGGCCACTGTTAGAATATTGTGTGCAATTCTAGTCTCCTTCCTATTGGAAAGATGTTGTGAAACTTGAAAGGGTTCAGAAAAGATTTACAAGGATGTTGCCAGGGTTGGAGGATCTGAGCTACAGGGAGAGGCTGAACAGGCTGGGGCAGTTTTCCCTGGAGCACCAGAGGCTGAGGGGTGAGCTTATAGAGGTTTACAAAATTATGAGGGGCACGGATAGGATAAATAGACAAAGTCTTTTCCCTAGGGTCGAGGAGTCCAGAACTAGAGGGCATAGGTTTAGGGTGAGAGGGGAAAGATATAAAAGATACCTAAGGGGCAACTTTTTCACGGAGAGGGTGGTATGAGTATGGAATGAGCTGCCAGGGGATGTGGTGGAGGCTGGTACAATTGCAACATTTAAGAGGCATTTGGATAGATATATGAATAGGAAGGGTTTGGAGGGATATAGGCCGGGTGCTGGCAGGTGGGACTAGATTGGGTTGGGATATCTGGTCGGCATGGACGGGTTGGACCGAAGGGTCTGCTTCCATGCTGTACATCTCTGTGACTCTATGACTCTATAATGCGTTGGTAACCGTGTTTTCCCGTCCTACCGCATGCACAATTTTCAAACTGAATGACTGTAGCAACAAGCTCCATATAAACAGTCAGGCATTTTTGTCCTTAAATGTCTCCACAAACTTCAATGGGCTATGATCAGTGTATATAATTGTCTTGGATACGTTACTGGTAACAAACACTGAAGTGTAGTAATGCCAACACCAAGGTCAAAGTTTCCTTCTCAACCATCGAATATTTATGCTGATCAATGTCCAACTTCCTGGAGAAATACCCAATTGGTCTTTCTATATTCTCATCGTTATCTTGCAGGAGCACAGCACCAACACCCACATCACTCACATAGATAGTCACCTTGAATGTCTTTGTGTAATTAGTTGTGGCTCATACTGGGGCAGTGGTTACAGTGACTGGAGCTCACCCATAGCAATGGTGCCAAAACCAGACAGCTTTCAGGCTGTCAAATGCCTTCTGACAATCCGCTGTCCACTGACTCTTCTTGCCTTTCTTTAGCAATTCAATGAGTAGAGCAGCCTCACTGCTAAAGTTTGGTACAATATTTTGATAAAATCCACTCAATCCCAGGAACCATAGCACTGCTCTTTTTGTCGGTGGTATGGGAAACTCCCCAATTACCTGTGTTTTTGCATCCCATGGGGCCATTTGTCCGGGTCCAATAACATGGGCCAGGAAGGTGACTTAGGCTTTGACAAATTCACTTTTAGCCAAATTTATCACCAAGCCTGCCTTCCGAAGTTAATCAAACAAGTCTGATAAATGTTGTAACTGTTCGTTCCATATGTGACTAAAAATCACCAGGTCATTGATATATATGACACAGTTGGATAATCTGGCAATGACCTTATTGGTTAGTCTCTGACACATTTTTCATACCAAATGGAGTGACTTTAAACTGAAATAGTCCACTCAGCGTTACAAAAGCAGAAATTGCCTTTCCTGTGTCTGACAAATGAACCTGCCAGTAACCTCTGAGCAAGTCTAACTTAGAAATATAAGTTGCTTGTCCCACCTTATATTTCGGTGGGCGGCACAGTGGGCAGCACGGTGGCACAGTGGTTAGCACTGATGCCTCACAGCGCCAGAGACGCGGGTTCAATTCCCGCCTCAGGCAACTGACTGTGTGGAGTTTGCACGTTCTCCCCGTGTCTGCGTGGGTTTCCTCCAGGTGCTCCGGTTTCCTCCCACAGTCCAAAGATGTGCAGGTCAGGTGAATTGGCCATACTAAATTGCCTGTAGTGTTAGGTAAGGAGTAAATGTAAATGTAGGGGTTGAGGTATGGGTGGATTGTGCTTCGGTGGGTCGGTATGGACTTGTTGGGCTGAAGGGCCTGTTTCCACACTGTAATGTAATCTAACCTCCTCAACACAGTCTTCCAAACACAGAATCGGATATGCATCGGTCTTTATAACTACATTGACTTTGCGATAGTCCACACATGACCATTGGGGGTACCATCTGGTTTTGACACCATTGCTATGGGTGAGCTCCAGTCACTGTAACTCACTTTGATTATGTCATCCTGGAGCATGTATTCAATCTCCTGTTGAACCTGTGCCAATTTTAGAGAGTTATGTCTATAAGGATGTTGCTTAATTGGAACAGCATCTTTTATATCTACATCCTACATAATTAGGTTAGTACTTCAGCTAATTTTCAATTATCTCCCCATGTGTTAGCAATAGCTCTTTCAGGTAATATTGATTTTCCTCTGGAAGGTAACTCAATAATCTATCCAAATTTTTGACAACTTCCTCATTGTCCAATTTAAATTGAGGAATGTCCAATTCAGAATCCTCTGAACTTGGTTCTTCCCTCTGTATTGTAATCTATAACACATTCTCCTTTTGCTTTCCTTCCCTGTCAAAATAACTTTTGAGCATATTCACATCACACACTTTGTGAGATTTCTTTCTGTCTGGAGTCCCTATCAAATAGTTCACTTCACTAATTTCATTTCGACTTGATAAGGTCCACTAAACCTTGCTTTTAAAGGGTCACCCATCACTGGAAATAACACCAATACCTTATTCCCGGTAGCAAAATTGTGAAATTTTGATTTCTTGTCTGCTTCCTGTTTCATCGTATACTGTGATACTTTTAAATGCTGTCTAGCCAATTCCCCAGCTCTATTTAATTGTTCCGTAAAATTTGACACATAGTCCAAATATGTGGTCTCTGAATTCTGACTTACCAATTTTTCCTTAATTAATTTCAACTGTCCTCTCACTTTATGCCCAAAATTCAAATGGACTGAGTTTGGTCGATTTATTTGGTGAGTTACAGCAGTAAGGAGCAACTTTGTTACATACTGAAGAACCTATCTATCTCAGTCTTAAATGTACTCAATGACCTGACCTCCACAGCCTTCTGTGGCAGTGAATTCCATAGATTCACTGGCTGTAAGAAGTTGTTCCTTATCTCCAGCCTAAAAGGTCTTTCCTTTACTCTGCAAGCGGGCATCAGAGCCGCCCTGCTTTTGCCACGGGACTATGCCTACATTAGGAAACGATAAGAATTCATTTTTGTGTTTTAAACAGCAGTTGCAGCTTTAAACCCACAAAACTCAGCAGCTCCCGGTCCGCCCACGTGACCGGGAGATAGGAGACAGAGGACAGATAAAATCCACACTAGACCAACACTACCCATGACTCATGGACCAAAACTCCGGAATTAATTAAATATGGAAACACATCTCCTAATCACATCAAGAGACTGACTGAAACACACCCATACCTATTGATACGGAGCCACCCTGACACAAAGGACAGACATCCACCAGACAGGAATGGACAGACCAATACACACCAACACCCCAAGGGAACAAAGGGGGGTGCTAGCCCCTGCCCTCACAGAGAGAGACGAGCAGATAATACCCAGACCCGTTTTACATAAACCAATTAGCACCCTATTGTGCGTGCCCTGCAACTCTCCTGGGACGGCAGGAAACATTCTATTTGCACCTACTCCAGTGATGATGGGGAACTATCATCCCATTCATCGTCAAATTCCACACATCCTGACAACTAAAAGTATATAATATGTAGCTGCGCGCGGGAACAGCAGAGCAGCCGAGATTCGGACCTCGATTGGTCTCCGCCGGCGTTACTGTAGCAATAAACGTTACCGATTGTTGAACCGCACTCTGGGCTCGGACTGATATCATTTAATCCACGCTAACAATTGGGGGCTGGTTAACGACGGCTGCTGGATCCCTGCGACGGCACTGGGTGAGTATCTTTACTCTTTTACTTCTCGCATAAAAGTCTCCCAGTGCCCCACAAGGGACTTCACTGCCGGCTGTTATCTGAACCTGTGAACAGAGTGAGTCCGGCAGTCGTGTAACGGTAGAGTACTCTTTAAAAAGTGTGTGTGTGTGTGTGTGTGTGTGTGAGTGATCCTTCGTGGGTGGGCAATTGGGGTCACGGAACACTAGTAAAAGTGTGCGTGATTATTATTATTGTCATTTATTGTCAATGTGCTACTGTGACTGACGGACTATCCTTGGACCGACGACTTTAGGTATGAGACCCCGACAGATTGACCCCCCCTGTTTAAAAACCGACCAAACAAGCCTTCCTGGTTGACCTCTGCAGTGGGAGTTAGGGGACCCCATTTTACGTTGAGCCCGGTTTTAGCGCCTTCCTTGCGTACGCGGTAGAGGCTGGGAGGTCTACGCGCTACAAGAAGGGAAGTCCTCCAAACCAGCCCGAGACGCGGGGCCTTTGGGCCAACCGATGGTTATACGCTCTGCCCATTGACCTCGCGGTCCCGAAGTATTGGCCTCTGTAGGATCAGGCGCGGTTAGGTCTGACTTCACGCCTCCCCCCCACCTTGCACTCGGGCCCCTGGTTCACGCCCAGTGTTTGTGGGGTACACACGGCCGCTGAACGTCAGGCAGTGAGAGAGAGACTCTCGGAAACCCGGGGTTGCGCGCTCAGGAATCGACACACGCCCCGTCTGTAACTATCCCCCCCCCCCGGCCAGGTTGACCCACAGGGCTAGGGTTCGACTTACAGGGGGTGGGCTCCCCGACTGGGAGATTAATAAGTCAGTGCCAGCGACATCCCTAGCACGCCTGCTAGCTTTACTTTAAATTAGCTTCTGTTAAGCTACACCCGCTGCGCCCCTACCATGGGTGGGAGCGCGGCCGAAGACCTAGATTGGGGGCCAGAGGGTTCCCTTACCCGTTTTATAGCCGACAAGAATAAGACACTTATTAAGGCTATGCTTCGCTCAGGCTGGGAGCCCGCTGACCCGCTGGATGTACAGCGCAAGTGGTGGGCCCGCCAAAAGAAAGATAGGTACGAGAAAGCTTGCGTCCTGGTGCTGCAGGTACACGTTAGGCTTGCTGGCAAGGTTCAGCTTTATGTCCAAGACAAAAAGCAGCAGGCCACGGAGCATCTAGAAGCCCAGGCGCTTGCTCCCCGTACTGTTTTACCGACCTTAACCGATGCACCCAGCGCCCCGCCGTCCCCCACCTGGGACTGGGAGGGGCTCACGGACAATCAGGACCCCCGGGAATCGTGCTCGGGCTATGCCCGTGCAGCCCCGGTAAAAGTTGAATATACCCCTGGGGGGGGGTGGGGGGAAGAGGGGACAGGCCACGACCTTGCCCATAACCCCCGCTTTAAGATGACCTACGTCTCCCTGACCCCGGGCGACACCATGAAACTTCTGGACAGGCTCCCCGCACTTAAGCTGAATTTTCGCAGAGGCTTAGGGAGATGCAGATCTGCCACAACCTTCACAATAGGGACGTGGCCGGCCTGGTTCAGACCAAACTCCCGGAGAACCTGTGGTCCAGGCTCCGGCCCGCGCACCAGGCCGGCTCCTGGTGCGCTGACCTCAGCGACAACCATCGCGAACAGGAGGTTGCCCTCGCCGACTTCAAGGCTGATGTCAGCGAGGTGCTTGGCTATACACCGGTCGATTGGAACGCCATTGTGGGTATCACTCAGAAGCCTGGGGAGGGCGCCCAGGAATATGGGGTCCGCAAGTTTGAGGCATTCCGAGCACACAGCCGGGTTCCCGACTCTGATAGGCAGAACCCCGCATTCATTCAATTATACAAAGACGGTCTGAGCCCCACACACCAGGCAGTCCTACGGACGGGCCTGGTGCCCTATGTCACCTTTACAGAGCTTGAGAACTGGGCCATGTCCCTTGACAACCGAGCGGCGCCTGCCGTTGCGGCAGTTTCGACGGTCGGACCGGACGTTTGCTTCCGCTGCAAACAGCCGGGACACCGAAAAGCCCAATGCCCGCTCTCTTTCCGATGTCCCTGGGGCCAAAAGGGGGGCCAGCCACCCTCACAGCTGCACTCTTCACGCCTCCACAACCAGGAACGCCCCAGACAAGGGGCCATCGCCGACATGCCGTGGCCGGACACAGTCAGGGGAACCCGCCGCGTCTTGGGGCTTTTTAACTACTGCCGCCCCTTCATTGCACATTTCGCCACTATCGCCGAACCCATTCAGCGCCTGGTGAAGGGGGGCAGGCCGGGAGTGGAGGGGGTGGTATGGGGACCCGAACAGGACAACGCTTACTCTATGTTAAAGTCCCATCTCCTCAGTGCCCCGGCCCTGCGCCTCCCTGACCTATCGAAGCCCTTCCACATCTCTTACGGCCTTGAAGGGGGGGTTTTACAGCGCTGTTATCACGCAAACCTCAGGCGACCACATGAGACCAGTAGGTTACTACTCCACAAAGGAGTCCCCGGTCGTGAAGGGCATGCACTGCTGCATGGCGGCGCTGGATTGCGCCGCGTGGGCGGTCCGGGTGTGTGAGCCGGTCACCATGTCCGGCCAGATAATACTACACACTAGACCCACGATAGTTGAACTCCTGAATACGGGACGCCTCCAGACGGTCTCGGATGCCCGCAGGGCAACTTGGGAGGCGGTTCTCCTCCCCGGGACCAGTCCATACAGATCGTTAGATACACAAGGCCAAACCCCGCCGACGGGATTATCGCGGTGATGGAACCCCACCATTGCCAGGCCGCCATCGACTCGGCGGAGGGGGACTGCGTGCCAACAGCCCGGTCCCTGATCCCGACCTGACCTTGTATGTGGACGGCTCACGTAGGCTTGTCGAGGGGTCCTACCAAACGGGATGGGCGGTGGTCGACCATACCGGGAACACCCGAGCACAGGGAACGATGGGGGGGCGACACCTCAGACCAGGTCGCGGAGCTGGTCACCCTCACCGCCGCACTCCGCCTGGGAACAGGCAAGCGGGTAAACATCTTTACCGACAGCCAGTACGCTTTCGGGGTAGTCCATGATTACGTGGCAGCATGGAGCCGCCGGGGCTTTATCATGGCCGGCAGTGGTCAGATTAAACACGAAAATACGGTCCGCGTCCTGGTGGCGGCCGCACGCCTCCCCCTGCTCGCTGCGGTGATAAAAATCAAAGCACACCAGCGGGCCACCACCGCTGAACAGCTTGGGAATCATTGGGCCGACCTGGCCGCCAAGGCCGCCGCGGGCGCAGCGCTACCGCCCGCGCATGCAGCACCCGCTACTGAGGTCCGGGACGTGAATGTCCTGGACGTCCAGAATTGCGCGCAGCCCGGTGAGTTAGAGGACTGGCTGGCAAAGGGCGCAGCCCGTGGCCCCGATGGGGTGTGGCGACACGGCGACAGGGTCGTGGCACCCACGGCTATCAGAACGACCTTGTTGCAATTACACCACGAGCCGGACCACGCGGGCCGTGACGGTACACTTGCTAGGCTCCAGACTGACTGGTGGTGGCCCGGCCTCGGCCGCGATGTGGCCAAACACTGCCGCCGATGCGCTGTCTGCGCCCAGCACAACCAGGGGCGGCCCCTGCGCATTCCCCTGGCGCACCAGCCATGGCCCAAGGGGCCCTGGGAGAACCTCCAAGTTGATTTCACAGGACCCCTACCCCCCAGCCGTGGCAAGAATTATTGCCTGGTGATCGTTGACCATTTCACGCGCTGGGTAGAAGCCTTCCCTACACGGGACTGTACATCCGCCACCGTGGCCAGAGTGCTGGCCTTCAACATCTTCCCTCGCTGGGGGGTCCCCTCCAGATGGACTCAGATCAGGGCATGCACCACCGGACGTGCAATGAAACTGGCCTGCCGCCTCCGAGGCATCAGACAGCGCTTCCACGTCCCGTTCCATCCCCAGAGCTCCAGGATGGTTGAGTGCATGAACCGGACCCTCAAAGCTGCGATCGCAAAGGCGATCGCCGAAACAGGGCAGGGCTGGGTGGACGTTCTGCTCTGCATACTGATGCGCTTAACGGCCACCCCAGGCCGCTCCACTGGCCTCACTCCCTTCGAGCTCATGACGGGGAGGGCCATGCGACTACCAGAGAACGTCATGGTCGGGGGGGGAAGACATGGCCCCCCTGAGGGACAGGATGACGCGCTATATCAGGCAGCTGGACACACAGCTGCAGGCCCTTAGACAAACTGCGCGCGACCAGCAGGACATTAGGGACCAAACAAAACTGCAACCGCATCTCCCGCCCGACCCCTTCCCGGCGTTGGGGACAAAGTCCTGGTCAGGGCCACCCCCGACCGGCCCGGCTTCGCCCCCCGGTGGCTGGGACAGCACGAAATCATCCTCACCAGCGACACGTGCGCCTGTGTCGACATGAAGGGAAAGGGCAGGTGGAAACACTGGTCCCAGCTTAAACCCTTCCCTTAAGCCCCGACCGGACAGACACTCCCACCCCCCCCGCTTGACTTGACTGTAACCGCCCCTCTTTCTCCTTACAGTGCAACGGGTGGACCGGTTCCAGGGAGACCTGCTCCTACACACACTAACCCTACACCCTTGGTAAGGGTGCCTCTCTCCCTCTCTTCCCACAGATCATGCTTCACCGGTGCACCGCTCTCCTCCCTGCTCTCCTCTTCGCCCTACGACTAGCGCCTTCCTTCCCCGAAATACATGACAACTTCTACCACCACGGTGTTGCCTTCAACACGTCCGACGCCATCTGTATTCCTGCAAGGGACAAGCCTGATGTGATCGACGCGTTCTACAACGCCTGGCTGGAGGTCCTCCCGGGCGTACAGGCACTCTGTTTATTCTGCACGTCGGAGCGCGACCCGTGGCCGACCTGCCTCCGGCGTGCTGAGGCGATGGACTTGGGGGGTTGCATGTTCGGGACAATGTGTGCCATGCCAGAGGACCTCTCCTCTGCCCCGGCCTTTGATGCCTCTACTGTACGGGATCTGTCTGTTTGCGGATATTACGAGCCTACTGATGCCGCGGTAGTCTCTTTGTATTTGTGCTTTCCACCCACCCCGACCACACCGCCCCCGACCACGACTCCCGAGATATTGCCATGCCCCTCTCTGGGACCGGGGCCCGCGGGGGGACTGGTGTTGTGGGATGAGGGAGAGGCCCTTTATGACAACGTCCGACACGAGTTCGTGCCTGTGCTGGTCAATATATCGGGCATCCGGGTACCGGACTATTGCACAGCACAGGTACGCAACCTATACGCCATGATGGGGAAGGAGGTTATAGAGACGGCCATAGATGCCATGGGGCAACCCACTACCGAAATGACATACATAACACGCACACACAACGACACAGACTGGACATAGTCAACGATGCTCTCACAGGACTCAACACGGGGACATCCGTAGTAAACTCCCTAGACATCCAGGGCCTTAACGAAAAGGTTGAGCAACTAAAAGGGGTAATGAAGGACCTGCTACAGAGGTCTCTCACAAATCAGGCAGACCAGGCAGGCCTGGGGGAAGAGGGAGCATACATCCAGCTCGACGGCATTGCAGTCCTGGAGACACGCCCACACCATTAACCGCCTTATAGACCGGGAAAGAGAAAACACGGCCCATATCCACAAGGGGCAGCTGTGCCATGCGTATGGCCTGTGGATGGTAGCCCAGATTCGGCATAATCTTGACCAGGTCCAAAGGGGGGAGGTGTCCGACTGGATCGACAGTGCCAAATTGGCCTCACTCAAGGGGCGCTCCGGGCCGCTCGACAGCCGGACTCTGAAGGGTATGACCAGAGTATACCCAGTGGTTCCCGACTGTGAGGTCAGTGAGGCGACCGGAGTCGGGATTGTCCTCCTGATCCCCGTGGTCACCCCAGAGTTGGGGCCATTTCCCCTGTTTCACATTGAGAACATCGGAGTCATACGGGAAAACGCTTCCCTCAAATATCGATTAGCTCACCACACAGCCATATCTCGAAACGCCGCTGTGTACGGGGTGCCGCTTGCAGGCTGCAAGCAGTGGGGGGCAATTACCATCTGCCCTCACCCCTTACGAAGGAGTGAAACAACGGACTGCGGGTTCAACTGGACACAGGGCTGCACCCTTGAAATCGAACCCACGGGCCCCCACTTCACTAGGGCAGGATATGGTGGGGGGGGACGATATTGTGTCTCCAGTCTTGAAACCTCATTTTGGTATAATGGACTGCAGTGCCCGATTCCCCAGCACGAGTTCTGCTTCACCCCCAGGCGCCCAGTCACGGTTGGGCAAGCTCACATCTCAGAGGTCCGACGACGGAACCCCGAGTCCATACAAATTACTGATAAATTCAGGGACACCCTCAGGGAATATCAGGAGCCTGAACAAGCCCCCATCCCACATTTGGCTGAGGTCTTACGGGAGCTTAGGACCCGGGTAGGACACTCAGTGAAATTGTATCACCAGTTGCAGTTGCATGTAAAGGACCTAGAGGAGGACACAGACACAGCTCTGCAGTCCCAGGGGTGGGCACAGAGGGTGTGGGATTGGGGCCTGAACGTAAACATCCATCCCTGGATCCGAATCATCTCGCACACCATTGTAGGCATACAGTTACTGCTGGCTCTGGCCTGGCTCCTGGTGGCGTGTCATTCATGCCGCCAGCACAAAAAACGAAAGGCCAGGAAGACCATGCTCCACGCCATCGACTCCTGGCGGGCGATCAGGCACCGTGAGCTCACAGGGCTCGAGTTAATGTGACCATCTCCCGGGACTATCCAAAGGCCCCATGACTGCAGCATGACGGCCGGCGGAATGTACCGGGCGAGGAACTGACTTTTAAAATATCGGCATTGGGGGTGTGGACGTGTCCAACCCCTTTCCGAAAGGGGGGACTGCAAGCGGGCATCAGAGTCGCCCTGCTTTTGCCACGGGACTATGCCTACATCAGGAAACGATAAGAATTCATTTTTGTGTTTTAAACAGCAGTTGCAGCTTTAAACCCACAAAACTCAGCAGCTCCCGGTCTGCCCACATGACCGGGAGATAGGAGACAGAGGACAGATAGAATCCACACTAGACCAACACTACCCATGACTCATGGACCAAAACTCCGGAATTAATTAAATATGGAAACACATCTCCTAATCACATCAAGAGACTGACTGAAACACACCCATACCCATCGATACGGAGCCACCCTGACACAAAGGACAGGCATCCACCAGACAGGAATGGACACACCAACACCCCAAGGGAACAAAGGGGGGTGCTAGCCCCTGCCCTCACAGAGAGAGATGAGCAGATAATACCCGGACCCGTTTTACATAAACCAATTAGCACCCTATTGTGCGTGCCCTGCAACTCTCCTGGGACGGCAGGAAACATTCTATTTGCACCTACTCCAGTGATGATGGGGAACTATCATCCCATTCATCGTCAAATTCCACACATCCTGACAACTAAAAGTATATAATATGTAGCTGCGCGCGGGAACAGCAGAGCAGCCGAGATTCAGACCTCGGTTGGTCTCCGCCGGCGTTACTGTAGCAATAAACGTTACCGATTGTTGAACCGCACTCTGGGCTCGGACTGATATAATTTCATCCGCGCTAACAACTCTAAGGCTATGCCCTTGGATCCTGGTCTTTCCTACCAATGGAAACATCTTCCCAACATCCACTCTGTCCAGGCCATTCAGTATTCTGTATATTTCAATTAGATACTCCCTCACCCTCTAAACTCCATCAAGTATAAACCCAGAGTCCTCAAACGTTCCTCATATGTTAATCTTTTTATTCCTATGACCATTCTTGTGAACCTCCTCTGAACGTGCTCCAGGGCCAATACATCCTTCTTGAGATATGGGGCCCAATACTGCATACAGTACTCCAAATGTGGTCTGACCAGAGCCTTCTCGAGCCTTAGAAGTACATCCTGCTTTTATATTTAAGTCCTCTCAAAATAAATGCCGTCATTACATTTACCAAAACTACTGACTCAATCTGCAAGTTTACCTTGAGACAATCCTGAACTATAACTCTCAAAGCAGCATCCGAGGAGCAGGGGAATCGCATCTTGGACATAAGCTCTTCATCAGGAATTTCTCCTGCTCCTCAGAAGCTGCCTGACTGGCTGTGCTTTTCAGCACTACACTCTCAACTCTGAGCTCCAGCATCTGCAGTCCTCACTTTCTCCTATAATTCTCATGTCTCTTTGTAGTTCAGACTTCTGAATTTTCTCCCCATTTGGAAAATAATCCATGACTCTATTCTTCCGACCAAAGTGCATGACCTCACACTTTCCAATGTTGTACTCCATCTGCCATTTTTTTGCCCACTGTCCTAACCAATTCAAATCCTTCTGCAGTCTCCCCGAATTCTCAATGCTACCTGCCCCTCTACCTATCATTTTATTGTCTGCAAACTTAGCCAGAATGCCCTCAGTTCCTTTATCTAGATCATTAATGTATAAAGTGAAACGCTGTGGCGGCAAAATTGAGCCTTGCGGAACACCACTTATTGCCAGCTGCCATCCTGAGAAGGACCCTTTTATCCCCACTTTCTCCCAGACGCCGAGCTTCTATCCATGATAGCATCTTGCCTCTGACACCATGGGCCTTTACCTTACTCAGTAGCCTCCTGTGCAGCACCTTGTTAAAGGTCTCCTTGAAGTCCAGGTAAGTAACATCCATTGGCTCTCCTTGATCTCACTCGCTCATTACTTACTCAAAGAATTCTAGCTGATTTGTCAGGCATAATGTCCTCTTGATGAAACCATGCTGACTTTGTCCTGTTTTACCACACACTTCCAAGTATTCAGAAATCTCATCCTTCACAATGGATTCCAAGATCTTACCCATAAGGTTAGGCTAATTGGTCTGTAATTTTCCACCTTTTGCCTTCCTCCCTTTTTAAACAGGGGTGTCACTTTAGCAATTTTCCAATCCTCTGGAACCCTCCCTGATTCTATCGATTCCTGAAAGTTTATCACTATCGCATCCACTATCTCTTCAGCTATCTCCCATAGAACTCTGGCGTGTAGAACTCTGGCTGAACATCTGGCCCAGGTGATTTATCCATCTTCAAGCCAGTCAGTGTTTCTAGCACCTTGGTGATGGTCAACATACTCAACTCTGCTCCTCACTCTCTTGGATTTTTGAGATTTCACTTGTGTCTTCTACCGTGAAGATTGATGCAAAGTAATTATTCAATTCCTCAGCCATTTTCTTTATCCCCACTACTATCCCTCCAGCATCATTTTCAAGTGGCCCAATGTCCAGTTTTGCCTATCTTTTGCGCTTTGTATATCTAAAGCAACTCTTACAGTTTTCCTTAATATTACTGGCTAATGTATCCTCAGATTTAATCTTCTCCCTACTTGTTTCTTTTTTGGTTGCCCTCTATTGGTTTTTTGTAAGCTTCCCAATTCTATGATTTCCCACTGCTCTTCACTACATTATGCTTTGTCTTTTGCTTTTGTGCTATCCCTGACTTCCCTAGTCAGCCATGGTTGCCTCATCCTCCCTGTAGCATGCTTCTTTTTCCTCAGGATAAATCTCTGTTCTGCCTCCTGAGTTATTCCCAGAAACCCCTGCCATCGCTGCTCCACTGTCTTTCTTGCTAGGCTCCTCTCCCAGTCAATTCCATCCAGCTCCTCCCCATGTTGTCTTCATTCAGCTATAATACCATTACCTCCGATTCTATCCTCTCCCTCTCAAACTGCAGAGTGAATTAAATCATATTATTATCACTGCTCTGAAGGGATCCTTCACCTTAAGTTCACTTATCAATTCTACCTCATTGCACAACACTAAAAGCAGTATTGCCTGTTCCCTAGTGGGCTCCACCACAAGCTGCTCCAAAGAGCCATCTCGTAGATATTCCACAAATTCCTTTTCTTGCAATCCACTACCAACCTGATTTTCCCAGGCAATCTGCATAGTGAAATCCCCATGATCACTGTAACTTTGCCTTTCCTACACATCTTTTCTATCTCCAGGTGTATATTGTGCCCCAGCTCCTGACTACTATTTGGAGGCCTGTACATCACTCCAACTATGTGTTTTTTTTTTACCTTTGCAGTTCCTCAATTCCACCCACACAGATTCTACAACATCTGACCCTACTTCATTTCTTAGTATTGATTTAATTTCATTTCTTACTAATAAGGCATCCCCACCCCCTCTGCCCACCTGCCTATCTTTTCGAAAGGATGTTTATCCCTGAATATTCAGCTCCCAATCCTGATCCCCTTGCAGCCACGGCTCCGTGATGCCAACCACGTCATACCCGCCGGTTTCGATCTGCACCACAAGTTCATTTACCTTTTTCCTTATACTGCATACATTCAGATATAACATCTTGAGTCCTGTCTTAATCATCCCTCTTCTCATTATCATTTGTTCATCCAGTGTGCTTGGAGTTTGTTTGCTAATTCTTTCCATATACCTTTTCCTATTTGTATTTGTGCTGGAGACTTTAATAACCTCTCCTGAGTTCTCACCTCCTCGTTTAATTTCCCCTATTTTTGAGCCCTCCCTCTCCTTATTTAGTTTAAAGCCCTGTCTACAGCCTGAGTTATGCAGTTCGCTAGGACTCTGGTCTTATATTTTTTTGTCTCAGAGGCCTTACCTCTACTATCTCAGAATCCTCGTCACTTCTCACAAGGTTATCTCAGGGAAGAGTTGCGAAAGGTGAGTGGCCAAGGGTCTAACTGGAAAGCTACATCCTACCTCTTGTCAATGGGTACAGCTACAGGGGATCTCAGAAGGGCAACTACAGGTTAGGCCGGACAGGGAACCATAGACTGGATTTTTACCTTATCTGTTGCTTTTAAACCAATTGCTCGTCAAGATTTCAGAAGAAAATCCAGTTTATTATTCCAGCTTTGCACATAATTAACGGTCACTTGAGTAATAAACAGGTATTGAACTATTTTCAGTGTCGATGAAACCACATATTGGCATCATTCACTGTTTTGATGAATAGAAAGTTGAATAAAACTAAGAGAGGGAAGAAAAGTCCACAAGCTTCAATTCATGTTTGAAGTTTAGAAGAAAATAAGAGCAGCAAACTGCTGCAATATGCTAGTAGTCAGATAGCATTTGGGGAGAGAGAGAATCATAATCTTTAAAGGAAAGTTTAATGATATATCTCTTTTCATTGATGTTGCTTGGCTTGCTGAGTATTTTCAGCATTTTCTGGTTTGATTTAACACTTACAGCTGCAACATTATACATGTAGCTTGTTGTTTATTGTTTTGATGCCTATGGTTCCAAGAATCTAAAGAGGAGATGTGTCGAGGCATGTATCTCAGTGACACTGAGTGAAAATATGTAATAGGTGTGGACATCAATCGGGGGTATAATTAAAGAAATGACAGAAATGTTTCTACTCCAACTCTCTCACACCACTTCACAAAAGAAATGCTGATCAACTCTTCCCACTTATAGATAGATCAAGTGTTTTGCAAACTTGTATTTAACAACATTTCAGACATGCTTTTAGGAAAATCGGCAGCCTGCCATACTTGATTTTAGAAGCTTAATCTTTTCCATTTACTGTCTCCATTGCATGCTTAGTAGTATTTAATAACATCAATGACTAATTACAGCTATGAGAACCATTACGTGATGGTTATTCTGTGGGAAACAATTGTACAACTGAAACAATTGTGAAACTTAAAAAGGTTCAGAAAAAGATTTACAAGGATGTTGCCAGGGTTGGAGGGTTTGAGCTATAGGCTGAATAGGCTGGGGCTATTTTCCCTGAAGTGTCTGAGGCTGAGGGGTGACCATATACAGTAGAGGTTTACAAAATCACTCACTGAAGGCCAAAGTTGTTTCTGTGCTGTATGACTTGATCTCTAGGCAGGCTTCAGGAATTCTGCCCTTCTAGTTAGTCTGAGAGCTGTACAGCATGGAAACAGACTTTTTGATCCAACTCATCCATGCCAACCAGATATCCTCAGTAAGTCTAGTCCCAACTGCCAGCATTTGGTCCTTATCTCTCTGAACCCTTCCTATTCCTATACCCATCCAGACGGGTAATTGTCCGAGCCTCCACCACTTCCTCTGGCAGCTCATTCCGTCCACATACCACATTGCATGTAAAAGTTGCACCTCAACCCTCAATGCCACCCTTTTAAATCTTTTAGAAGAGTGGGTGGCATTGAGGATGTAACTGGGAAAAGAATGCATTCAGTTTCGTGATAGTAGGGTAAAACTGTAAGATTAAGTTCTCAGAATCTTTCAGGCTGGTTGGATTTCCTGAATTTCATCATTTGAAACCTCTTTTGCATTCAGTAGCATGTCCTGACTGTTCATTAACAACCCAGGCTGCTGGAATTATGCAATCCTGTTAGCTAAAAATGGGGAACCCCCTGTATACACAAGGACAACTTTACATATTAGATGTTTACCTGTCAAGATGGACTATTTCCTGTAAGCTCCAGTGTGTTCAAACATTTTCACGAAGCCAACTCCTTCATAAACAAATTATTGCTTTGCACACGCACTTGCAGTACAAGTGGTGAAGCCTGATCAGGTCAACCAGATCATGATCTTATGCAGTCATATGCTCATTTTCAGTCTTATACTCATGCTCAGTCTCAGTCATATGCAGTCTGCCATCTGCATAGGTAAATGATTATAGTGTTATGGGTGAAGCCTGCCTCGGACAAAAGCCTGCCCAAGAGGCAGCGCCACACCAGCTGATTCCCACAAACCTGACTGGGGCAGGCGAATGAGTCTCAATTTAAAAGAGGGCTCAAATTTAATGGGGGATTAACCTAACAGGAGGGTAGACAGAAAAGATGCATTGAAAGGTGAACCAGATGGAAAGCTGTAATGCAACTTATAGGATGTGGTTGTTGGGCACTGGAAGAATCCTGGGCAGTGGAGGAAGAAAAATGGGATGCAGAGTAACAGTGAATAGGAACAAGGAGTGACTAAGTTACATATTAAGGGGTACACAAGGGAATAATTTGGTGTGTTGAGGAGGGAGAAGAACCAGCAGAACTGAATGGGAGTGACATGGTAAGACTGAGCATGGGATCTAAATAGGAGTGGGACTAGGGGAAGAGCAGAAATATTCAGGGAGATGGTGAAAGGACCGATAGTCACAGGAGGAAGCTGAAGAAGGCAAAAGGGAAAGAAAGGAGAAAAAAGGCTTTCAATGTTATTTTCTAGAGGGTAGTTATACTCTAAAAGGGGTAGGGAGAGGATTAACGACTCAAAGGAAAAATTAACCATCACTATCTTTGTCAGCTACTTTTTCCAGAAGGTGGACTCTCAAAGAATGTGGTGTGAAAACAGTAGGGTCTCCTGTTCTATTTACCCAGGTCACTGTCCAAACTAAACTTACCCAACTAAGCCAATCCAAACAGAAACTGAAGAAACCCATTGTGTAATCACTCACTTAAGGTCTTTGAAGGGAAACACTTACTGCAGAACAAAGGCAAATGAAATCTTTAAACTGCAATCAGTGACCTCCCAACCATGACCTTTGATAAAAAGGACAGCCTAACAATTACCAGCAGTGTTGATGCTAGGGAGGGTGGGGCCATTTCAGATTCCACCATGAAGGGTCATTCAAAGGCCCATGCATATCAAAGTTAAGAACATGGGTTTGAAACTGAATTGCAGACAGTTCATTGCAAGATTACAAGGCTGCATCACAGGGTGTAATGCAGGACAAAAAGATTTACATTAATCTAGTCACCACATGCATGAAAAACCAGACAAAGACAACAGACTCAAATATCTTGCACACATAGCATCAGGAAGAGGAACAGAAATCCTGGGTCACGGAAGATGCACCTCACTGTGTTGGAGATTACTCTAGTGCAGGTGTTCACCCAAAACATGAGCAAAACTGATAAGGGCCCAAAGGTTACATTGACTATATCAACATCTCAAATCAAGATCATACATCTCTGTCTGGATAGGTCTTCACAGACCAGTACTTTATACCAGTTGTTTGAACTTAACCCAGTCGCTATCTTAGATTTGCCAAGACTGAGAAGAAGAAGATGAAAGAGAGGAAGGAGAAGAAGGGGAAGAAAGCAACAGCACAATCAGAGGCAAGACTCTGAGAGGGCTGTCGCTGTGGATGAAAAAGCAGTGCATGAAGAGGGCAAACAAGGTCTTCAATTCACTCAAGCAGTGTACCAGGAAAAGGGTGTGCAGGTGGTAATGCAGCTGTCTGCAGATGAGTGAAAGGCAGTGCCAGAGAGTGGTTGCATGACTGAGGACCATTGGCTACATGTGTCAGCTCATGCAGGCAGTTCTGTACCTGTGGTGCTGAAGATCACTGTAGCTTGAATCTTCCTTGCCACTGGCTCCTTTCAAACCTCCACTGGGGACCGGTGCAGTATTTTCCAATCAGCAGCCCACAAGGTGCATTTGTGAGTTCACCAATACATTTTACAGAAAAGCAATTCAGTTTGTTCAGTTCTTCATGGAAGCAGTCAGTAAAGGGACACAGACAGTCAGATTTACAGCCATCACTAGCCACATCTTAGAAGTCTACAGCAGGTAATCCAGCTGCTAGCCATTATGCATATCGCTGAAAATGCTCATGTTTCTGCTTCATTTCAATGACTGGATTCCTTACAAGGATTGTTATGAGGAAACAAGACTTACCATCTGCAGCCATGGCTAATATCTCTTTTTTTTACATTACTTACAGTATGGAAACAGGCCCTTCGGCCCAACAAGTCCACACCGACTCCGGAATTGTAACCCACCTAGACCCATTCCCCTACATTTACCCCTTCCCCTAACACTACGGGCAATTTAGCATGGCCAATTCACCTAACCTGCACATTTTTGGACTGTGGGAGGAAACCGGAGCACCCAGAGGAAACCCACGCAGACACTGAGAGAATGTGCAAACTCCACACAGTCAGTTGCCTGAGGCGGGAATTGAACCCGGGTCTCTGGCGCTGTGAGGTAGCAGTACTAACCACTGTGCCACCGTGCCGCCCCTTTTCTCGACCCTTTAACTGAAGCTGACTGCAGGTATCATGCAGCCCATTCTTTGGTCAGGAAAATCATGGAACAGGCAATGGACCTGATGAAGATGAGGTTCTGATGCATGGATGTGTCTGTGGGGTCTTGCAGGACACCACAGAGTGTACTGCATTCAAGCATGCTGTGCGCTACACAACTGGAGCAGGCAAAGAGGAAATGTGATGAACTCTGAAGAATTGAGAGAGCAGCAGCAGTCTTGCCAGGAGGCATTTAGCAGGAAGAACATTGCAGTCACCATGGTGGAGTGCTGTAGTGTCGGGCACACCAAGCTGAACAGGACATCATTGTCACCTGGCTCCAGTTGATGTGAGCTGGGAGCAGTTGTAAATTTGTTGTTGCTTGAAAGGTAGAAGGACCCTGTCCATTCCCAGAGGCAAATGCAGCTTCTAACAGTTTGTTTTTTTTATTTGTTTTTGCTGTTTCTGAAGAAAAATGAATGTTTTAAACCCTCTGATGTCTTTCCAGTATATGAAGCTCTCACACTGAACAAGCTGTTAGGCTACATGGTGCATTGTGGAAGGAGTAGCTCTCTCTCAGACAATGTTATAAGATGGGATGATACGAAGGAAAGTTTGCTAGTCTTCCAGAGCAAGGAGTTGGCCTTGAATGAGTGTTGCAGACTGGTACATTCCAAGGTCCAGGACTATGTGCTGAGGGAAGCACTAAAGCTTGGGGCAACTGCCACAAAAGTGTAGTGAGGAAAGACCACCAGCTAATGTCTTTCTAC
This sequence comes from Chiloscyllium plagiosum, assembly GCF_037043375.1. Lineage (NCBI taxonomy): Eukaryota > Metazoa > Chordata > Chondrichthyes > Orectolobiformes > Hemiscylliidae > Chiloscyllium > Chiloscyllium plagiosum. The sequence goes on along the minus strand of NW_028270139.1, from coordinate 40,442,538 downwards.
CAAAGTTAAATGAGGGTCCTTTCAGTTATCGGGCCCTCCCGGTGCCTTAAATATATGTAAATGTAGACGTGTACAAGTAAGAAATGCCTTGGGTTTGTTTGTTCTTCATATGTAAAGACTGTATAGAATCAAACTGCTGTAGCGACAATATATGTATATAAAGATTTTTATGAATAAAGTATATATTTTTGAAATGAAAAAAATCTGTGTGGCTTGGTTCTTAACTAGCAATACCTTTATGAATGCACACTTATATTTATAATGAAGTGTCAGGTGTGCTCCTGTGTGCCCTCAGAACCATAGGGTTTTGGACCTCTCCCATTATGTGCAAGATGAAGAATAACACCTGGCTAGCTGCATTTAACTGGGTACACAGCTGGGCTTTACAACTAGCAGCAACAACTCCCAGGAGGTCCCAGCAGTCCCACTGGCCAGAGGCAAAATAGTACTCATGGGGGGCACCATAAAGACATGGCACAAAGACAGAAGTCCTTGTTGTAACTAACCAAAATTGAGATCTTGTAAAAAGTGTATGTTGTGTTAAAGGTTTATTCTGAACCTTGGTCAATATTATTACTGTATTATTAGGGATGTTCTTTCTGAATCACATTGTATTACCAGATATTCTGATAAAGAATGGCCAATCCAGAAAGCTCACAATTGCCTGAAGTTGCTTTCAGTCTAGCAACAACATTAGCTTGTATTTATAGAGGACCTTTATTATAATAAAACATCCCAAGTTGCTTCATATGTGCGTTGTAAAGGTAAATACGCTAAGCTAAACCATTAAAGGCAATATTAAGTTAGATGACCAAAACAGGACAGGTTTTAAGGAAAGTCTTAAAGGTGAAAAGTAAGGTCAAGGGGAGGAGAGGAGGGCAATGATGCAAATGTGAAAATAGATAATCTTAGTGATGACTTGGTTTAACTATTGCTGATAAAACACCTTTTTTATATTCTTCAGATATATTTTTACAAATATATTAAGGACAAAAGGGTAACTAGGGAGAGAATAGAGCCCCCCAAAGATCAGCAAGGCGGCCTTTGTGTGGAGCCACAGAAAATGGGGGAGATACTAAATGAATATTTTGCATCAGTATTTACTGTGGAAAAGGATATGGAAGATATAGACTGTAGGGAAATAGATGGTGACATCGTGCAAAATGTCCAGATTACAGAGGAAGAAGTCCTGGATGTCTTGAAACGGTTAAAGATGAATAAATCCCCAGGACTTGATCAGGTGTACCCGAGAACTCTGTGGGAAGCTAGAGAAGTGATTGCTGGGCCTCTTGTTGAGATATTTGTATCATCGATAGTCACAGGTGAGGTGCCGGAAGACTGGAGGTTGGCAAACGTGGTGCTTCTGTTTAAGAAGGGCGGTAAAGATGAGCCAGGGAACTATAGACCGGTGAGTCTGACCTCAGTGGTGGACAAGTTGTTGGAGGGAATCCTGAGGGATAGGATGTGCATGTGTTTGGAAAGGCAAGGACTGATTCGGGATAGTCAACATGGCTTTGTGCTTGGGAAATCATGTCTCACAAACTTGATTGAGGGTTTTGAAGAAGTAACAAAAAAGATTGATGAGGGCAAAGTGGCAGATGTGATCTATATGGACTTCAGTAAGGCATTCGACAAGGTTCCCCAAGGGATATTGATTAGCAAGGTTAGATCTCATGGAATACAGGGAGAACTGGCCATTTGGATACAGAACTGGCTCAAAGGTAGAAGACAGAGGGTGGTGGTGGAGGGTTGTTTTTCAGACTGGAAGCCTGTGACCAGTGGAGTGCCACAAGGATTGGTGCTGGGTCCTCTACTTTTTGTCATTTACATAAATAAATGATTTGGATGCGAGCATAAGAGGTACAGTTAATAAGTTTGCAGATGACACCAAAATTGGAGGTGTAGTGGACAGCGAAGAGGGTTACTTCAGATTACAACAGGATCTGGACCAGATGGGCCAACGGGCTGAGAAGTGGCAGATGGAGTTTAATTCAGATAAATGCGAGGTGCTGCATTTTTGGAAAGCAAATCTTAGCAGGACTTATACATATAATGGAAATGTCCTAGGGAGTGTTGCTGAACAAAAAGACCTTGGAGTGCAGGTTCATAGCTCCTTGAAAGTGGAGTCGCAGGTAGATAGGATAGTGAAGAAGATGTTTGGTATGCTTTCCTTTATTGGTCAGAGTATTGAGTACAGGAGTTGGGAGGTCATGTTGCGGCAGTAATAGTTAGGCCACTGTTGGAATATTGTGTGCAGTTCTAGTCTCCTTCCTATTGGAAAGATGTTGTGAAACTTGAAAGGGTTCAGAAAAGATTTACAAGGATGTTGCCAGGGTTGGAGGATCTGAGCTACAGGGAGAGGCTGAACAGGCTGGGGCTGTTTTCCCTGGAGCACCAGAGGCTGAGGGGTGACCTTATAGAGGTTTACAAAATTATGAGGGGCATGGATAGGATAAATAGACAAAGTCTTTTCCCTGGGGTCGGGGAGTCTAGAACAAGAGGACATAGGTTTAGGCTGAGTGGGAAAGATATAAAAGAGACTTAAGGGGCAACGTTTTCACACAGAGAGTGGTACGTGTATGGAATGCCAGAGGATGTGGTGGAGGCTGGTACAATTGCAACACGTAAGAGGCAGTTGGATGGGTATATGAATAGGAAGGGTTTGGAGGGATATGGGCCGGCTGCTGGCAGGTGGGACTCGATTGGGTTGGGATATCTGGTCGGCATGGACGGGTTGGATCGAAGGGTCTGTTTCCATGCTGTACATCTCTATGACTCTATAAGCTGATCTGCTAAGAAGTGAGGCTTTAGCAAAAAGATTGGAACTGAGTTGCAAGGGAACTAAAAAAGAACAGAAAAGGAGATGCAATATTAACCTTCAAGATTAACTTCTCAGACTGGCCACTTTTCATTATTTTGTTTATTCTGTGAGTATGATCCTCCAATAATTGCATCATTCCATCATAGCCAAGTGAATATATAATATATAATCTGAAAAAAATGGTAGCTAGGTTTTAAGTCCTTTTGCAAAACTCACCCGAATTAACATTTTTCCCTAGGATAGCTATGTCAACATCCTTCACCTTTTTAAAATGTATTTATTCAGGAGATGTGGGCATTACTAGCTGGGAAAACAATCATTATCTATCCTCAATTGCACTTAAATGGCAATACATAATATGATAACCATGCAGTCAATTTATTGCCAAAGGGATAATTTCACATCACATACACTTGCTCATCTCTTCAGAAGTGACCAGTCCAGGAGGCATTCTGCCAAATGATTAGATTACTTACATTGTCGAAACAGGCCCTTCGGCCCAACAAGTCCACACTGACCCTCTGAAGAGCAACCCACCCTGACTATTCCCCTACACCTAACACTACGGGCAATTTAGCATGGCCAATTCACCTAATTTGCACATTTTTGGACTGTGGGAGGAAACTGGAACAAACCCACGCAGACATGGGGAGAATGTGCAAACTCCACACAGATAAGTTGTCTGAGGTGGGAATTGAACTCAGGACTCTGGTACTGCGAGGCAGCAGTGCTAACCACTATGCCACTGTGCCGCCGAGGTTTCAGGTTTTGTTGTGGGTTGTTGTTTTGGTGTTGATTCTCAGTGACCGTCATAGTGGCACATGAAAGCCCAAAGGTAATATTGCTATTTCCCTTTAGTGTTAGCTAGTCTCTGCCACATTTTATGATTTGTGAAAATCAAAGTTTACAACCACCAAGTCTCATACACAACCATTCTCAAAGTAAAGTTTTGAATGTCCTAATTTCCTCCTGGCTCCAGCTACTTCCCTTTACAAAATATCCTTTCCTCCATCTTCCATCAGCAACCATGTCTGAGCCAAAAAAGCTGCCTCTGCTTGTGTTAAAATACTCAGGGGACTCGTTCTTGTAGAGGATGCCATGTTTGTCATTTGACCTTCCATAAGACACCGAGAGTGGACTGCCAACTCTGAAGAGGAAATTCACTGAGCTATTTGCGGAAATAGTGGATGCACCGGTTATGATTTTCCAAAATGTCCTAGATTCTAGAATTACCCAACAGGTGGGAGGTTAGCACATGTAATGCTGCTGTTCAGGAAATAGGGGGAGAGAAAACAGGAAACTGCAGGTCAATTAGCCTGACATCAGCTCCAAAAAAGTGCTGAAATCTAAGGAAGACCTAACGTTGTGGTTAGAAAGTCATAGGGTTATCAGACAAGATCAGTATGGTTTTGTGGAAAAGGAAATCATCTTGGAGAAATTAATTTGTGCTTTTACACTACTAGTGGGATAGATAGAAGGGAAATGATAAAAAAAGTAAGCTTGAATTTTCAAAAAACATTTGATAAAGTATGATACAAAATTCATGCACTAGGGCTCAGGGAATTGGGGATAAAATATTAACATGAATGGAGGCTTGCTTAATGGCCTACATGCAGAGAGTAAGGATAAACTGTATATTTTCAAGTTAGCAGGCTTTAACAAGTAGACAACCTTAGAGCCTCAGTTACTTAATGATTTACACAAAGGAAATTGGGAATAATGTATCTAAGTTTGCTGACAATAGAAAGTTACGGTCAAAATATAGCATGGTGGGATAGTCAGGAATGATGGAATTTAAACCTCACCCTCAGGGTGAGTTTGTATCTTACTGGGTGAAAAATAGTTTCTACACGTATTTACATTTCAGCTTCTGTTTAGTTAGTTCTCTATGGTGTGAAAAGAGCACAGGATGACAAGATAGTTATGGATTTAGGAAGATAGTTTGGTCCATTTATATCAATAAAGTACACAAGTGAAAATCGTAATGAATCCCACTTTCAAGCATTATCATTTATATTTCTAAAGGGTGCCCATTTTCGAAAAGTGATCCCATTTCAGCATAACCATTTCAGAGGGATAGTCTGCATTCACCAGCACATTCATACACAATGGGAAATACACTCCCATGTGAGGGTTCAGTTAGCTTGATGGTCACAATATAATGCAGACTAAGAAGCCATGGGACACTCAGAACTTTAAATCTGCTATTCAATGAGAATATGGCTGATCTGATAATCATCAAATCCACTTTCCTACTTTTTCCTTACAACCCTTGATCCTCTTACTGATTAAAAATCTTGAATAGACGTTAAGAACCCAACTACTATAGCCCTCTACAGTAAAAAAAAATCACAGATCCACTACCCTTTAAGAGAACAAATCCCTCCTCATCTCTCTCTTGAATGTGTGACTTCCACCCCAGTTTCTGAGATTATGCCTCTGATCCTAATCTGTCCTACAAGGTGAAACAATCTTTCTGCATTTACCCTGTTAAATCCTTAAGAATCTTGTATGTTTCAAGAAAAGATTAGAACCCATTATTAGAGAATGAATGGCAGAAAATGGTGACAGGATTAGACAGAGTCAGCATAGATTTATGAAATGCTTGACAAATGTATTGGAATTTTACGAAGGTACAGCGAGTAGAGTTGTTACGGGGAAACCAGTGGATGTGGTTTCTTTGAATTTTCAGAAGGCTTTCGATAAGGCCCCACGTAAGAAATTGGTATGTAAAATTAAAGCACATGGGACTGAGGTGGGGGGTAATGTACCAAGTTGGAGAAAGAGCTGGTTGGCTGACAGGAAACAAAGAGGAGGAATAAATAGGTCATTTTCCAAGTGGCAGGGATCAGTGTTTGCACCCCAGTTATTCACAGTATGTATTAATAATTTAGAAGAGGGACATAAATATAATATTTCCAAATTCACAGATAACACAAAGCAAGGTGTGTGTGAGAGAGAGCTGTGAGGAGGATGCAGAAACGTTTCAGTATTTGATGCTCATTGTGATCTGGACCAGTTGATTGAATGGGCAAATGCATGGCAGATGATATATAGTGTGGATAAACGTAAAGTTATCCACTTTGGTAGAAAAAAAAACAGAAAGGCAGATTATTATATGCATGGCGATAGTTTGGAAAAGAGGAAGGTGCAATGAGACCAGGGTATCCTTGTACACCAGTCACTAAAACTAAAGATGTTGGAGCAACAGGTGGTGGAGAAGGCAAATGGTATGTTCGCCTTCATAATGAGAGAATTTGAATACAGGTGCAGGGATGTCTTGCTGGAATTGTACAGGGCCTTAGTGAGAGCGCACCTAGAGTATGATGTGCAGTTTGGTCTCCTCATCTGAGGAGCGATGCTATGGCTATGGAGGGAATACAACAAAGGTTTACCAGACCAATTCCTGGTATGGCAAGACTAACATTTAGGGGACTGGACCTCCAGAGACTGGATCAGTTAGGACTATATTCACTGGAGTTTAGAAGAATGAAGGAGGATCTTATATAAACCTATAAAATTCTAACAAAATAGACAGGGTAAACTCAGAAAGGATGTTCCTAATGACTTGGAAGTCCAGAATCAGGGCCCACAGTTTAATTATATGGGGTAAAACATTTAGAACTGCGATAAGGTGAAATTTCTTCACTCAGAGAGTGATAAGTCTATGGAATTCTTTGCCACAGAAAGCAGTTGAAGTCAAAACATTGAATGGTTTCAAGATGGAGTTAAATATAGTTCTTAGGTCTAAAGGGTTCAAAGGGCATGGGGAGAAAGTGAGAACAACATACTGAGCTGAGTGATCAGTCATGATAATTTTGAATAGTAGAGCAGACTTGAAGGGCCGAATAGCCTACTCCCGCTCCTATTTTCTATATTTCTAAGAAGGTCTTCTCTCATTTTTCTAAACTCCAATGAGTATAGGCCCAACCTACTCAACCTCTTCTCATAAGAAAATCATACCTAGGATCAGTCCAGTGAATCTTCTCTGGATACCTCCAATGTCAGTATATCGTTTCTTAGATAAGGGGACCAAGGCTGTTCATGATATTCTAGGTGTGGACTGACTAGTGTCTGCTATGATTTTAGCAAGACCTCCCTAATTTTGTATTCCATTCGCTTCAAAATAAAGGCCAGCACTCCATTTGCCTTCCCTATTATTGCTGATATGGTAGTTAATGCAGGCCTGCCTCCTGGCCTTGACCCACAGAAATTGAGTGGTGCCCCTCAAGCTATGGAATCAATTGTATTTCATGGAGGATGCTGGCAGGTGGAGCCCAGAAATCACTTCCCTAGCTTCCCACAATGTTCTAGGGTACACCTGATCAGGTCCTGGGGATTTATTCACCTTTATGCGTTTCAAGACATCCAGCGCTTCCTCCTCTGTTATATGGATATTTTTCAAGATGTCTTAGAACAGGGGCAAGAGGAAAAATATTTGTATTGTTGCTCTGCCTGAGGGGAAGGAAGGTGAGCAACCAGTGGAAGTTTTCGAGAAATGGCTGCTGGAATTCCTTAGCTTGGAGGCTGAAATGGGAAGGATGAAGATTGAAACAGCCCACCGGGTCATGGCACGGAGGCCAGGTCTGGACTAACGCTCTCGCCCTATCCTGGTGCAGTTCCACAATTATAGAGACAAACAAAGAATCATGGAAGCTTCCCAGGGGAAAGATCTGAAGGCTTTAGTTTATGAGGGCTCCAGGATCATGTTTTTTCAGGACTTCTCAGCGGCAGTCATCTGGAAAAGGAAATCCTATGATGGCTTCGAGAAAAGATTGAGGGAGTTCAGGATCTAAGGTACCCAGCAGTGCTTCAGTTTACCTTTAATGGATCCGTACACTTATTTGACTTGCTAGAGAAAGCAAGAAACTGTAGACATGTTAACTTAGATGGACAATTTAATAGGTTCAGGTAATAGTGTTGTTTGGGTTTGTTTTTCCTAATGAAAATCTTGTTGGGGTTTTTTTGGTAATAATCTGTGTTAAATTATCCTCAGGGATGGACAGCGTATTCACTTCTAGCTTCTAAGTGAATGGGGGGAGTATATACTTTTAACTCCTTTGTTCGTAGTGATATTCTTGTTTCTTTTCTCTAATTCTGCTTAGGCCTGTGGTGCAGCTCTAGTCAGGAGAAGTTAAGGAGGAGGTTTAAGCCTAGTTTTGGTATTTAACTACCATAGTTGCCATATTGGCAACAGGGCGGGAAGTAGGGTTTTGGAGTGTGTCGGTACCCACTTTGGGTGAGTGGGGGAGGGGAGGTAAATTCCCCCAATTCACTGCCATTGGCACTTCACATGTGGTTTTGTTTTTTGGGCTTTGTTATGCATAGTTTTCGAACGTTTTGCAGTTTTGTTAGTTGTAGTTTGTGTAGTTTTTTTTGTTCTGTGGATTTTCTTTCATTGAGACTCAGTGATTTGCTATTCGATTTCTTCCTGTCTGGAGTCTAAATGTTGTGACAGAATGTTATGGCTAATGACGTGCTTAAATGGTGTACCTTGAATATCAAGGGGAGCCGCTTGCCAGTCAAGAGGAGAAAGGTACTTTCCAGTCTTAAAAAGGAAAGAGTGGCTATTGCCTTATTGTAGGAGACACACCTGGATGATAGGGAACATTTGTAACTGCAGCAGAGTGGGTTTGATTGTATTTATTTCTCATCTTTTAACACTAGGAGTAGGAGAGAGGCCATACTTATTAGGAGGAATCTCCTATTTAAGTTGCTAGAGTGTGTTAAAGACACATATGGGAGGTTCGTAATCTTTAAAGCCTTGATAAGTGGAGAAAAATACAGTATTTTAAATAATTACTCTCCCCCGACTTACCCCCTTAAATTTCTGGTAGATGTATTGTCTAAACTGATTAGTCTTGCATCTCAGCATATTAGCGTAGGGGGAAATTTTAATTGTCGCATGGATCCCACGGTTTGCAGTTTGCCCAAATGTCCCCCCAATACCTTCTTTACAATCTAAGCAAGTAGTGGATTTGTGTGTTGAACTAGGGTTGGTGGACTTCTGGAGGCGTCTCCACCCTCCAGGCAGGGATTTTACATTTTTCTCCAATCTGCACAGGTGCCACACCAGGATTGATCCCTTTTTGACTCCAGCAGCACACTTGGGCTCAGTGGCATTGAAGAAGGAGATGGCATGGGGCAGGGTGACTCAAGGCACATGGACACACAAGATGGCCGCTGAGCTATCAGTTGGCCAACTTGGCACACAAGATGGCTGCTGGAACACAATACGGAGAGAAACAGCAGAGCTGATACAGAGACTGCCTGGGACCACCAGATCGCCAGCACAATGCACTCACATTGATTAGATTAAGGCGGGTGGGGGAGAGAATACACATGAGTAACGAACACTGCCCACCAAAGTGTCTGGGTCAAGCCAACGCCTCTTATATAAATGCTAACAGTTTGATACATCTCAATACGAAATGCTGATAGTGAGGGCTGCAGTAATCGTCCTTTTCAAGAAGAGCGATTAGCGCCAACTACTACAACAATGGATTTCTGTGCAGACATTGAAACTGACAATGTCTACCCTGAAACTGACAATGACCATGCAGAAATTAACAAAGGCTGCACTGGAACTGACAATGTATCGAAACTATCAACGATTCTGCAATGATTGCCATAAACAAACCATGTTACAAAAACAATGATCTCATCACTCACCTATTGTATCAAAAGATGTATAAAAGTTTCTTGACATGTTCTCTGCGTCGAGAGAAGACTCACAGCTGACCACAGCTATTGGTGTCTTTCTCTCCCTGGAGCTCTGGTATTTCCTTGTGCAACACATTCTGTCATCCAACCCTGACTCTGACTCTGAGGCTGGTGATTTTCACCCCCTTAAATTCCTGATAGATGTATTCTACACTGCGAGCAGGGTTCTTATTACTGGTGCCCTGGTCGAAGGCCACAATAGGGGGACTGGGCTAAGAACCAATTTGTACCTGCAAACGGGAAGAGTCAGACCGGGCCAAGGACACAGTTTAAAAGGTATACCGATTGTAATGTCTAACTTGCTACCGTACTGAGTTAAATTTTTTTTAAGTGCATGTCTGAGGAGAATAAGTGTTTAACTGTATCAACTGCTGTAAGAATCTGCTGCTTGTGCTGAAGCAGCAAGAGGACAAGGTAGTGCCCATCTCAAAGACCCTGCCCTAAACTGGTTGTTAAGAGGGGTAGGCACCCCCATGTGAAGGTTGGGATTTGAAGTGGGAATTGAGGTGCCAAAGGGCACTAGGAGCTGTGAACCACCAGTGGCAAAGTCAGGTAAGATTGGACTCTGTAGGGGCGAACAACGCGGAATCCAGTTAGAGTTTAAGTTAAAAGCTGGGTGCTGTATGTACTTGTAACTCCCAGTGTGGTGAGAAAGAGGAGCTGATCACTCTGACTAAGAGCCAAACCTCAGTGGAGCACACGTTACCAAGGTGGGGAGCGTGGACACTGTGAGTAACCGTGATCCCCTGTCAGTCTGTAGTAGAACGACAGAGCTTGAATAGTGGCAGTGGCCGGGAGGGTAAAGAGTCCCACCGGTAGAGAGCACACCGGGCTAGAGGTGGGTTTCTGGGACTATTGGGGGGGCGTTGGGTCAGTAGAGGTGGCCGGGAGGGTAAAGAGTCCCACCGGTAGAGAGCACACTGGGTTAGAGGTGGATTTCTGGGCCTAACGGAAGGTGTTGGGTCAGTAGAGGTGGCCAGGAGGGTAAAGAGTCCCATCGGTAGAGAGCACACCCTATTGAACCAGCATTCCCAGCCGACCGATAGGTACCAACTAGTAGTGGTGCCTGGGAGGGTAGAGAGATCCCACCGGTAGAGAGTACACCTTGTTAGGAGGCTGCTATGGCCATACAGATGGTGCTGGGACAATATTATTGGCCAGGTAGTAGAGAAGTACTCACTGGTTAGGAACACCTTACTGTTGGTGGTATCCAGGGGTACACAATCTGCTAAATGGCAGATCAAAGGGGATACTGCAGGTTCCGTTATTGAGAAATACAAGGCAGACAGACAAGGGCTGAGAGAGCAAATGGAGAAGAGTGGTTGGGATCCATCCCAGGCATTAGCACAACAGAGAGGGTGGGTAGGTAAACAGTAACGAAATAAAACTAAAAAGATAGGGGTAAAGTGAGTACACCAATTAGCAGGCCTAATGGAACAAGTGAGTGCCTCCACAAGTAGGTGGAGAAAGGATCAGGAGCAAGTTAGAGAACTGGAGGGCAGAATAAAAGCTTTAGAATTCACCTTAGAAAAAATGTGAGAGGAGAGAGAAATTGACTGTCTCCCCTCCTATGAAACTGTCCAGCAGGAGCCAACTGCTCCCTCTGTTGGACGAACTGTGTAGGAGTATAACTTCGCTCCCATTACCAGAGGACAACCACCTGATGAAGGAGCGTCGCTCCGAAAGCTAGTGCTTCCAATTAAACCTGTTGGACTGTAACCTGGTGTTGTGTGATTTTTAACTTTGTTACCAGAGGAGGCACAGAGTCGCAACCTAAAGCGAATGATAAACCCTTCACCCCAGGGGAGAGGCAGCAGAATATGGCCTCCCTGGGCAAATTACAGCCCCAGAGCGCAAACACCAGGTTCTGGGAAGAGCTGGATAGTGCATGGGTAGGGCACCAGCTACACCTGAGGGACATATATCAGCTGGTCCGGGCAGCTTGCCCAGCAAACAAGTGGAGACAGGTAGCTGGCTGACCCGAGGCCACAGCAGCCCAAGACTTTCGGGGAGGATGGTGGATACATGCCATTGACCTCAGAGCTCAGCAGGCCGCCGTCACCAATTTTAAAGAGGAAACCCAGAGGGTGCTAGGAAATGCTCCCACGAACTGGAGCAGGATCATGAACATTAAGCAACTTAAAGGGGAAGGAGCCTCTGAATATGGGGAACGATTATTTAAGGTCAATCAGAGACGCTCAGGGCAAGCAAACCCAGATTGGGGAGACCGGGCATTCATCCAAGCTTTTAGAGATGGGCTCACTAGTGCCCACCAAGCCATCCTGAAAATGGGAGTAATAATGACCCAGGATTATGATGATCTTGTTGAGTGGGCTAGCGGGGTGCAGGAGGCAGAAGCCCCTGTGATAAAGGCAAAACCTGACAAAGCAGCTGACTGAAATGGAGATGAGAGTAGAATAAAACTATCTTGTCACAACTGTGGCCAACAGGGACACTTTGCTCGAGAACGTAGGGTCCCAACAAGCAGGAGATAGACCAGGAAACAGTGTAAATACTGCAGCCACTGCAACAGAACAGGACACACAGAAGCAGTGTACTGGGAAAAGCATGGGGCACTCCCAAACATCATCCGGAAAACTGCGGAACCGCGGGAATTCCGAGGTTAGCAGAGCTGACAACCTGCTGCCCCCATTCGTGAGAGTAAGGGAGAGAGGAGAATATATGTACCTGCAGTGATAGGAGGGAGGAAATGTTAGATGCTAGTGGACACAGGAGCCACTGAATAGGGTTAGGTGGCAGTGTTGGGCAGGGTTAGGGGGCGGGGGGGCGGTGTTGGATGGGGTTGAGGCTGGGGGGTGATGTTGGATGGGGTTGGGGCGGGGGGGTGTTGGATGGGATTGGGTGCAGAGGGCGGTGTTGGATGGGTTGGGGGCGGTGTTGGATGGGGTTGGGGTGGGGGCGCAGTGTTGGACGGGGTTGGGGCAGGGGAGTGGTGTTGTGGAGGGGGAAGGTGTTGGACGGGGTTGGGGCAGGGGAGTGGTGTTGTGGAGGGGGAAGGTGTTGGACGGTGCGGGCGCGGTGTTGGATGGGGTTGAGGTGGGGAGGCGGGGTTGGGGTGGGGGGGCGGTGTTGGATGGGGCGGGGGCACAGTTGTGGATGGGGTTGGGGGCAGTGTTGGATGGGGTTGGGGCGGGGAGGCAGTGTTGGACGGGGTTGGGGCGGGGGCGGGGGCGGAGTTGGATGGGGCGGGGGCAGGGGGCAGTGTTGGATGGGGGCGGGGGAGCGATGTTTGATGGAGTTGGGGCAGTGTTGGATGGGGTTGGGTGTGGGGGGCGGTGTTGGATGGGGGCGGGGGCAGGGGGCGGTGTTGGATGGGGGCGGGGGTGCAGTGTTTGATGGAGTTGGGGCAGTGTTGGATGGGGTTGGGTGTGGGGGGCAGTGTTGGATGGGGTTGGGTGTTGGGGCGGTGTTGGATGGGGTTGGGGGCAGGGGGCGGTGTTGGATGGGGTTGGGGTGGGGGAGCTGTGTTGTTTGGGGCGGGGGCAGGGGCGTGGTTTTGGATGGGGTTAGGGGGCGGGGCAGTGTTCAGGGCAGGGTGCGGTGTTGGATGGGGTTGGGGTGGGACAGTTTTGGGGGGCGGGGAGGTGTTGGATGGGGTTAGTGGGCAGGGGTGATGTTGGACGGGGTTAGGGCGGGGTTGGTGTTGGATGGATTTGGGGGCGGAGAGGCAGTGTTGGATGGGGTTGGGTGCGGGGTGCGGTGTTGGATGGGGTTGGGGCAGGGGGCAGTTTTGGGGGCAGGGGAGGTGTTGGATGGGGTTAGTGGGCAGGGGTGATGTTGGACGGGGTTAGGGCGGGGTCGGTGTTGGATGGATTTGGGGCGGAGGGGCAGTGTCGGATGGGGTTGGTGCGAGGGGACGGTGTTGGATGGGGTTGGGTGTGGGGGCAGTGTTGGATGGGGTTGGGTGTGGGGGCAGTGTTGGATGGGGTTGGGTGTGGGGGCAGTGTTGGATGGGGTTGGGTGCGGGGGCAGTGTTGGATGGGGTTGGGTGTGGGGGAGCGGTGTTGGACGTGTTGGGGGGACAGTGTTAGACAGGGTTGGGGGCGAGGGTGTGGTGCTGGGGGTAGGGTTTTGCGCGCTGTGTGCTTCAACAGTCTCCTGAATGGGGAGCAGATTTTAAAAACTCCGAGCCCCAGAGGAAAGGCATTTAATCGATTAACCGAATAATCGTTTATCCGAACGAAATAATGCCTGCCCATCACGTTCGGATAAGCGAGGTTTCCCTGTGTATCCCCATGAGATTCTATGTATGCCAAAATAACGAGGGCCCCATAATGGCCAATGATCTCATGAAAGAATATAATGTTCTAATTGATTGTGCAAAAGGGAAATTGATTTGTCCCAGACAGGACGGTCGGAAGACTGAGATTGGGAAACATATAAGTCACTTGAAACTGTTAAAGTGGCTACAGCCACCAGTAGGGACTGGAACCTCGAAAAGTGGGGGAAATGGAGCCATCTGCCCCTCCGTCCCCGGAGCATGGGCAGGAACAAAGTTAGTTACAGGTCTAGTTAACATCGACCCGATAAGGGTTCCCAGACAGGATCATAAGCCCCACCGGCAATACCCAATAAAACCCGAAGCAGGACAAGCAATTGTGGCAATAGTGAAATAAGGAATCCTGAAAGAAACCGCAATTACAACTAATTCCCCAACGTGGCCAGTAATAAAGCCTGGTGGGAGCTACAGGCCCACCATTGATTATACAGGACTAAATAAGGTCACCCCCAAATTGCACACCATTGTAGCGGATCCCTCTACCATTTTAAACGCTTGGCCCCCGAACTCTAGATTTTTACTGTTTTAGACATGGCCAATGGGTTCTGGTCTATTCTGATACACCCTGAGTCCTAGAACAAATTCGCTTTTACACTAAGGGACAGGCAGTACACGTGGACTCACCTGTCACAAGGGTTCCACAACAGCCCCACTATTTTTCACAGGGTGACGAGCGACATTCTGAAGAGAATAGATTTACCTGAGGGTCGCACTGCCCTTCAATATGTAGATGATATCCTAATTGCCTCAGATTCCAAGTTAGGACACCAGGAAGCTTAACGGCGAGTATTGTAGGGATTAGCAACTGCAGAGTTAAAAGTTAGCCCCACAAAGGCACAGATTAGCAAAACACAAGTCTTATATCTGGGACACCTTATATCTCAGGGATTCAAAGAAATGCCGAACGACGGCAGGAAGGCAATCCAACAGATGCCACGACCTACCATTGTCAGGGGGGTCAGAAAGGTCATGGAGTATTCAACTACAGTCAGAGCTTTATACCCGAGTTCGCAAAATTGGCTGAACCGATCCAGAGATTAATTAAAGAAGGCAAGCCCGCCTTGGAACCTGTAACCTGGGGGCCAGAACAGGAGGAGTCATACAGTCAGCTTAAAACTCGACTCATATTGGCTGCCGGTCTAGGGCCGGCAGATCCCAGCAAGGATTTTCACATCCACTGTAGTAACGAGGGAGGAATTTTACTCCACAGTGGTCACCCAAGACCACAGTAGCTGGAGAAGGCCCGTAGGGTATTACTTAACTACAGAAGGGCAAGTAGTCACTGGGTTGCCCAGGTGCATAGCAGCCTTAGACTGTGCTGCTTGGGCTTAGGGATAGCGAGCCCCTAGTAATGACCGGGAATGTCACCCTCCACACTAAACAGGGAAACTGAGGGCCATTTCCAATATGAGAAGGGCAAAGTGGGAGGCAGTTCTTTTGCCTCCAAATCAGAGCATGGTAATAGGGATATGGGAGAAAGCCCAGCTGAGGGAATTCTAAATGCAGGGAGACTGCACAACTGTGGGGATATAGATGGGGATGGAGATTGGGGGAGAGTAAATGATACCCCCCAGACACAGCTGAGGAGACCCTCTTCATGGACGGGGTCACGAAAATATGTAGCAGGGTCGCCCCGAACAGGATGAGGCTGTGGTAAATGATAAATTTGAAACAATTCAGTCTGGGAGGATTGATAGAAGTCAGTCCGCACAGGCAGCAGAACTGGTAGCACTCACCAAAGCACTCACCACTAGCAAAAGGAAAAACCATGAATATATATACAGACAGTCAATATACCTTCAGTGTGGTCCATGACTATATGGGGGCATGGGGCCACCATGTGGGAGGGAGCCCCTATCAGACACCAGTTAAGAATTCAGGCACTAGTAGTGAGATATAATTTAAGTTATTTGAATTTAGTTTAATGTAATATTTATTTAATTTGTTTGTAGTTTAAGTTAAGTTTGTTCTGGTGGAATAGTAGGTTGTTCGTTACTAATACTATCGTGATATGACTTTGTTGTACTGCCTCTGCATTTCTGTGTTTTGGTGTTATTCCTTTTTTTCGTATATAGATGTTTTGTAAAAGATCTAAAAAGGTCTTTAATAAAAATATTTATTAAAAAAGTAATTCAGGCACTATTGCGTGTCAGTGAACAGCCAAAGGAGGCTGCAGTAATAAAAATAAAAACCCATCAAAAAGAATCAGCAAAAGAGACCCCAAATTGGCTACTGTTCAAAGGAAACCAAGCAGCAGACTGAGCAGCTCAGAAAGCCCTAGGACAAGAAGCCATTAACGAGACTGCAGTAGCCCACTATTGAAATAGCGAACGACACTATCCAAATTCAGCAGCTGCGGGAGGACACCTTGCAGGAACAGAAAGAATACTGGGGCATTCAAAGGGGAGCAGACAAGGTGGTAGCACCAGTGTGTATACAGAACGCATTGCTTGAACTGCACCAGAGACAATAATCCCAGGTGGCACTTAAAGACAAAATTTGGCACTATGTGATAGAATTAAGCGCCTAATTGAAAGGGAGTTGGAAATCTGTAATTGACAAGCAGGACAAAAAGGACAGGGCAGAGGAACTTGAAGTCTTCCCCTGAGATCCCAGCAGCAGGAAGCCGCATCCTGGTGCGAGCACTGCCCAACAAACCAGGCCTTGCCCCGAAATGGAATGGGCCGTACGAGGTGGTATTAAATGGGGACACCTGTGCCTGCCGAAACATTAAAGGAAAAGGCTCATGGAGGCACTTGACCATGCTAAAACTGTTTAAAGACTCCTGTGGCCAAATGTCATTGACCATTCTCCAGGTGCAAGCAGCAAAGGTGGACAAGATGGTCCTCCCAGAGAGAGTACCGAAAACACAACAGAACACGGCACGACTGCACCTCCTAACAGGAACAAAGACTTTAACTGTTAACTCTTATTTTAACTGAAACGTGTATACACCTATCTGTATTTCATTGTATTTAAGTGTCACAATTGTTGGGAGCAACCCACTGAAGCTTGCATGGGAACTGAGCTGTTGCTACCCACTGGCGCAATCAGTGAAATCACTATTTATGGCTACCCCAGTGTGGACTCCTCGCGAACTGTATACAGTAGACACCTCTGGAGCATTGTCTAAAGGGCAGGTAGGGAAATACAAACGGGGACTCCAGGGTCGATGTGCGCAGCTGGGCAGGACCACCAGCCCATGGGGCCAGGCCCCAGCAGCATGGGGAAGGGAAAATCAATTTAAAACCCAGTAATTACCCACTCTGTTTCACAGGGCAGGGATGGGGATGCGTTTATGCCCTGATTCCCAAAAACAACTCATGCGTCCAGACTCCGTGCATTTATCAGCACTGTACGGTCACTAGGGGACAGTTTACCTGCACCTGCATGGAGCAGGCATGCTTGAATGTCACCGCCGGCAGACAATTCATGTGTGGTCAGTGCAATGGCACCCATGTCAGCTCTGCCACGGATACACCCGTTCGATACTTACCAGCTGGGAGGGGTGGGGCCGGCACCCGGGGGATCAGGGGCGACATAGGTGGTGTTTTAAAAAATTCTCAAGGTCAGGTTCGTAGGAGAGTAGTCTGACACAGAACAAACGACCAAGAGGCGAGACTGCTAGAATATGGGCATTTTATTCCCCGCAGTGTCGCACAACGGGTCTGGCTTATACTCACTCTACATGTTACAAAAACTGGGAGCCGTCAGTTCTTGTAGAGCGGTTGCCAACAACCCACGCTCGGCGGTTAAACGTAACCCCGGAGCAGACTCACCGAACTGGAGACTTTTCCAGCTGATATACTCCCTTCCAGATATAAACATTCATGTGAACAGCAGAGCAAGGCTAAAAAACACATTCCATTCTGGTTACATACAGATAAGAAGATTCACACGGGACTAAGCAACACCTCCATTCCGGTTAGATTCACACATGTATTGGGACATAATTTTTAACCGTTTCACCACATTCCACTGCTTGGAATTTTACACCACATTCCACTGCTTGGCCCAATACATGTGTTACATTATGCTTAATTCAGTTCAATTCGTTTCAGTTAATTTCAGTTCAGTCAATTCAGTGTAATTCAATTCAGTTCCGTCCATTTCAATTCAATTTAGCTCAGTTCCATTTTGTTCCGTTCAATTTGATTCACTTCAGTTCCACTCAGTTCAGTTCAGTTCAATCCCATTCAATTCTGTTAACTCCGCTTCAGCCTTTTGGACATGCCCACATCCTCCGCTGTACCCCAGGCAAGGGGTTCTTCGGCAGGACTGGGATCCTTTCTCAAACAAACTGCCACGTACATGCCCACATCCATGCCATCCCGGGACGGTCGGGACCTCCACAGTTTGTTCTTCTGGTTTCTTAGTCGTTTTCCAAAACATTGTTCTGTATCAAAATCTCTCCTCAATTGCGATTGACCCTGCTCGACTACGCCAAATGTTTTAAAAAATTCTCAAGGTCAGGTTCGTAGGAGAGTAGTCTGACACAGAACAAACGACCAAGAGGCGAGACTGCTAGAATATGGGCATTTTATTCCCCGCAGTGTCGCACAACGGGTCTGGCTTATACTCACTCTACATGTTACAAAAACTGGGAGCCGTCAGTTCTCGTAGAGCGGTTGCCAACAACCCACGCTCGGCGGTTAAACGTAACCCCGGAGCAGACTCACCGAACTGGAGACTTTTCCAGCTGATATACTCCCTTCCAGATATAAACATTCATGTGAACAGCAGAGCAAGGCTAAAAAACACATTCCATTCTGGTTACATACAGATAAGAAGATTCACACGGGACTAAGCAACACCTCCATTCCGGTTAGATTCACACATGTATTGGGACATAATTTTTAACCGTTTCACCACATTCCACTGCTTGGAATTTTACACCACAGGTGGACAAACAGAAGGACAGGACAATGTCTGTTACTGAGCGGTGACGGGATTTGTTTTTCTATTCAAGGGGACTTACGCGACAGATACCCCAAACCTCCCAAACCTGTTCACAGTGGGGGCAGTTGCGCCTATTACTGTACCATGCCCCAGTGGGGGACATGTTCAGAGAAGGATAGTGACCCGCTCCATCAGTCAGGAGTTCCGTGCTAACTGACAGGTCCCCACCACTTTGGGGTCATCATTGGGATATGGATTTCTAGGATCTCTATTTTCTTTGGGGGAGGGGGCACAACAGGGGTTGTCAGCGCTAAAAACCGAAATTATCTTGTATGTGGCCTGACTATCTTAAGCAATAGTACCTCGAAAGCTCTGGAAGCAATTAACACAACACTGGCTGAACTCAGACTGTACACAAAGCTGACACATTACATGGTGGATTATCAATTAGCCAGCAATGGGGAGTTTGTATAATTATTGGTGACACAATAGTGATGTCTCTTATAATATTACAGAAGCCTTTAAAAATATCCGAGACCCGCTAGACAGTTTTTGACAGGGAACCACACTTACAGACAGCTGGCGAAATTGGTTGCGATGTAAATCTTGTGGACCCTATTAGTCACATAGGATAGTTCTCTTCATTGCACTCATACTGGTGTTCTGTATGGGCCTCAGGTGTTTAAAGCTCTGCAGCACGGCGCTACTGACAAGAACTGTGCCAGCAGTGAGTGTCACCACAGAAGCGCCTCCAACGAAATTGGCACTCCATGACACCCATCGGGAGGAGGAGCTCCTAGAGGTGACCTACCTCTACATGTAAATTGGGGGGTGTGTGGGAGATCTCCAAAGTCGCCTCCTTGATCTAAAAGGGGGGGAGTGAAATGTGAGATGGCATGGGGTAGGGTAACACTAGGCACACAGACACAAAAGATGGCCGCTGAGCCACAATATGGAGAGAAACAGTAGAGCAGATACAGATACTGCCTGGGACCACCAGAATGCCAGCACAATGCACTCACAACCCAATTGGTTAGTTTAAGTCAGGTGGGGGACAGAATACACAAGAGTAATGAATACCGTCGGCTGAAGTGTCTGGGTCCAGCCGACACCTCTCATAGAAATGCTAACAGCTTGATACAGACTCAATATGGAATGTTAAAGGCCAGGGCTGCAGTAATCGTCCTTCTCAGGAAGAGTGATTAGCGCCCATTACTACAGCAATGGACTTCTGTGCAGACATTGAAATGACAATGTCTACACTGAAACTGACAACGACCACGTAAAAATTAACAAAGGCTGCACTGGAACTGACAAAGACCGTATCGAAACTATCAATAATTCTGCAATGATTGCTATAAACAAACCATGTTACAAAGACAATAATCTCATCACTCACCTATTGTATCAAAAGAGGTATAAAGGTTTCTTGACATGTGCTCCGGGTCGAGAGAGGACTCGCAGCTGACCACTGTGCTGTTGGTGTCTTTCTCTTCCCGGAGCTCCGGTATTTCCTTGTGCAATTAACTCTGTCACTGAACCCAATTCTGACTCCAAGACTGATGTTTTTCCCCACACAGCGTCCTTTACAGTTGGTAATACTACCATCTCTGATCACGCTCTAGTGTACATATTGGTTAAGAGGAAAGACACTATAGCAGGACTGGGACACTGGCGAATGGATTTCTTCATCCTTAAGGATAGTAATTTTGTTGAGTATTTAGTCATAGAGATGTACAGCATGGAAACAGACCCTTTGGTCCAACCCGTCCATGCCGACCAGATATCCTAATCTACTCGAGTCTCTTTTGCCAGCACTTGGCCCATATCCCTCCAAACCTTCCTATTCATATATCCATCCAGCTGCATTTTTAATGTTGCAATTGTACCAGCCTCCACCACTTCCTCTGACAGCTCATTCCATTCACGTACTGTTAGAAACGAAAATCGCTTCTCAATAATCGCTCTAGACAAATTCAGGAAAACAAAGTTTTATTAACAAGTCAAGTCTGCAGAGTCGGGCACCCTTAAAGAAAAGGTGCGCTGAGGCTTACAAAGTCTCCATTATTTATAGGACAAGTCCCTCCTCTCCTTGGCTCCAACAAGCCATGAGGTTCACATTCTTAAAAACATCATTATTTTTATCACAAAGTCTGCAACAAAAGGCTCCAGAGTCTCCAAAGTTTGTTGTTTTTCTCACCCTGTAGTCTTATCAGTCAAAAGCTTTTTAATCTTGAAACAGATGTCTCAAGTCGTCCTCCCATCCTGGAGTCTTATCAGAGAAGGACTCATCCTTCTCTGCTGTGTGAATGGCTTCATTAATCAAGAGCCTGCATGCTTTTACTATAGCTCATAAATTGTCAGCATTCTGCACAATTTAAACTACTCTACTTTTGAGTATATAAAATGGTTGTTAGAAAAGAAACAAAGGTTTTGTCTTTTATTATAGATCAGTCTGTGGTCCAGGCACATCTTAAAGTTTAAACCGAAATTACCTCTTACACGTACCACCCTCTGTGTGAACAAGTTGCCCCTTAGGTCTCTTTCGTTTCTTTCCCCTCTCACACTAAACCTATGCCCTCTAGTTCTGGACTCCCCCACCCCAAGGCAAAGACTTTGTCTATTTATCCTATCCATGCTCCTCATGATTTTATAAACCTCAATAAGGTCACCCCTCAGCTTCTGACGCTCCAGGGAAAACAGCCTCTCCCTGTTGCTCAAATCCTCTAACCCTGGCAACATCCTTGTAAATCTTTTCTGAACCCTTTCAAGTTTCATAACATCTTTCCGATAGGAAGGAGACCAGAATTGCACGCCATATTCCAACAGTGGCCTAACCAATGTCCTGTCCATCCGCAACATGACCTCTCAATGCCTATACTTAAAACCCTGATCAATAAAGGAAAGCATACCACACGCTGCCTTCATTATCTTATCCACCTGCCACTCTACTTTCAAGGAGCTACGAACCTGCACTTCAAAGTCTCCTTGTTCAGCAAAACTCCCTCGGACCTTACCATTAAGTGTATAAGTCCTGCTAAAATTTGCTTTCCCAAAAGCACCTCGTGTTTATCTAAGTTAAACTTCATCAAGTGGAATAGAATTGAAGGTTTTGGGGTGTTTATGAAACATGCGAGTCACACATACATGGAAGTGAGTTACACATTGGAATTTAATCGAGAGGGTTTCAGGTGATTCATATAATCCCGACAGTGGGGAAACAAGCCCTTCAGCCCAACAAGACCACACTGACCCTCAGAAGAATAACCCATCCAGACCCATTTCCCCACATTTACCCCTGACTAATGCACCTCACCTACACATCCCTGAACACTATGGGCAATTTTAACAGGGTTTGGATTGGATGGTTAATATATAGAATAACAGATACCCAGGAGTGAGATACAGACTGGAATCTAATCAAAGGATTGACGTGGCTAATGTACAGAGTCCCTTAAAAATGGAAGTCAGTTCCAGATTGGAATTTTACCAAGGGGATTCGGGATGATTATGTGTAGAATAACAGATACCCAGGACTGAGCTGCAGACTGCAGTCAAATTGAGGGGATTGGGTGATTTATAGACAGAGCAACGGGATACAAGAGGGGAGAAAGCAGAGGAGAAAGTACCCATCATGGACCAACTCAAAAATGAGCTGAGCTAGACAGGAATCAACTGCTTCTTAAATGATTTCAGGGCTTCCCTAGATATTAATTCAGGCTTAACTAGTAACCCATCCATTCTCTGGGAAACTGCTAAAGCTTAAGGGTTAGTTATTTCGTACTCTGCCGGTAAGAAGTGGCACAAGGGTAACTGGACTGGAACTAGATGCAGAGAAGGAATTTGATCGGGTTGAGTGGCCATACCTTTTTTATACTCTAGAGCTGTTTGGCTTGGGTGAGGTCTTTATCAGATGGGTAAAAGTTCTTTATAGTGACCCTTTTGCCGTGATTCTCACTAATGGTGTGTGATCAAGCAATTTTAATAGCTTTAAGGGTAGCCGATAGGGGCACCCTCTCGCCGTTGCCTTTCACATTGCTGATCGAGCTGCTGGCGGAGGCCATACGTATAGATCCCAACATATCTGCTCCAGACGTGGGGTCAAAGTCACACAAGATTACATTGTATGTGGATGGTGTCCTTATCTTTTTGTCAAACCCAGCAGTTTCAGTACCTCGTCTGATACAATGTATCAATTCGTTTGGCACCTTTTCAGTTTATAAGATCAATTTTACAAAATTGGAGGCCATGCCTATGGGTGGTTTCCCGAAAATACCTGGTTTCAAGGGCGACTCTTGATCTCCCTTTAAGTGGTCACGAGAGTTTTTTTAAAATTTAGGTATACAGGGGAACCTTGATTATCTGAATGTGTTGGGCGGGCACTATTTTGTTCGGATAATTGATTATTTGGTTAATTGATTAAATGCCTTTCCTCTGGGGCTTGGAGATTTTAAACTCTGCTTCCCGTTCAGGAGACAGCAGCAGCACATATCACAAGGCCCCGCCCCCAACTCCAACCAACACCCCCCCCCCCCCCCCCCCGCCCGCCCCCCAACCCCATACACACTCTCCGCCTCTTCGGGGCAGCTGGACTGGACACCAACAAGACTGCTGCTGCTGCCTTTGTGGGGTAAGTCTCCAAATAGTGCACACACACAACTTTTAACTGCAACTTTTTGACAGGTTCCATCTTTGCCCTGTACAGGACGATGTTGGAGAGATTATCTGGGGAACCGGGGGGGGGGGGATGGGGGGTGGGGGGTTGAGGGAGGTTAGGGTACACTCCTTTGAAGAACTCCAGGGTAAGTGCGGGGGAAGAGAGAGAAAGGGCGGGCAGTCAGTTATTTGGAGACGGTGCCTGTTTAATCACTGTAAACAAAAGACGTGATCACTGTTGGAAACACGTCCTTGATGTAATGTTTCCATCAGGACCTCGAAATCTCCTTTGGATAATCCGATTTTCGGATAATTGCTATTTGGATAATCGAGGTTCCTCTGTATTCATTACTCCCGTTTTTGGTCAGCTGTTTAAATCTAATTTTAATGCTCCCCTTGATCTTCACTCGGTAAGCATTCAGGAGACTGAACGGGGCTCAGTTCTTTCATCTGGTATCGTAAATGGCCCCTTAATAAACTAACTAAATTATAACTGCCCCACAGACGGGGGTGAGTGGACCTCCCAAATAAGAAAAATGATCAATTACACTCACTTTTATCTAATGTGAGTGACTGGGCCTGTGGGGACCCTCTTTCGATATGGTTAGATATCAAAATTTCTTAGGAAAGGTGCTCCTTACTCGGTTGCTGTTCCTGGACAAAATGAGGACAGTTAAGAAATATGACCATAATCCAATAGTTATCAATACTGTTTAAGCATGGAGGGCAATGAGGCAGAGTGAAGGTAATATTGCCAACACATCACGTCTTACGCCTATAACTGGCATGCCGGGTTTTCAACTGGGGATGATGGACTCTGGGTTTAGACTCTGGACAACTAAGGGTGTGTCTTGCCTGGGTGACTTATTTGAGGGGGACACAATGATGTCTTTTGACTAGCTAGCTTGGAAGTATGAGCTACCTAGCAGGGATCTCTTCTGTTTTTTACCAAATCAGGGACCTCATTCACAAAAGAACTACACTTCTAACTGATTCCTAAAGATCCGACATAGAGAAGAGGGTGGTTAGTGCTAACAGCACACTTTCTGTCAGCAATCTTCAACATGTTCCAAGTGCAAAGCGAGTACGGGTACTTTCACTCATTGTCTTTGGTCCTGCCACAGGCTCCACATATACTGGAGCGCAGTAGAGAGGATCTTGGGGACAGAAGTGAAAATGGACCCGGTCTGTCTTCTTCTTGGCCTGGCTAGCGTATATTCTTTAGAAGCATATTAAAAAAATCTGTTCAATATCCTTAGTTTTTACACAAGAAAAAGCATCCTGCTAGGTTGGGTGTCTTGAAATCCCCCAGATTTGTCGCACTGGTGTAAGCCAGTCATGGAGCATATCCCTTTGGATTTTCTTACAAGTATGGTGAAGCATAAAACTGAGAATTTCTATAAGACATGGCGGCCCTTTTTGGTTTACCTGGACACAGATTTGTCCGCTACACTAATAAGGGCGTTTGTATAATGGTAATGATTGTGTTTAATGAATCTAACACCCAGAGAGGGGGAATTGCGAACATATGAACATGTATAAATTAACGGTTTCAATGGTTGAGAGCTATTGTTTTGTTTCGCTGAGCCGTATTATTATTTATTAGTGCATTGTTATTATTAGTTATTATATATTTATTTATGTATTTAGTTGGTCTGTTTTTCTTCTTATATATATATATATATATATACATATTTGTACATGACTGTAGTTTTGTTCTTTGACTTTGTACTGTTTTGAATCACATTGTTTTGGGTATGTTGTAACATTAAAAAATCTCTTTTCCAATAAATATATATCCATATATAAAAACACATTTGCCACGTTCCTGATTTTTATCCTAATTTGGACCAATTTTATTGTCAGCCCATTAATGACAGCTTGGAGACAGGCCTGGGATTTTGGTGTCATGATAAAATTGAGCACAGGCCTGGTAGTGCTGTAGAAAGCAAATGATAACACATTTTCTTCATCAGTCTTAATTCTTGGCAAATCATCATATTAGCCTGAACGTCACCACTACCATCTGTGCTGTTGTTGGAGGAATGAGGCAAACTGCAAATTGGATTGAACCCCCAAGCTGTCACCGTGTTGACTCATTTGCGTTCTAATGCAAAATCGTACCAGAACTGAATCTCTGCTGTAGTAGAAAAGAAGAGAAATAATTTGAAAGCAGATCACAAGCCTCATTAAAATCTGGGCAGTCTGCTCACTTGGTGTGGGCCTGCTCTCTGAGGCTGCCAGGTTCTGCTCCATGTTGCCAGCTTTTACTCATTTCCATTTAAGATCAGCGTTATGCTACATTGCCACTGTTGTTTTCTGCCTCTTCAATGTCTCTAATTTATTGTACAACAGATCTTTCTTCCTGATCCCTCATGTTAATTTTGTTTTCAAGTGTTCAACCATTTTGTTTTCTTTGTAAATATTTTGCAGGTCGTCCTACTCCATTGTAAGTCTATGTTTTTGAATTCCTCCCTTTCAGTTTGAACTGATTCTTTTTAAGCGTCATTTATCTATAAATGTTTCCAATCCTGACAGACACCTAGACATAAAGGACTGGATCTTGCATCTTGCATCTCATGCACTACATATCATTAGTCGAGAGAAAGTGAGGACTGCAGATGCTGGAGATCAGAGTTGAGAGTGTGGTGCTGGAAAAGCACAACAGGCCAGGCAGCTTGCTTTGTATCCTTTATCTTGATAAACACTTGAAGCTGTAACTTCTAGAAACGCATCGCCATGGCAAGGGCAATATTGCAGTTTGGATCTTATTGAAAAGCTGAAGAAAGGTTCAATCTCCTGAAGCCTACGAAAACGATGCAGAGGAATGTCAGAGAAAGAGGCTGAATTGCAATCCCTGAATTAGAGTCAAATACAGAATGAGACATAAAGAGAGAGAAAAGAGACGAATAGAAGGTAAGAAATGATATTTATAAATTGAAAAATATCTGTAAAGAATTTTCCCTACTTAAATGAATGAAACTTCAAAATTTCAGGCGTTCCCTTTCAGGAACAGCATTTGCTCAGCATTTCATTAACAGTTGTTACTTTAATAAAAGGTTACTCACACTGTTAATTACCAGCCTTGATGAGTTGTGGTGAGTTTATTGAGTAATTAATGTGCTAACTGAGCAAGTTCTTAAAAATATGAAAAAATTAAAGGTAAAATTCTGAGTGTGTAAACTAAAAGTGAGGGTACCTGAGTTAATTTTTAAAAAATACGTTTGTGGGACATGGGTGCTGCGAGCTGAGCCAGCATATATTGCCCATTTCTAAGAGAAGGTGGTGGTGAGCTGCCTCTTGAACCCCTGTAGTCCTTTACTGATGAAGGGCTTATGCCTGAAACGTCAATTCTCCTGCACCTTGGATGCTGCCTGACCTGCTGTGCTTTTCCAGCACCACACTCTCGACTCTGATCTCTATCATCTGCAGTCCTCACTTCCTCCTAGTTGATTTTAACGCTACTGTGAAACCTCTTCTAAGGATGCCTTCCTCGAAGAAGTTCTCCTCTCTCTACAGGCATCTTAATGATTCCTGATGAAGGGCTTATGCCCTCAATGTCAATTCTCCTGCTCCTTGGATGCTGCCCGACCTGTTGTACTTTTCCAGCACCACACTCTTGCCCCTGTAGTACATGTGCTATTGGTTGACCCACAATGTTTTTGGGAGGGAATTCCAGGATTTTGATGTGGCGACAGTAAGGAACTGTGATATATTTCCAAGTTGAGTGGCTTGGAGGAGGCTTGCAGGTGACAGTGTTCCTGTGTACTGTATCTGCTGCCCTAATCTTTAACCAATATGTTCTGGAGATTCTGGGAATACAGTTTGCTGCAGTAGATTGGAAGTTGATTTTTCCTGAAAGATTGGAAACTTGTCATGCCATATGGACAGAAGTAAATGCACATGTTTGAATATTGACAATGAATCTAAATCCATGTGGTGAAAGCTCATTTACTGAACCTCTTGAAAGATCATTGGACCTGTGATCAGACACTGAATGCCTTGAACAAGAGATTTCTACTTGCAACACGCTTCAGCAAAAAGGTCATTTCCTGAAAGAATTTAGATCCCTTATTGGGGTCAGAGCGGAATTTTCCAGATATTCTGCCTCAGTACATGTTGATCACTTTTGCTGATTTGATGATGCTCGGTTGACTGAGATTGGGATGCATGTGAAATCACAACTATATAGGATAGCACACATTCTTATGTTTGTTTGTATGTATGTTCTTTGTGAAATGGGCTCGATTAGTCTGAGCACAAAAAACCCCAAAGAATGACGATGCTGGAAATCAAAAACAAAAACAGAAATTTGCTGGGAAAACTCAGAAGTTCTAACAAGAGAAAGCAGAGTTAGTGTTTTGATTCAAGTAGCCCTTCTTCGGAACTCTGTTAGTCGATTAGTGTGAATCCATTTTCTTGTTGATTTGAACCTGCAGAACCGAATGCTGCCAATCTTCGCACCACAAGTGTTGCTTCACTTTATAATGCAAATTATATCATTTAGCTGTTCTTCCAATATAATTGCAACGAGGAGAATTGTAAGCAATGGTATATCACAGAATTTAATTTTAATTTTCTGATAGAAAGTAGTTTCAGTAAACATTTTTATTTTTCAAAAGGATAATGAAGCAATGTGATCCATGAAATATTTCAGAAACCTGGTTTAAACAAACTTGGCTTGGGGGTTATGGGGCTTAGGATGAAAAGGGAAGGATAAACAAGGTGTACAGACAATTAAGAAATGAAAATAGCTCTAGGATATACAATAAAAAGGGGTCAGAGCAAGAGGAAATATAATGCTAATAATGATATTTTATTCAAGAAATATGTTCAAAGCGCAAAGACTGAATTTCATTGCAAGTTGCATACAAGTTGTTCTCCTATAACACGCATTTATTCAACTCGATTTGGTTGTAATGCAATTTGTGAATTGCTGACCTTTGTTTTCTAAAGCGGACCCCGTTTGTTGTTCCATGATTCCATCGCTGGCACTAGCTGAACAGCAAAACCAGCCTTAGCATCCTCTGCAAAATGCAAATTCAGTGTGCTCAGCTAAAATAGGAATGTAGCAGCTCTGCAAGCCTTGAAACTGGGAATTGTAGCCTACATTTAGAAGGAACTTTATTTCAAGTGGGGGGTGGGGGGTGGGGGAGTCCTGAGGAGGACGGGATTTCCATGTGGGCATCCCATGGTCAGTCAGATTGCGCATTCTCTGGTGGAGAGCCTTGTGAAAGGTACAGTGCTGTAGTCAGTGATTTTAGTGTTAAAATGTTAAATTTGCTGTACTATTTCATTAAAATTTATGATTTAAAAATTTACTGAAGACTGTGCTGTCATTTGTGTTAGGCTAACTACCATTTTTGTTTCAATTATTACTGATATTTTTGGTGGCTTGCCCCAACCCTGTTTTTCCCACAGGCCCCATTATTAATGTTGCTCTAACACGTGCATGGGAATGCAACTACAACGTTATAGGAGAACTACCTGTACAAATTATATATAAACATAGTAATTGACTTAAAATATGGAAATCTATTTGATATTACTTGATTTATTATTGTCACATGTACCTAGGTAGAGTGAAAAGGTTTGTTTTGCATGCTGTACAGGCAGATCACACCGTACAAAGTGCATAAGTGTAATAGAACAGTGAGGAATATAATGTTACAGCTGCAGAGAATGTGCACAAAGAGTGAGATCAACATTAAATTTAAAATTTGAGCAGTCCATTCAGAAGTCTAATAACAGCAGAGAAGAAGCCGTTCTTGAATCTGTTGGGATTTGTGTTTAAACTTTTGTATCTTCTGTGACAGTTATAAAGAATGGAATTTTCCCAGGCCCTGCACAATGTGGGAATTGATGAGTCAGTTGGACAATAGTGAGGTTCTCAACATCAAGTAGAACAAGTCTGATTCTTCAACCAGGTTTGGAAGGGTGTGACAGGAATCTTGCCAGCAAGTGGTGAATGGTGAATGACTCATTTGTGTGCATTAGGGGGACTCCACAATTCTGAATCTCACCTCATTGCTGTGCAGTTTTCCCATTCTCCCACTTGCTGAGAGAAACTAGATGGCGACAATTCCCGACATGAAAGTCAGAGTGGATGCCTGATGACTCCGGCTCACCACTTTCTCTTCTGGCCTTCTAAATTGAACAGCAGTCACTAATGCCTTAGAACAGGTTTCATGGGCAGCATGGGCTCCCCCCGCCCCCCCCCTGCCCCCCCCCCCGCTCCCCCCCCAAATATGGAAGCTGGCAGCAGGTATGTACCAGCCTCTCCACACTCTCATGGAAGGCAGTCTTCAGTTAGGGGGGGCCCTACGCAGTAAATCAAGGGCAGCGTCCAGCAGCTTAGACACCATCAGGCTTCAGGGATCCATATCACTACAGTCCAGGGAGTGGGCACAGCTCAGACCTGCAGGTCCAGTGCAACCAGTCAGTCAGAGAGTTGTACAGAGATCAGTCAGAGATCCACATCAATGGGGTTGTACATGTCAGGGGAATGAGCCAGTATCAGTCCTGTGTGTCAGCTTCATAAAAGTCAGTTATCAGGGCCACTGGTGTGGGGAATTTATAGAAGTTGGTTGTGGGGATTGGAGGTAGTATGCTAGGATACCTAGAGACAATAGTTGTAATTGAGCAATTGAACATATAAGAGGAGGTGTTAGAGACAATTGTGTATTGGTGAACATGAATTTTTTTTTATTTGAATTGATTTATTATTGTCATGTACCTAGGTACAGTGAAAAGTTTTGTTTTGTGTGCAGTACAGGTAGACCACGCCTTACTAAGCGCATTAGAGTAATAGAACAGTGCGAAGAATACAATGTTATGGCTGCAGAGAAGGTGCACAAAGAGCGAGGTCAACATTAAATTTAAAATTTAAGAGGTCTATTCAAAAGTCTAATAACAGCGAGGAAGAAGCTGTTCTTGAATCTGTTGGTACATGTGTTTAAGATTTTGAGTCTTCTGCCCAACAGAAGAGGCTAGAAGAGATTATAATTGGAGTGGGAGGGGATTTTGATGATGTTGGCTGCTTTCCTGAGGCTGCAAGAAGTATGGATGGAGTCAGTGGATGGAAGATTGGCTTGCAGGATGGACTGGGCTGTATTCACAATGTTCTGTAGTTTCTTACAATGTCACATTTCCTTAGCTTCCTGAAGAAGTAGAGGTATTGTTGTGCTTTCTTGACGTTAGTGTCAATGTGGGTGGACCAGGACCAGGAACCTGATGCTCTCGACCATCTCCACCTCAGCACCACTGAGGTAGACAGGGATTTGCCCTGCACCTTGCTGCCTGAAGTCAATAACCAGCTCTTTCGTTTTAATGATGTTGTTGGAGAGATTCTTATCTTTACAGTACACCACCAAGCGCTCTATCTGTTTCCTGTATTCTGCCTCTTCATAGTTTGAGATGTAGCCTACAATGGTGGCGTCAACAGTGTACTTTTCGCTGGAGTTAGGGCGGGTTTTGGCCACACAATCGTGAATGTACAGGGAGTATATTAAGGGGCTGAGTACGCAGCCTTGCAGGGCGCTGGTGTTGAGGATTATTGTGGAGGAGGTGCTTTTGCCTATTCTCACTGGTTAGAGACAAAATAAACTGCAGATGCTGGAATCCAAGGTGGACAAGGAAGAGGCTGGAAGAACACAGCAAGCATCAGGAGGTGGAGAAGTCGACGTTTCAGGTTTAACCCTTCTTCAGGACTGGGCGTAGGTGTAGGGGGAGCTGCAGATAAAGGGGAAGATGGGGGAAGGGTGGTGAAGTAGGGATGGGTGAACACAGGTAGAGAGTACGACCTGGTTGGTCAATGGGAGCAATGAATCCGGTAGGTGGCTAGAAGGAGTGGAAGGGAGGGGAGGGGAGGGGCTGGGAAGGGAATCAGGAGAATGGAAGGGAGGTTATTTGAAATTGGAGAACTCCATGTTGGATCCTTCAGGCTGTAGGCTGCCCAGTTGGCCTCCTCCATTGCCACAATGGTCACCACCCATTTTTATCCTCCTTCCCACTCCCTTTCTGACATGACTATCCTTAGCCTCTCCATTGCCACGATGAACCAAACCGCAAATTGGAGGAACAACACCTCATCCTCTGCTATAGCCCAGAAGACTCAACATGAAAGAACATTGAGTTCTCCAACTTCAAAGAACCTCCCTTCCCCTAACTCCCTTCCCAGCCCCTCCCCTTCCATTTCTCCTTGCCATCTACCAGATTCATTCCTCCCATTGACCAACCAGGTCGTACCATCTACCTGTATTCACCTATCCCCATTTCACCACCCTGCCCCCACCACTCCCTTTATCTGCAGCTCCCTTTACACCCACTCCAAGTCCTGAAGAAGGGCTACACCCAAAATGTCGACATCTCCACCTGCTGATGCTGCCTGGCTTGCTGTGTTCTTCCAGCCTCCTCGTATTCTCACTGATTGCAGTCTGTGGGTGAGGAAGTTACTGTGGAATAGGGGGCCATTGATGGACACACCCAGTCTGGCTTCGATGAGGTGAGACTAAATATAGGGCCAGGGCTCGGGGGTAATGTTAGAATATAGAACATTACAGTGTAGTACAGGCCCTTCGGCCCTCAATGTTGTACCGACCTGTGGAACCAATCTGAAACCTATCTAACCTACACTATTCCATTCTCGTCCATAAGCCTATCCAATGACCATTTAAATGATCTAATTGGTGAGTCTACTACTGTTGCAGGCAGCGTGTTCCATACCCCTACTACTTTCTGAGTAAAGAAACTACCTCTGACATCTGTCCTATATCTATCACCCTTTAATTTAAAGCTATGTCCCCTTGTGCTAGCCATCACTGTCCGAGGAAAAAGGTTCTCACTGTCCACCCGATCTAACCCTCTGATTATCTTATATGTCTCAATTAATTCACCTCTCAACCTTCCCTCTAATGAAAACAGCCTCAAATCCCTCAGCCTTTCCTTGGGGCCACTTCTCAGCTCCAATGGGCTGAGAAGTGGCAGATGGAGTTTAATTCAGATAAATGCGAGGTGCTGCATTTTGGGAAAGCAAATCTTACCAGGATATATACGCTTAATGGTAAGATCCTAGGGAGTGTTGCTGAACAAAGAGACCTTGGAGTGCAGGTTCATAGCTCCTTGAAAGTGGAGTCGCAGGTAGATAGGATAGTGAAGAAGATGTTTGGTATGCTTTCCTTTATTGGTCAGAGTATTGAGTACAGGAGTTGGGAGGTCATGTTGCGGCTGTACAGGAAATTGGTGAGGCCACTGTTGGAATATTGTGTGCAATTCTGGTCTCCTTCCTATCGGAAAGATGTTGTGAAACTTGAAAGTGTTCAGAAAAGATTTACTAGGATATAGGGAGAGGCTGAGCAGGCTGGGGCTGTTTTCCCTGGAATATTGGAGGCTGAGGGGTGACCTTATAGAGGTTTACAAAATTATGAGGGGCATGGTTAGGGTAAATAGGCAAAGTCTTTTTCCTGGGGTCGGGGAGTCATGAACTAGAGGGCATAGGTTTAGGGTGAGAAGGAAAAGATATAAAAGAGACCTAAGTGGCAACTTTTTCACGCAGAGGGTGGTACGTGTATGGAATGAGCTGCCAGAGGAAGTGGTGGAGGCTGGTATAATTGCAACATTTAAGAGGCATTTGAATGGGTATATTAATAGGAAGGGTTTGGAGGGATATGGGCCGGGTGCTGGCAGGTGGGACTAGATTGGGTTGGGATATCTGGTCGGCATGGACGGGTTGGCCCGAAGAGTCTGTTCCATGTTGTACATCTCAAAGGCTCTATGACTCTATTTATATAAATGACAAACAGCAGTGGACCCACAACAGATCCTTGTGGTACCCCACTAGTAATTGAACTCCCATCAACCACCATCCTGTGTCTTCTTTCAACTAGCCAATTTCTGATCCAAACCACTAAATCACCCTTAATCCCATGCCTTCGTATTTTGTGCAATAGCCATGGGGAACCTTATAAAGGCCTTACTGAAATCCATATACACCAGATTAACTGCTTTACCCTCATTCACCTGTTCAGTTACCTTCTCAAAGAACTCAATTAAGGCTTGTGAGGCACTTTTGGAGAATAGCGTACAGTTCTGGTCACCGCATTGTAGGAGGCATGTGGAAGCTTTGGAAAGGGTTCAGAAGAGATTTACTAGGATATTGCCTGGTATAGAGGGAAGGTCTGACAAGGAAAGGCTGAGGGACTTGAGGCTGTTTTCATTGGAGAGAAGGTTCAGAGGTGAGTTAATTGAGAAATATAAAATAATCAGAGGGTTAGATCGGTTGGACAGTGAGAGCCTTTTTTTTCCTCGGTTGGTGATGGCTTGCATGAGGGGACAAAGCTTTAAATTAAGGAGTGATAGATGAGGGGATCCAAGATGGCGGCGACCCAGTAAGACTGAGTCTATAGTGCTCCTCCCAAGACTTGGGCACAGTGGGTCACCTACCCCCTACCAAGCTCACCAAATCATTTATAAATCATTTTTAATAGTTTAGTAACTCAATTAGTTGTGTAACATTACATTTAAGCAACTTTATCCTAAGTTAAAATGACTAAAGGGAAGGGAGCCCGCAGCTCTCAGCAAGCAAGAACCCCTCCCCCACACTCTCCAGCTGCAGCAGAGGCGTCCACAGCCGCCCCGGGGGACTTACCTACAGTAGCAAGCCTTGCAGAAATGCTTTCCAAGCTTGACACGAAGATTGATGCCTTTATCGTCGAATCCAGGAATCGTTGGGAGTCGCTCTCGGCCGCGCTGCAGAAGCACGACTGTGAAATTGATGAAATTCAACGCCGAGTCGGAGGGGCGGAGCTAAAGGCCGCGACCTCGGAGACAACCGCTCAATCGGCCGTGGATCAGGTCCGGACTCTCCAGCAGCGAGTCCGGACCTTGGAAAATCATATTGACGACCTCGATAATCGAGGCCGTCGAAAAAATATTCGTTTGCTGGGCCTTCCCGAACAGGAAGAGGAAGGCCAGCTTACAGCATTCCTGGAGCAGTGGCTGCCACAACTTTTAAATCTGCAAGCTGGATCAGGCCAGGTAAGGGTGGAATGGGCCTACCGGGTAGCAATACGCGGGCCCGGCTCGAACCAGCGCCCACGCCCGGTCCTGTTCCGGCTGCAGAGCTACAGGGAGAGGCAGATACTCCTAGAAGCCTCTAGAAATCTCGGAAAAGACCCCCAAGCTATGATCTACCAAGGATCCAAGATCATGCTATTTCAGGACTATTCCCCGGCTCTGGTTCGAAAGAGGAAGGCATTCGACAAGGCGAAGAAGCGTTTAAGGGACTTAAATGTACAGTACTCCTTAAGCTACCCAGCGATGTTACGCTTTAACCATGAAGGATCTGTATATAACTTTGGATCACCAGAAAAGGCTAAGGAATTCTTGGACTCTCTTAGATAAACTGTAGGACATAATGGATGTTGGTCTGCCTTCCCCCCCCCGTTTTGGTTTATATCCCCTCCCTTTTTTTTTCTTACCTTATTGCTTAATATTATTATGGGGGTGGGGAGAGGGATTTGATTTTCTCCCCCCCCCCCCCCCTTGGAGTTGTTTTCTGTTATTATTTTATATATATATGAGGGGTGTATGTATATGTGTGTGTGTGTGTATGTATGTATATGTATATATATGTATATATAAGCTGGGGGATTTGGTTAATGTTGGTGGGGGGAGGTGGTTACCTTATTCGATTTTACCTCTGTCTTTAGGAGCGGGGTTGTTTTTCCCTTCGTTATTTTGTATTATCATATTTAATTATTATTTGTTGAACTGGTAATTTTATAGTTATATGTTTATATATGGTATTAACATTACCAAATATACCCAGGTGTTGGTAGGGGTGGGGGTGGGGTGCTCACTGTTAATTCTAGCTTTGTATTATATTTGAATTTTCCTCATTTTATTGAGGAGTGCCTGGGTCAAGGGTGGGGCATTGGTTGGGAGAGGATATGAGGGATTTTTGGAGAGGAAGTGATGCCCCCTGGGAACAAGGGGGAAAGTCTCCACTTAGATACGTTTTATATTTTTTTTATTTAGAAATAGTTTTTTACTGTATTGTTGTGGGTGTATTAAAGAGGGTTTATTTTTGTAAATTTTACATGTTCCATGCTCGGGATGTTCTGGATAGGGTTCCCCCTCCCGAGGGGTCTCGGATTGGCCCAGAGGATTATGGTTGATCAATCGGTTAAGTGGTGCACCTGGAATGTCAAGGGGAGTAATTCGCCACTTAAAAGGAAGAAAATATTATCAAATCTTAAGAAGGAAAGAGTTGATATAGCTCTCCTACAGGAGACACACCTGTCAGATAAAGAACACTTGAAATTACGACAGGGCGGATTTGATCAGGCCTTTTTTTCTTCTTTTAGCTCAAAAAGCAGGGGAGTTGTTATTCTTGTTCGGAAGAATTTCCCTTTCAAAATCATAAAGCAGATAAAAGACGAATCTGGACGATATATCTTGATTAAAGCTCTCATAAATGGAGAGGAATATGGGATTTTAAATTTGTACTGCCCCCCGGCACACCCCTTTAAATTTATAACGGAAGCCTTTTCAAAATTGATGGCTTTTGATGCCCGTCATATAATTATAGGGGGAGACTTTAATTGTATTATGGATCCGGAAATAGACAGGATTCCCAAGAGTACTGCAGGAGTATCTCCCAGATCTAGACAATTGATGGATCTGAACAAAGAATTAGGATTAGTAGATGTATGGAGATGTCTTCATCCACAGGGTAGAGATTTTTCTTTCTACTCTAATCCACATAAATGTCACACCAGAATTGATATGTTTTTTGCCCCCTCAATTTTTTTAAATTCCATATCATCCTGTAAAATAGGTAATATAGCAATTTCTGACCACGCCTCTGTATATATGGAAACTAAGGCGAGGAACAGTGGGACATCCCTTCGGCATTGGCGTATGGACCCCTTCTTAATGAAAGATAGTAAATTTGTAAAGTACTTCTCTCAAGAATTTAAAACTTTTTTAGAAATTAATTCAGGTACAGCTAGCAACCCGTCAATGATGTGGGAGACCATCAAAGCTTACACGCGAGGCTTGATCATCTCCTACTCAGCGACCCAGAAGAAATTAAAGGGAGAACAACAGCGTCTGCTTGAAGCCCGCTTAAAAGCGGCTGAAACAGCATACACTGATAGACCCTCTATTATTAAATTGCAAAGGATTACAGCTCTTAGGACAGCTCTAAATACTACACTTACTCAAACGGCTAAGAGGGAAATATTATTTGCAAAGCAAAGGTTATATGAATATGGCGACAAACCGGGTAGATACTTAGCATTTCTTGCAAAGAAAAAAAAGGCCCCTCAGACTATTATGTCTATCAAGGAAAGTACGGGTATTTTGACTCATGATCATAAAAAGATTAATGCGACCTTTAGAAAATTCTATTCTGAGTTATATAAATCACAGGATTGTGAAGATAGGACGAAGAGGATGCAGTCATTTTTTAAAAATTTGACTTTTCCAGACCTAACTCCGGAACAAGTATCGGTCCTAAATGCTCCTCTTACACCCCAAGAAATAGTTGATGCAATTAGGCACCTTCAAAATGGTAAGACGCCGGGCCCAGATGGCTTTCAAGCTGAATTCTATAAAGAATTTACAGAAATACTGGTTGGTCCACTTATGGATATGTATAACTATGCATATAGTCAGGGCTGTCTCCCGCCTTCGCTGAAAGAGGCAAATATCTCTCTTATCCTTAAAAAAGGAAAGGACCCAGAAGATTGTACATCATACAGACCAATATCCTTGCTAAATGTAGATTTTAAAATCCTCTCTAAAACGTTAGCACTGAGATTAGAAAGGATACTGCCACATATTATAAAGGAGGATCAGACGGGGTTTATTAAGGGCCGTAGATCATCCAATAATGTTAGAAGGGCTCTGAATATGATTCAAGCTTGTCATCAGGGAAAGATATCAGGAGTAGTGGTTTCATTAGACGCGGAAAAGGCATTTGATAGGGTCGAATGGTCATATTTGTTTTACACATTAGAGAGGTTTGGCGTTGGACAGGTGTTTACCAAATGGGTTTCAACATTGTATAGTGATCCCAAAGCAGTTGTGGTTACCAATGGATTAGGCTCGGATAGCTTCAGTGTGGGTAGGGGCTGCCGTCAGGGATGTCCCCTCTCGCCATTGTTATTCACGCTAATAATTGAACCACTAGCAGAAGCTATACGAGCTGATCCTAATATAGTGGCCCCAAGGATTGGTACATGTAAACATAAACTTACCCTTTATGCAGATGATGTTCTTCTATTCCTCAGTAACCCTTTGATGTCCACACCTCGCTTAATCCAAGTTATTAATACATTTAGTGCAATCTCAGGCTATAAAATTAACTTTTCAAAATCGGAGGCTATGCCAATGGGTGGCCTTGCTGTGATACCCCGCTTAGCGGACGGTTCCCTTTTTCCCTTTCGCTGGTCCCTGGAGGGTTTCTTATATTTAGGCATTTTTATTACCCCAGTATTTGGTCAGTTGTATAAGGCTAATTTTGTGTATTTATTGGAAAGGATAAGGCAGGACCTCCAGCGATGGGGAGACCTGCCAATTTCCTGGTTGGGTAGAATAGCATTAATCAAAATGAATATCCTGCCCCGTCTCCTATATCCTATGAGAATGCTTCCGGTGATGCTGCCGAGGACAGCTTTATGTAAATTATACGGCTGGCTGAGTTCCTTTATCTGGAACCATAGGCGGCCCCTCATTAAGCTGAAGAAGCTACAGCTTCCACAGGCAAGGGGTGGATTGGACTTCCCAGATTTTAGGAAATATCAATTAAGTTCCCTATTAAGTTATATAGCTGATTGGGTCTTGTCTGATCCACAATCAATCTGGTTGGACATCGAGGCTTCTCAAGTAAAATACCCACTTATTAACCTTTTATTCTCAGACAAGAGGAAAATCATTACAGATCACTGTAAAAACCCTATAATACTGAATACAATCAAGGCTTGGAATATAATGCGGCAAAATGAGGGTAATTCACATAAAACATCCCCCTATGCACCGATAGTGGGAGCATGGGGATTCCAACCGGGGTTAACAGATGCCACTTTTAAACTCTGGAGATCCAGGGGTATCTCATGTCTCGGGGATTTATTTAAAGATGGGGTCCTGATGTCTTTCGGACAGCTGCGTCAGAAATTCGGATTACCCAATGGAGACCTCTTTCGATACTTCCAAATTCGAGATTTTATACAGAAGAAGACTACGTTATTAGATAGTCTTTATAAATCCGATAGAGAATGTAGTGTCCTACGACCAGTGGGGGTATCTTCCGTCAGTAATATTTATCATTTGCTCCATGATGAAGTATCGGGAGATATGGATAATCTGCTTAAAACATGGGATCAGGATCTGGGACTAGAAATCTCCACAGAAACGTGGAATGATATCTGGGAAAATGCTAGAAGAATTACTATTTGTAACAGAACCCAGGCTATCCAGCTGAAGATACTTCATAGGGCCCATATAGCACCGGTTCGATTGGCAAAATTTACGGCAGGAGCATCTCCAATGTGTCCTAAATGCAAAATAGAGGTGGGCACTCTTGTACATTGCTTATGGACCTGTCATAAGATCCGTAGATATTGGACTAAAGTAGCAAGCACCCTGACAGAAATTTTAGGAACGGAAATAAAAGTGGACCCCATATCTCTCCTCTTGGGCTTTTCGAACTTTCCCTCCCTGGACACGTACGGGAAGAGACTATTTTCTATTCTTTCTTTCTGTGCAAGGAAAAATATTTTGATGAACTGGGTGGCGGAGGGCCCCCCTGGACTTTCAAATTGGCACAGACTAATTATGGAATGTATTCCCCTTGACTTCCTTACAAATATGGTGCACCGAAAGACCGAATTATTTTATAAAATATGGCAGCCCTTTTTGAATTACATAAATACAGATATTTCGGCTATCCTAACAAGGGCTTTTATTTAATTGAGATTACAAACCTGGCTGGTCCGCGGCCCCTCGGGGGAGGAATCCCGCACGAATACGGGTTTTATCATATCTGATGTTAACACATCCCGAGCATGTAAGAGACTTAAATATACACTCTGGTTAGTTGTAGGTTAGATTAGTAGATAGTTGAGTTTTGTTTGTTTGTGTTTTTTTTTCTTTTCGTTTTTTTTTTGTTGTTTTGTTTTTTTTTGTCAAATTTTGGTTATTGTATATTTGAGCTAATTGTATATCAATGTTTATATCTGAGAGTTTTGTTTATTTTTGTAAACTTGTAAAAATGTTAAATTTCTAATAAAAATATCTTTAAAAAAAAAGGAGTGATAGATATAGGACAGATGTCAGAGGTAGTTTCTTTACTCAGAGAGTAGTAGGGGCATGGAACGCACTACCTGCAACAGTAGTAGAGAGAGAGAGAGAGAAGAAGCTGAAATTGAAGATGGTGTATGGGGATGTGCGGAGGCTCAGTATTGATGGGGGCTAAATAGGGAATGGAAGGAACAAAGATACAGGGAGGTTCAGGGACAGTGCCTTCATGACCAAGCTGAGTCTATGAACCACTGAGCTGGAAATGTGTTGCTGGAAAAGCGCAGCAGGTCAGGCAGCATCCAGGGAACAGGAGAATCGACGTTTCGGGCAAGAAGGGCTTATGCCCGAAACGTCGATTCTCCTGTTCCCTGGATCCTGCCTGACCTGCTGCGCTTTTCCAGCAACACATTTCCAGCTCTGATCTCCAGCATCTGCAGACCTCACTTTCTCCTCAAAGATATGAACCACTGAACCAAGTGTGACCTGGGTCACCTCCACTCCCATCTGAATTGTAAATGCACAATGGAAATGAAAAATGGCTACAATCTCACGAGGAATGGGTGGAATAAGTGATTTTTAAATGTCTGAGAATGTGCAGGTTCCACTTGTGGTCAATGTGAGGTCCATCGAGGGGCAATTGCATTAATCAGGCATGTCCACAGTACATGTTGCAGCCCTCTCTAATCATAGCCCCCTGCATTTCAAATACATGCCGTGTGCAACTGGGTGGGTTACAAATCCTGGTCACAAACAATCCTGACCATGTCAATGGTCATTGCAGCTTTAGTCTAGCTATCTCTGTGAAGCAGAAATAATCAAAGGTGACAATTTTCAAAAACTATCCAGGATCTCACAGGCAGCATAAGGTGCACAGAGTTAATTTCCTCTCACCTTGAACTGTAGGTATTTCCCAACATGCTGATTTCTTGGATGATGTGGGAATGGTGGAGAGTGGAACAAAATATCAGTAATCAAACAGCACTCACAGTCTCCTGTATTTGCATGACATGGCTAGTGCTGGATACATCAGAATAAGGTCCCTATGTTAAAGAGTTCATGTAGAAGCATTCTAAAGCCCTCCTTGTTGGTGTCTTCCATGTCCCATGCATGGAGGATGATGCTAAACCATCAGTTGTGTGTGATGCCAAACGCCGACTACTCCTGTTACTAAAGATCTGGTTTGTTTCACGGGGACTGCGAGCTATTGATCCAGCCATAGGGGTGGGGGTCATCACTGCTGAGGCCACAGTACCACAAAGGCACAGAGAAACTGAGGAAGAATAAATGTGTCAGAAAGCCCAGGGCCAGCAGCAAACTCCAGCAGCTGCTGAATGGCCTGCACGTGAAGTGGTGGCAGCTGATGGTCCCCTCAGGACATGGAGGAGGTACAGGAAGTCCAGGGTCTAACATCTTCAATGTCATTTCCTCCTGTGATGATGCTGCTCTTAAACAAGGTTATGATGTCCTTGTTTTTTTTCTCAGAGAGGTCATAAAAACAGATATTCCAAAAAGTCTGGCTTTGGATGTGTTTTAGGGCCAGTTTGATTATAGCTAACAGATACTGCCTTAGGCAACTGGCTTTCAAGGTTTTAAAAATACTTCTACGGGGGGGATCCAAGATGGCGGCGACCCAGTAAGACTGAGTCTATAGTGCTCCTCCCAAGACTTGGGCACAGTGGGTCACCTACCCCCTACCAAGCTCACCAAATCATTTATAATAGTTTTGTAATTTAATTAGTTGTGTAATATTACATTTAAACAATTTAATCCTAAATTAAAATGACTAAAGGGAAGGGAGCCCGCAGCTCTCAGCAAGCAGGAACCCCTCCCCCACCCTCTCCAGCTGCAGCAGAGGCGTCCACAGCCGCCCCGGGGGACTTACCTACAGTAACAAGTCTTGCAGAAATGCTTTCCAAGCTTGACTCGAAGATCGATGCTTTTATTGTCGAATCCAGAAATCGTTGGGAGTCGCTCTCGGCCGCACTGCAGAAGCACGACCGAGAGATTGAAGAAATTCAACTCCGAGTTGGAGGGGTGGAGCTAAAGGCCGCGACCTCCGAGACAACCGCTCAATCGGCCGTGGATCAGGTCCGGACTCTCGAGCAGCGAGTCCGGACCTTGGAAAATCATATTGACGACCTCGATAATCGAGGTTGCCGAAAAAATATTAGTTTGCTGGGCCTTCCCGAACGGGAAGAGGAAGGCCAGCTTACAGCATTCCTGGAGCAGTGGCTGCCACAACTTTTAAATCTGGGAGCTGGATCAGGCCAGGTAAGGGTGGAATGGGCCTACCGGGTAGCAATACGCGGGCCCGGCTCGAACCAGCGCCCGCGCCCGCGCCCGGTCCTGTTCCGGCTGCAGAGCTACAGGGAGAGGCAGATACTCCTAGAAGCCTCTAGAAATCTCGGAAAAGACCCCCAAGCTATGATCTACAAAGGATCCAAGATCATGCTATTTCAGGACTTTTCCCCAGCTCTGGTTCGAAAGAGGAAGGCATTCGACGAGGTGAAGAAGCGTTTAAGGGACTTAAATGTTCAGTACTCCTTACGCTACCCAGCGATGTTACGCTTTAACCATGAAGGATCCGTATATAACTTTGGATCACCAGAAAAGGCTAAGGAATTCTTGGACTCTCTTAGATAATGGATGTTGGTCTGCCTTTCCCCCCCGCTTTGGTTTATATCCCCTCCTTTTTTTTTCTTTCTCTTACCTTACTGCTTAATATTATCATGGGGGGTGGGGAGAGGGATTTGGTTAATGTTGGTGGGGGGAGGTGGTTACCTTATTCAATTTTACCTCTGTCTTTAGGAGCGGGGTTGTTTTCCCTTCGTTATTTTGTATTATCATATTTAATTATTATTTGTTGAAGTGGTAATTTTATAATTATATGTTTATATATGGTATTAACATTACCAAATATACCCAGGTGTTGGTATGGGTGGGGGTGGGGTGCTCACTGTTAACTCTAGCTTTGTATTATATTTGAATTCTCCTCATTTTATTGAGGAGTGCCTGGGTCAAGGGTGGGGCATTGGTTGG
This sequence comes from Chiloscyllium plagiosum, assembly GCF_037043375.1. Taxonomy (NCBI): domain Eukaryota; kingdom Metazoa; phylum Chordata; class Chondrichthyes; order Orectolobiformes; family Hemiscylliidae; genus Chiloscyllium; species Chiloscyllium plagiosum. The sequence continues at coordinate 40,399,795 of NW_028270139.1, read as the reverse complement.
GAGAGGATATGAGGGATTTTTGGAGAGGAAGTGACGCCCCCGGGAACAAGGGGGAAAGTCTCCACTTAGATACGTTTTATATTTTTTTTATTTAGAAATAGTTTTTTACTGTATTGTTGTGGGTGTATTAAAGAGGCTTTATTTTTGTAAATTTTACATGTTCCACGCTCGGGTTGTTCTGGATAGGGTTCCCCCTCCCGAGGGGTCTCGGATTGGCCCAGAGGATTATGGTTGATCAGTCGGTTAAGTGGTGCACCTGGAATGTCAAGGGGAGTAATTCGCCATTTAAAAGGAAGAAAATATTATCAAATCTTAAGAAGGAAAGAGTTGATATAGCTCTCCTACAGGAGACACACCTGTCAGATAAAGAACACTTGAAATTACGACAGGGCGGATTTGATCAGGCCTTTTATTCTTCTTTTAGCTCAAAAAGCAGGGGAGTTGTTATTCTTGTTCGGAAGAATTTCCCTTTCAAAATCCTAAAGCAGATAAAAGACGAATCTGGACGATATATCTTGATTAAAGCCCTCATAAATGGAGAAGAATATGGGATTTTAAATTTGTACTGCCCCCCGGCAAAACCCCTTTAAATTTATAACGGAAGCCTTTTCAAAATTGATGGCTTTTGATGCCCGTCATATAATTATAGGGGGAGACTTTAATTGTATTATGGATCGAGAAATAGATAGGATTTCCAAGAGTACTGCAGGAGTATCTCCCAGATCTAGACAATTGATGGATCTGAACAAAGAATTAGGATTAGTAGATGTATGGAGATGTCTTCATCCACAGGGTAGAGATTTTTCTTTCTACTCTAATCCACATAAATGTCATACCAGAATTGATATGTTTTTTGCCCCCTCAATTTTTTTAAATTCCATATCATCCTGTAAAATAGGTAATATAGCAATTTCTGACCACGCTGCTGTATATATGGAAACTAAGGCGAGGAACAGTGGGACATCCCTTCGTCATTGGCGTATGGACCCCTTCCTAATGAAAGATAGTAAATTTGTAAAGTACTTCTCTCAAGAATTTAAAACTTTTTTAGAAATTAATTCAGGTACAGCTAGCAACCCGTCAATGATGTGGGAGACCATCAAAGCTTACACGCGAGGCTTGATCATCTCCTACTCAGCGACCCAGAAGAAATTAAAGGGAGAACAACAGCGTCTGCTTGAAGCCCGCTTAAAAGCGGCTGAAACAGCATACATCGATAGACCTTCTATTATTAAATTGCAAAGGATTACAGCTCTTAGGACAGCTCTAAACACTACACTTACTCAAACGGCTAAGAGGGAAATATTATTTGCAAAGCAAAGGTTATATGAATATGGCGACAAACCGGGTAGATACTTAGCATTTCTTGCAAAGAAAAAAAAGGCCTCTCAGACTATTATGTCTATCAAGGAAAGTACGGGTATTTTGACTCATGATCATAAAAAGATTAATGAGACCTTTAGAGAATTCTATTCTGAGTTATATAAATCACAGGATTGTGAAGATAGGACGAAGACGATGCAGTCATTTTTTAAAAATTTGACTTTTCCAGACCTAACTCCGGAACAAGTATTGGTCCTAAATGCTCCTCTTACACCCCAAGAAATAGTTGATGCAATTAAGCACCTTCAAAATGGTAAGGCACCGGGCCCAGATGGCTTTCAAGCTGAATTCTATAAAGAATTTACAGAAATACTGGCTGGTCCACTTATGGACATGTATAACTATGCATATAGTCAGGGCTGTCTCCCGCCTTCGCTGAAAGAGGCAAATATCTCTCTTATCCTTAAAAAAGGAAAGGACCCAGAAGATTGTGCATCATACAGACCAATATCCTTGCTAAATGTAGATTTTAAAATCCTCTCTAAAACGTTAGCACTGAGACTAGAAAGGATACTGCCACATATTATAAAGGAGGATCAGACGGGGTTTATTAAGGGCCGTAGATCATCCAATAATGTTAGAAGGGCTCTGAATATGATTCAAGCTTGTCATCAGGGAAAGATACCAGGAGTAGTGGTTTCATTAGACGCGGAAAAGGCATTTGATAGGGTCGAATGGTCATATTTGTTTTACACATTGGAGAGGTTTGGCGTTGGACAGGTGTTTACCAAATGGGTTTCAACATTGTATAGTGATCCCAAAGCAGTTGTGGTTACCAATGGATTAGGCTCGGATAGCTTCAGTGCGGGTAGGGGCTGCCGTCAGGGATGTCCTCTCTCGCCATTGTTATTCACGCTAATAATTGAACCACTAGCAGAAGCTATTCGAGCTGATCCTAATATAGTGGCCCCAAGGATTGGTGATGTTCTTCTGCAGGTGATGTTCTTCTGTTCCTCAGTAACCCTTTGATGTCCATACCTCGCTTAATCCAAGTTATTAATACATTTAGTGCATTCTCAGGCTATAAAATTAATTTTTCAAAATCGTAGGCTATGCCAATGGGTGGCCTTGCTATGATACCCCGCTTAGCGGACGGTTCCCTTTTTCCCTTTCGCTGGTCCCTGGAGGGTTTCTTATATTTAGGCATTTTTATTACTCCAGTATTTGGTCAGTTGTATAAGGCTAATTTTGTGTATTTATTGGAAAGGATAAGGCAGGACCTCCAGCGATGGGGAGACCTACCAATTTCCTGGCTGGGTAGAATAGCATTAATCAAAATGAATATCCTGCCCCGTCTCCTATATCCTATGAGAATGCTTCCGGTGATGCTGCCGAGGATGGCTTTATGTAAATTATACGGCTGGCTGAGTTCCTTTATCTGGAATCATAGGCGGCCCCTCATTAAGCTGAAGAAGCTACAGCTTCCACAGGCAAGGGGTGGATTGGACTTCCCAGACTTTAGGAAATATCAGCTAAGTTCCCTATTAAGTTACATAGCTGATTGGGTCTTGTCTGATCCACAATCAATCTGGTTGGACATCGAGGCTTCTCAAGTAAAATACCCACTTATTAACCTTTTATTCTCAGACAAGAGGAAAATCATTACAGATCACTGTAAAACCCTATAATACTAAATACAATCAAGGCTTGGAATATAATGCGGCAAAATGAGGGTAATTCACATAAAACATCCCCCTATGCACCGATAGTGGGAGCATGGGGATTCCAACAGATGCCACTTTTAAACTCTGGAGATCCAGGGGTATCTCATGTCTAGGGGATTTATTTAAAGATGGGGTCCTGATGTCTTTCGGACAGCTGCGTCAGAAATTCGGATTACCCAATGGAGACCTCTTTCGATACTTCCAAATTCGAGATTATATACAGAAGAAGACTACGTTATTAGATAGTCTTTATAAATCCGATAGAGAATGTAGTGTCCTACGACCAGTGGGGGTATCTTCCGTCAGTAATATTTATCATTTGCTACATGATGAAGTATCGGGAGATATGGATAATCTGCTTAAAACATGGGATCAGGATCTGGGACTAGAAATCTCCACAGAAACATGGAATGATATCTGGGAAAATGCTAGAAGAATTACTATTTGTAACAGAACCCAGGCTATCCAGCTGAAGATACTTCATAGGGCCCATATAGCACCGGTTCGATTGGCAAAATTTAAAGCAGGAGCATCTCCAATGTGTCCTAAATGCAAAATAGAGGTGGGCACTCTTGTACATTGCTTATGGACCTGTCATAAGATCCGTAGATTTTGGACTAAAGTAGCAAGTACCCTGACAGAAATTTTAGGAACGGAAATAAAAGTGGACCCTGTATCTCTCCTCTTGGGCTTTTCGAACTTTCCCTCCCTGGACACGTACGGGAAGAGACTATTTTCTATTCTTTCTTTCTGTGCAAGGAAAAATATTTTGGTGAACTGGGCGGCGGAGGGCCCCCCTGGACTTTCAAATTGGCACAGACTAATTATGGAATGTATTCCCCTTGACTTCCTTACAAATATGGTGCACCGAAAGACCGAATTATTTTATAAAATATGGCAGCCCTTTTTGAATTACATAAATACAGATATTTCGGCTATCCTAACAAGGGCTTTTATTTAATTGAGATTACAAACCTGGCTGGTCCGGGGCCCCTCGGGGGAGGAATCCCGCACGAATACGGGTTGTATTATATCTGATGCTAACACATCCCGAGCATGTAAGAGACTTAAATATACACCCTGGTTAGTTGTAGGTTAGATTAGTCGATAGTTGAGTTTTGTTTGTTTTTTTTTTCTTTTCGGTTTTTTTTTTGTTGTTTTGTTTTTTTTGTCAAATTTTGGCTATTGTATATTTGAGCTAATTGTATATCAATGTTTATATCTGAGAGTTTTGTTTATTTTTGTAAACTTGTAAAAATGTTAAATTTCTAATAAAAATATCTATTAAAAAAAATACTTCTACAATGAAGGGGGAGTGGCCTGTTCTCCCGGCTCAGCTTTTCTCTGATTTGATTTGTGTTTTTGGCAGTTTGGCTGTTAACTGAAAGCATTCAGGCAGTTTTGAGGCTGTAGATCCCAGCAGCAACTACATGAAAGAAGCAGGTCCATGCTGATCCTTCTTCTCTCTCTGACATCTCTCTCCTGTAAGACCCTGTGTTTGATTTTTTTCCTTTTATGCCAAGCAGTGTTTATGGGGAATGTTGCAAGTATTGGGAACAGCATCATTAGGTTGGGATGATCGTTTGGGTTTTCAAAAAGGTTAAAATATTCAGTTCTCTTTTGTTTTGTGTTTCATTTGGTCATCATGTAAATAAATTCCGTTTTGCTTAAAACTAAGTCGTTTGACCAGCTGCATCTCTCCTCGAATATCCACTTTACACTATCCTGCTTAAAACAACTGTCAAAGTTAGGGTCTGGACCACTTTCTTGAAATATTTTGAGGGGGTCTGGCCTGGTCCATAACACTCTGCAGAAAAAGGCAGTGTCACAGCAGACTGAGGATATTGTGGGATCCCCGAATGCCAACTGCTGGAGTGGGATCTGGGATCTGAAGGGATGGCTGACCACATTGTCCCAGTAGCTGTCTGAGTGACAGTTCTCCGAAACGTTTGTGAAACGGATCCACTGGGACCCCTGTGTGGGACCTCACAACCCTTGATGCACAAAATATATCCAGGCTGTTGCTCATGCTATTTGTGCCAGATCCCACAGCTTCATCTCATTTCCTCATGATTCAGGGCTGCAGTCCTCAGGGGCAAGAGGCTTTGCCAAACATGGCTTGCTCCCCCCCCCCACCAGGGGCAGGTACTGTGGACAGTACACACATCATATTCAAAGGAAGTATCATAACACAGCAGAGTTCATGAGTAGAGATTCTTTCAATGTGCAAGTTATTTGTGATCATTAATACCATACCTCAGAACTACACACCAAGTACCCTGGGAGCTGCCATAATGACAATATCCTTGCGAACTCTGATGTTCCTGTTTTGTTTTACAAGGATGATTACTGGGAGGCAAGTGCAAACCTCTGGGACCATTAATGATGACTCTATTACACAAACCCCATGCCCAACTATGACTGGGTGCATAGCTGGATTTAAAAAAATTGAGTCGAAAGGTCCCTGCAGTGGCAAGAGGGAAGATAAGAGTGTGGCACTGTAGATGCATAGGTAGTAGCAAGTTTCAGAGAACAGTGTGAGAATCTCGCTAGGGTTCATGGAGAGAAACCTGCCATAGGATTTTAGAAGTTCAACAATTGTGTTAAAATCATATTAAGATGATAAACAATTGACTCGGCAAGATGGCGGTGATTCTGTAGAACTGCTGTGGACAGCTCTGCCTCACAGCCAAGTCATACTGGCATTTTTTGCCATCCCTGGCCAACTTATGTGGTGGAATCATTAGTTTAAAACTTTACAGAACACATATTTGTTAATATTTGGGAGTGGGAAGAATGCCAAAGGGAAAAGGGGCGAGCAAACAGCAGCAGGGAGGACACTCCCCTGCAGCACCTGTTAGAAACAAACTTAACAAAACTAGCCAAGACCACCACAACTGGAAACAAGACAATTTATTTTACGATCTTGCAAGAAAGGGCGTCAACTGCTAAAGCAAATGAGCAATGAGCATTGAAACAAGTATACGGTTATACCTTTGAGCTGCGTGAGGTCACCTCTCCCGACTCCTACATTACCCAATCACCCTCGTTCTCTGTCTAACTTGTGACCTGACTGCCCCTACGTGACTTCTCCTTATCTTGATTAGATTCTACTTCTATCTCCTTGGGCCGTTAGCTGCAACCGTTTTGTAACTATATTAACACTTGCCGTGCTAGTGTTTTCTATTGTCCTGCTTTTCTGCCTGCACAAACTTGTTTTTCCCAGAAGTTTGCTAATCTGATCTTTGCCTGCAGCTGCCCTCTATAGTTGTTTGTCAGCGCGATGCTTAAGCTTATTATCACTACCCTTTTTGCTACATCTGCGAAAACAACACCCTTCCCCATTTCTCACACACCTACCACACCAGAGACTGCAGCATCTCCTGAACCCCCACCCGGGGACCTGACAGACTCACAGGAATTGGCTGCGGCGATGGAGAGACTTACCTTGAAGATTTGTGCCCAGGTCCAATCCATCGCATCCATGCTGCAGAAGCATGAGCAGGAGATGCAGGGCCTCGGGGAGCTGCTGGAGGAGATGGATGGGTGAACTAAGGCCTCGGAAGCTGCGATGGAGTCCTCATCCAGTCGGATCCAGGTGTTGGAGCAGGCCTTGCGAGACCATATTGACAACCTTGAAAATCAGCTTCTTTGATAGCTGGTTGCCGAAGTATTTGGGCCTTCGCATCGAGTCCAGCAGGCTGCAGATTGAAAGGGCATACCGGGTTTCAGTGCACAGGTCATGGCCGGTGCAGCACCCCCGCTTGGTCCTAGTGCACTTCCACTCATATAAGGACAAGCAAAATGTTGCAGAAGCCTCCAGATTACTTGTAAATGATCCGCAGGCATTGCTGTACAAGGGGTCAAAAATCATGTTTTTCCAGGATTTCTCGGCAGCTGTAATCCGAAAGAGGAAGTCCTTCAATGAAGTTAAAAAGAGGCTGAGGAACCTGGGCATCCAGTACACCATGAGATACCCCGCAGTACATCGTTTCAGCCACGAGGACTCAGTTTATAAATTTGACTCAGCGGATAAAGCTAAAAACATTGTGGACACTTTAGAATAAACGGATTGGCCTAAAGAATACAGTTAATGTTTGTTCTCTTTTCTGTCTTTCCCTATGTTTTCCCTTCCTTTTTTAAGTTCCTTTCTTACTCCCTAATAATTTCTTATTTGGAAAGAGGGAAAAAAACTTGGAATAAGTTGTCCTTTTTTTTATAACTGGATTTTCTGATGGGAAATTTTGTGGATGTTCTTTGCTGTCTCCCCTTTTTATTGTTTGCTCTGTTTCTCTTCTAGTCACAAGTAAATGTGACATGAAGCCAGGGGTGGGTGGAGTGCTCATCCTGACTTTGTCTTTTTCCTGTTGACTTTTTTTCTGGCCTAAGGCTGGAGCACAGTCCGGATTTGAAGGAGCTGTGAAGGAGGGGATGGGTAGGGTGAGTGCCCCCTATGGGCCGGAGGAAGTGTCTTCCATTCAAGGTTTTATAGTTGCTTTCTTTGTAGTATTTTGGTAGTGATAGTTGTTTATAGTTATGATAGAGTAGTTATTGTGTACATAATTCTTTGACTCTATGAATCTTTATTTACTTATGCTTGGCGCTTTGTAAGCAGGGTTCAAGGGTCTCTGAAAGGGGATATGGCTAAGTGTCTTATTAAATGGTGCACCTGGAACATCAAGGGAAGTCATTCATCTGTTAAAAGGAAAAAAGGTGCTTTCTAGCCTTAGGAGAGAAAAGGTTGATATTGCTTTGTTGCAGGAAGCCCATCTTGATGATGTGGAACACCTGAAATTATAACGGGGGGTGGGGGGGGGGGTTATGACCAGGTATTCTTTTCATCCTTTACTACTAAAAGTAGGGGAGTGGCAGTACTTATCCAGAAAAACTTCTGTTCACATTATTAGAGCAGGTGAAATTTGAGCAAGGACGATTTGTGATACTTAAATCCCTGACACATGGGGAGGAATATGGCATTTTAAATGTCTACTGTCCTCCAGTGCATCTCCTCAAATTTTTGATTAGTGCTTTCTCTAAGCTGAGTGCTTTTGGAAAATGGCACATTATTATAGTTGAGGATTTTAATTGTCTTTTGGATCCAACAGTGGACAGGATGCCTAGTGGGACCCCAATTATTTCTTCGCAGGCCAAGCAGATGGTTGACTTACACGAGGAGTTGGGGCTGGTGGATATTTGGAGATGTCTTCACCCTACAGGCAGGGACTTCACCTTTTTTTCAAACCCACATAGATGTCACACGAGGATTGACCTCTTTCTGGCTCCCTCAGCACTTCTGGATTTGATTATGGGTTGTAAAATGGGGAATATAGCTCTGATCACACGGGGGTATATTTGGTGGTTAAGACCAGGAGTGAGGGGTTAGGTTTGCGGCACTGGCGTTTGGACCCTTTTCTCCTTAAGGATTCCAAATTTGTGGTATACTTTTTGAAGGAGCTTCATGAATTCTTAACTATCAACTCAGGCACGGCTAGTAGTCCATCCATGCTATGGGAGACTGCTAAGGCCTTTGCTAGGGGATTAGCTATTTCCTATTCAGTTAGCTGGAAAGGACAGAAGGAGGAACAGCAGCCTCTACTTGAGATGCGATTGAAAGCCTCTGAGGTGGCACATTTTGCGTGGCCTTTGGTGACTAAGCTCCAGCGGATCACGGCCCTCTGGGCTGCCTTGAATTCAATACTGACACAAAACACAAAGAAAGAACTTGCTTTTGCTAGACAAAGGCTGTTCGAATATAGGGATAAGCCAGGGAAGTATTTAGTGTACCTGACTCGGAAAAAGCGTGCTCCCCAATCCATTACTGCAATCAGAGACAGCGTCGGGGTCCTTACATACGATGCTAAAAAGGTTAATGAGGCTTTTTGGAGTTTTTACTCTGAATTGTATCGGTCTGAAGGTTGCGAGGACAGGAGGGCTGAAATGGAGGTCTTTTTTAAGAACCTGGACCTCCCAGGGGTAACCTTGGAACAGGCCTCTCTCCTTAATGCCCCCTTGACAGTTCAGGATGTACAGGCCGCAACTAGGCAACTTCAGAGTGGGAAAGCGCCTGGCCCTGATAGTCTCCCGGGTGAGTTTTATAAGGAGTTTATAGGGATTCTGTCAGGGCCGATGTTGGAGATGTACAGTCACTCCTATATGCATGAACACCTACCACCATCTTAGAGAGAAGTTAATATTTCCTTAATTCTTAAGAAGGGGAAGGTTCCTGAGGATTGGGCCTCATACAGGCCCATCTCTCTATTAAATTCAGATTTCAAGATTTTTTGTAAGATCCTGGCGCTGAGATTGGAAAGGGTGTTGCCCCATATTGCTAAAGAGGACCAGACCGGCTTTTTAAGGGGCTGTAGGGGCTCTAATAATATTATAAGGCTGCTGAATATAGTCCAAGTTTGTCAGCAACGATCGATTCAGGGGTTGGTGATTTCCTTAGATGCAGAGAAAACATTTGACCGGGTGGAATGGCCGTATCTTTTTTATGTCTTAGAACAGTTCGGGCTGGGCGGAGTCTTTGCTCGGTTGGTGGAGGTTTTATATCACCACCCTCTGGCCATGGTCATCACCAACGGGGTGAAGTCTGGGAATTTTACAATTGGTAGGGGTAGTCAGCAAAGCTGCCCCCTCTCACCATTATTGTTTACGTTGGCGATAGAGCTGCTGGCAGAGGCTATTCGTCAGAACGTCCACAGAACCATTCCGGAAGTGGGATCGAGGGCACACAAGATTAGACTGTATGCAGATGATGTCCTTCTGTTTTTATCGAACCCGATGACCTCCGTACCCCATTTGATACAATGTATCAATTCATTTGGGGCTATTTCAGGATAGAAGATTAACTTTGCAAAATCGGAGGCTATGCCTTTGGGGAACCTTAAGGATGTGCCAGAAGTTGAAGATGGCCCTAAGTTCCCTTTTAAGTGGTCACGGGCAGGGTTCCGGTACCTAGGCATTTTTATTATCCCCAGGTTTGATCGATTATTTCGGACTAACTTTGCTCACTTGCTCAACAATACTGGGTGAGATCTCCAGAGATGGGAGGGTCTTCTGATTTCATGGCTGGGCTGAATATCTTTCATTAAGATGAATGTTCTTCCTCGTTTGCTTTATCCCTTGCGGATGCTCCCTATCATGTTTCCCAGGTCAACGCTACAGAAGCTTATGGGGTGGTTTGGTTCCTTTGTCTGGCATCGTGGGCGGCCCCTCATCAAACTTACTAAATTTAGTTCCCTCAAGGAGGGGAAGGAGTTGATTTCCCAGACATCAGGAGGTATCAATTGAGCTCCCTGCTGTTCCTTTGTCTGTGATTGGTTAGGTAACAATCCAAACTCAATATGGCTGGATATCGAGGCCTCCCAGGCAAAGTGCCCTCTTATTAACCTATTGTTCATGGATAAGATGAGGACAGTTATGGACCACTGCTGGAACCCCATTGTCATTAGTACAGTCAAGGCTTGGAGGGTGATGCGTCAGAGTGAAGGTTGTTTATCCAAGACTTCGCCACTTACACCTATAGTTGGCATGCCAGGGTTCGGACCAGGGATGATGGACTCAGGGTTCAAACTATGGGCAGCGAGAGGAGTTTCTAGTTTGGGAGACTTGTTTGAAGGGGAGGCTATGATGTCTTTGAGCAACTGAACTGCAAATAAGGGTTGCGCAGAAGAGATATTTTCCGTTTTTTTCAGGTCAGGGATTTCATCCAGAAGAAGACTATGCTTCTCACTAAGCCCGATACAGAGAGGATGTTGCTACGTTCCACAAGCACCCTTTCGGTTAGTGCTCTCTATCGCCTGCTGGGTGGCAGGGCCTGGCAGGATATTAACCGGTTATGTGAGGTCTGGGAGCAAGAGCTGGGAATGGAGATCTCTTCCGAAACATGGGAGAACATATGGGAGAATATTCGAAAGATCTCAATCTGTAATAGGCTGTGCACTACACAGTTAAAAGTTCTGCACAGGACTTATCTGGCACCAGACCGTCTAGCGAAGTTTAAAAAAGGGGCATCTTCAGTGTGCCCCAAATGCAAAATATGTGTAAAAAAGCAAATTACTGCGGATGCTGGAATCTGAAACCAAAAGAGAAAATGTTGGAAAATCTCAGCAGGTCTGGCAGCATCTGTAAGGAGAGAAAAGAGCTGACGTTTCGAGTCTAACTGACCCTTTGTCACAGCTTTGACAAAGGGTCAGTTAGACTCGAAACGTCAGCTCTTTTCTCTCCTTACAGGTGCTGCCAGACCTGCTGAGATTTTCCAACATTTTCTCTCTTTGGGTAAAATAAGTGTAGGTACTCTTACCCAATGCTTCTGGACATGCCACAGGCTCCGTGTTTATTGGAGCGCTGTGGCGGGAGAGATAGGGAAGGTATTGAGGACTGAAGTCAAAGTAGACTCATATCTCTCCTCTTAGGTCTACCAAATTTACCATCTTTAGATGGGTATGGGAAGAAACTATTTAATATTCTTGCATACTGTGCACAGAAGAATATTCTGATGAATTGGGTGTCTGAGAACCCGCTGGAGTTGCTGGGATGGCAGAAATTAATTATGAAGCACATTCCCTTGGACATTTTCACAAACATGGTGCACCACACAACAGACCATTTTTATAAGACATGGCAGCCCTACTTGAGTTATTTGGATATAGATTTGTCAGTTATCTTAACTAGGGTGTTTGTTTAACCAGGATGGTTAGGTTTGTCAAGCCCTGGGCCCTGGAGAGGGTCTCCTGAGTTAATATGGATATATATATATATATACAATGCTCCCGTTCCTTTGTTTGGGAGCTTTGCACTGAGCATAGCTGTTCTGTATTCTGTGTTTTTTTTGGGGGGGATTTTTTTGCTGTTCTTTTTTTTGATCTATTAGCTATTTACTTATTTATTGGTGATGCTTTGCACAGTGTTGGGGTTTGTTTTGTACTATAGGGTAGGTTAGTAATTAGTAGACTGCAGTTGTATTATAATTTATGTTCTTTTTCTTTGTATTATACTGATATTTGTTGTTGATTGCATTTTTTCAACAATTTTACATGCTTGTAAAGTTAAAAAATTTGCTAATAAAATATTCGCAAAAAAAATTATAAACAATTACAGACAAGTTACAATTAAAGTTACCATTCCTACATTACAAGCATTGAAATAGATACAGATTTCATAATTTAGGTGTTTCATTGGGGTCTTGGACCATGAAAAGAATAGGATTACTTTGGTACCATTCCATCTTACATCTTTTGGGGATGAATTTAGTCAAACCTCAGCGTTGTCTAGATTTCTCTGGTTGTGGTGGCAATCCATTCAGGTATTGGGCAAATAGTGTCAGGGTTTTTCAGCACTTAATGGCTACCCTTGTTAGGAGAGTTTAAACGGAAGGACAATGTGAGACAGAGGCTTTAAGACCGAGCTCAGCCTGTGCTTCTATTTTTAGATTAGATTAGATTACTTCCAGTGTGGAAACAGGCCATTCAGCCCAACAAGTCCACACCAACCCTCCGAAGAACAACCCACCCAGACCCATTCTCCTACATTTACCCCATTCACCTAACACTATGGGCAATTTAGCTTGGCCAATTCACCCAGCCTGCACATTTTTGGACTGTGGGAGGAAACCGGAGCCCCCGGAGGAAACCCACGCAGACACAGGGAGAACATGCAAACTCCTGAGGCGGGAATTAAACCCAGGTCTCTGGCGCTGTGAGGCAGCAGTGCTAACCACTGTGCCACCGTGCCACCCAATTCTTGTAACCTGAGTAGTTTGGATAAGTGTGAGACTGAGGTTCCCCACGCGCACAGTAGATTCGAACAAGGAATAGAAGTTGATGTGTCGATGAACAATGGATCGTGGACAGGGAGTCCGACAGTGATGAAGAATCTGAGGAGAAACATCCAGTTATTTGTGTTTTTGTATAACTGTCCACCTGATCATCCAACACCAGTCCATTTGGATGTATGCATCCACGGTTTTTGAGACTTGTCCCTCTGCCAGGATATAATTGCTTAACTTTGTCCAGGGGAACGTGCTTAGTTGACTCGGGTGGCAAAATCCTGAGCATTCAGTTGGCTTTCTTCACACCATTGTTTGAGAGCATTGAGAATTCCCTGAATCCATTGGCTGCACCCTACAGCCTGGATTGTTTCACCCTTACATTATCCAAGTATTCCCAGCATTTAGGGCCAGGAGAGAGCATTATAATGGGAATTAAGAAAATAATTGAGGACTGACAATGTGGGAGAGTCAGAGTCAAAAGGTGTGGCGCTGGAAAAGCACAGCAGGTCAGGCAAGATCGGAGGAACAGGGGAGTCAATGTTTCAGGCATAAGCCCTTCATCAGGAACGTGGAGGGGGAAGGGGA